>NW_027480636.1:323392-646784 GCF_051401765.1 Calliopsis andreniformis | reverse complement strand
TGGCTGCTCTGGCTATGTCTGCGGCTGCTATGGCTATCGCTATGCGTGCTATTGCTATGGCTATGGCTGCTATGGCTATGGCTATGGCTGCTATGGCTATGGCTATAGCTGCTATGGCTATGGGTATGGATGCTTTGGCTATGGCTATGGCTGATATGGCTATGCCTATAGCTGCTATGGCTATGGCTACGGCAGCTATGGCTGTCGCTATGCGTGCTATGGCTATGGCTATGGCTGCTATGGCTATGCCTATGGATTCTTTGGCTATGGCTAAAGCTGCTATGGCTATGGCTATAGCTGCTATAGCTATGGCTATGGCTGCTATGGCTATGACTGCTGTGGCGATAGCTATGGCTGCTATGGCTATGGCTAAGGCTATGGCTGCTATGGCTATGGCTATGGCTGCTATGGCTATTGCTATGGCTGCTTTGGATTTGGCTATAGCTGCTATGGCTGTGTATCTGGCTGCTGTGGCTATGTCTGCTTTGGCTATGGCTATAGCTGCTATGGCTATGGCTATGGCTGCTGTGGCTATGCCTATGGCCGCTACGGCTATGGCTATAACTGCTATGGCTATGGCTGATATAGCTATGCCTATGGCCGCTACGGCTATGGCTATAACTGCTCTGGCTATGGCATTGGCTGCTGTGGCTATGGCTATGGCTATGGCTGATATGGCTATGGCTATGGCTGCTATGGCTGCTAGGGCTATGGCTATTGCTGCTATGGCTACTGCTACGGGTATGGCTATGGCTGCTATGGCTATGACTGTGGCTGCAATGTCTACGGCTGGTATAGCTATGCCTATGGCTGCTACGGCTATGGCTATAACAGCTATGGCTATGGCATTGGCTACTGTGGCTATGGCTATGGCTGCTATGGCAATGGCTATGTCTGCGTTAGCTATGGCTACAGCTGCTATAGCTACGACTATGGCTGCTGTGGCTATGGATGCTGTTACTGCTGTGGCTATCGCTATGGCTGCAATGGCTATGGCTATGGCTGCGGCTGCTATGGCTATGGCTATGTCTGCTATGGCTGTGGCTATGGCCATGGCTGCTTTAGCTATGGCTATGGCTATGGCTGCTATGGCTATGGCTACGGCGGCTATGGCTATGGCTACGGCTGCTATGGCTATCGTTATGGCTGCAATGGCTATGGCTATGGCTGCTATGGCTATGACTATGGCTATGGCTGCTATGGCTATGGCTATGGCTGCTTTGGATATGGTTATAGCTGCCATGGCTGTGGATCTGGCTGCTATGGCTATGGCTAAGGCTGCTATGGCTACGGCAGCTTTGGCTATGGCTATAGCTGCTATGGCTATGGCTCTGGCTGCTATGGCTATGGCTATGGCTGCTATGTCTATGGCTGGTACAGCTATGGCTATGGCTGCGACGGATATGGCTACAGCTGCTATGGCTATGGCATTGGCTGCTGTGGCTATGGCTATGTCTATGGCTGCTATGGCTATGGCTATGGCTGCTATGGATATATCTATGGCTGCTATGGCTATGGCTACGGCTGGTATGGCAATCGCTATGGCTGCTCTGGCTATGGCTATGGCTGCTGTGGCTATGGCTATGACTACGGCTATGGCTGCTACTGCCGCTATGTCTGTGGCTGGTATAGCTATGCCTATGGCTGCTACGGCTATGGCTACAACTGCTATGGCTATAGCATTGGCTGCTGTGGCTATGGCTATGGCTCTAGCTGCTATGGCTATGGCTATGGCTGCCATGGCTATGGCTATGGCTGCTATGGCTATGACTATGGCTGCTGTAGCTTTGGCTGTGGATGCTATGGCTATGGCTATGGCTGCTATGGCTATGGCTATGGTCATGTCTATGGCCGCTATGGCTATGGGTAAGGCTGCTGTGGGTATGGCTATAGCTGCTATGGCTATGGCTCTGACTGCTATGGCTTTGGCTATGGCTGCTGTGGCTATGGCTATGGCTACAATGGCTACGGCTATAAATGCTCTCGCTGCTATGGCTATGGCTATTGTTGCTACGGCTATGGCTATGGCTATAGCTATGACTGCTATGGCTATGGCTATGGCTGCTATGGCTATGGCTATGGCTGCTATGGCTATGGCTATAGCTGCTATGGCTATGGCTCCGGCTGCTATGGCTATGGCTATTGCTATGCCTTGGTATGGATATAGCTGCTATGGTTATGGCTCTGGCTGCTATGGCTATGGCTATGGCTATGGCTGCTATGGCTGTGGCTATGCCTGCTATTGCTATCGCTAATGCTGCAATGGCAATGGCTATGCCTACGGCTATGGCTATGGCTGCTATGGCTATGGCTATGGCTGCTCTGGCTATGGCTCTGGCCATGGCTGCTATGGCCATGGCTATGGCTGCTATGGCTTTCGCTATGCGTGCTATGGCTATGGCTATGGCTGCTATGGCTATGTCTAAGGCTGCTTTGGGTATGGCTATAGCTGCTATGGCTATGGCTCTGGGTGTTATGGCTATAGCTATGGCTGCTATGGCTATGGCTTTGGCCATGTCTATGGCTGCTATGGCTATGGCTCTGGCTGCTGTGGCTATGGCTATGGCTGCTGTGGCTATGGCTCTGGCTGCTATGGCTATGGCCATGGCTGCTATGGCTATGGCTGCTATGGCTATGGCTGAGTTGGCTATGGCCATGGCTACTGCTGCTATGGCTATGGCTATGGCTGCTATGGCTGTGGCTATGGCTGTGGCTATGTCTGCTATGGCTGCTATGGCTATGGATATGGCTGCTATAGCTTTGGCTGTGACTACTTTGGCTATGGCTCTAGTTGCGTTGGCTATGGCTATGGCTATGGCTGCTATGGCTGCTATGGCTATGACTATAGCTGCTATAGCTTTGGCTGTGGCTGCTATGGCTATGGCTATGGCTGCTATGGCTATGGCTACGGCTGCTATGGCTATGGCTGCGGTTGCTATGGCTATCGCTATGCGTGCTATTGCTATGGCTATGGCTGCTATGGCTATGACTATGACTGCTATGGCTGCTATGGCTATGCCTATTGCTGCTATGGGTACTGCTATGGCTGTGGCTATGACTGCTATGGCTATGGCTATGGCTGCTAGGGCTGCTATGGCTATGACTATGACTGATATGGCTATGGCTATGGCTGCTGTGGATAAGGCTATGCCTGGTATGGTTGTGGCTATGGCTGCTATGTCTATGGTTGTGGCTATGGTTGCTATGGCTATGGCTATGGCTGCTATGGCTATGGCTATGGCTGTTATGGCTATGACTATGGCTGCTAATGCTATGGCTATGGCTATGGCTCCTATGGATATAGCTATGGCTGCTATTGCCGTGGCGATGGCTGCTGTGACTATGGCTATGGCTGCTATGGCTATGGCTGCTGAGGCTATAGCTATGGCTGCTATGGCTACGGCTATGGCTATGGATGCTCTGGCTATGGCTGCGGCTGCTATGGCTGTCGCTATGCGTGCTATGGCTATGGCTATGGCTGCTATGGCTATGCCTATGGCTGCTATGGCTATGACTGCTGTGGCGATAGCTATGGCTGCTATGGCTATGGCTATGGCTGCTGTGGCTATGGCTATGGCTGCTATGGCTGCTATGGCTATGGTTATTGCTGCTATGGCTACTGCTACGGGTATGGCTATGGCTGCTATGGCTATGACTATGGCTGCTAGGGCTGCTATGGCTATGACTATTGCTGCTATGGCTATGGTTACGGCTATGACTAGGGCTGCTATGGCTATGTATATGGCTGCTATGGCTATGACTGTGGCTGCTGGGGCTGCTATGGCTATGACTGTTGCTGCTACGGCTATGGTTATGGCCATGACTAGGGCTGCTATGGCTATGTATATGGCTGCTATGGCTATGGTTATGGCCATGACTAGGGCTGCTATGGCTATGTATATGGCTGCTATGGCAATGGCTGATATAGCTATGCCTATGGCCGCTACGGCTATGGCTATAACTGCTATGGCTATGGCATCGGCTGCTGTGGCTATGGCTATGGCTATGGCTGCTATGGCTATGGCTATGGCTGCTATGGATATATCTATGGCTGCTATGGCTATGGCTACGACTGGTATGGCAATCGCTATGGCTGCTCTGGCTATGTCTGCGGCTGCTATGGCTATCGCTATGCGTGCTATGGCTATGGCTATGGTTGCTATGGCTATGGCTATGGCTGCTATGGCTATGGCTATGGCTGTTATGGCTATGACTATGGATCCTTTGGCTATGGCTAAAGCTGCTATGGCTATGGCTATAGCTGCTATAGCTATGGCTATGGCTGCTATGGCTATGACTGCTGTGGCGATAGCTATGGCTGCTATGGCTATGGCTATGGCTATGGCTGCTATGGCTATGGCTATGGCTGCTTTGGCTATTGCTATGGCTGCTTTGGATTTGGCTATAGCTGCTATGGCTGTGTATCTGGCTGCTATGGCTATGTCTGCTTTGGCTATGGCTATAGCTGCTATGGCTATGGCTGCGGCTGCTATGGCTGCGGCTATGGCTGCTATGCCTATGGCTGGTATAGCTATGGCTATGGCTCTTACGGCTATGGATACAGCTGCTATGGCTATGGCGTTGGCTGTTGTGGCTATGGCTATGTCTATAGCTGCTATGGCTGTGGCTATGGCTACTATGGTTATATCTATGGCGGCTATGGCTATGGCTACGTCTGCTATGGCAATCGCTATGGCTGCTATGGCTATGGTTATGGCTGCTGTTGCTATGACATTGGCTGCTGTGGCTATGGCTATGGCTATGGCAATGTCTGTAAAGCCTTCGGCTATGGCTGCTACGTCTATGCCTGGTATAGCTATGCGTATGGCTGCTACGGCTATGGCTATAACTGCTATGGCTGTGGCATTGCCTGCTGTGGCAATGGCTATGGCTATGACAATGGCTGCTATGGCTATGGCTATGGCTGCTATGTCTATGTCTGGTATAGCCATGCCTATGGCTGCTACGGCTATGGCTATAACTGCTATGGCTATGGCATTGGCTACTGTGGCGGTGGCTATGTTTGTGGCTGCTATGGCTGTGGCTATGGCTATGGCTGATATGGATATAGCAATGGCTGCTATGGCTGCTATGGCTGCTATGGCTATGGCCATTGCTGTTATGGCTAGTGCTATGGCTATGGCTGTTTCTGCTATGACTATGGCTATGGCTGCTACGGCTATGGCTATAACTGCTATGGCTATGGCATTGGCTGCTGTGGCTATGGCTAGGTCTATGGCTGCTATGGCTATGGTTATGGCTATGTCTGCTATGGATATAGCTGTGGCTGCTATGGCTATGGCTATGGCTACGGCTGCTATTTCTATGGCTATGGCTGCAATGTACATTGCAACGGCTGCTATTTCTATGGCTGGTATAGCTATGCCTATGGCTGCTACGGCTATGGCTATAACTGCTATTGCTATGGCACTGACTGCTGTGGCAATGGCTATGGCTATGTCTGCTCCGGCTACGGCTATGGCAGCTATGGCTGTGGCTATGGCTATGGCTGATATGGCTATGGCTGTGGCTGCTATGGCTATGGCTACTTCTGCTAAGGCTATGGCTATGGCTATGGCTCCTATGGATATGGCTATGGCTGCTATGGCCGTGGCGATGGGTGCTGTGGCTATGGCTATGGCTGCTATTGCAATGACTATGGCTGCTATGGCTATGGCTATGTCTGCTATGGCTGTGGCTACGGCTATGGCTGCTATAGCTATGGCTATGGCTATGGCTGCTATGGCTATCGCTATGGCTGCTTTGGCTATGGCTATGGCTGCTATGGCTATTGCATTGGCTGCTGTGGCTGTGGCTATGTCTATGGCTGCTATGGCTATGTCTATGGCCTTGGCTGCTATGGCTATGGCTATGGCTGCTATGGCTATGGCTATGGCTATGGCTGCTATAGCTATGGCTATGGCTGCTAGTGCTATGACTATGGCTGCTATGGCTATGACTATGGCTCCTATAACTATGGCTATGGATGCTTTGGCTATGGCTAATGCTGCTATGGCTGTGACTATGGCTGCTATTGCTATGACTATGGCTGCTATGGCTATGGCTATGGCTGCTATGGCTATGGCTGCTATAGCTATGGCTATGGCTGCTAATGCTATGACTATGGCTGCGATGGCTATGCCTATGGCTCCTATGACTATGGCTATGGATGCTTTGGCTATGGCTAAAGCTGCTATGGCTATGACTATGGCTGCTATTGCTTTGACTATGGCTGCTATGGCTATGGCTTTGTCTACTATGGCTGTGGCAACGGCTATGGCTGCTATAGCTATGGCTATGGCTATGGCTGCTATGGCTATCGCTATGGCTGCTATGGCTATGGCTATGGCTGCTATGGCTATGTCTGCTATAGCTATGGCTATGGCTGCTAATGCTATGACTATGGCTGCTTTAGCTATGGCTATGGCTGCTAATGCTATGACTATGGCTTCTATGGCTATGGCTATGGCTCCTATGACTATGGCTATGGATGCTTTGGCTATGGCTAAAGCTGCTATGGCTATGACTATGGCTGCTATTGCTATGACTATGGCTGCTTTGGATATGGCTATAGCTGCTATGGCTGTGGATCTGGCTGTTATGGCTATGGCTAAGGCTGCTATGGCTATGGCAGCTTTGGCTATGGCTATAGATGCTACGGCTATGGCTCTGGCTGCTATGGCTATGGCTATGGCTGCTATGTCTATGGCTGGTATAGCTATGGCTATGGCTGCTACGGATATGGCTACAGCTGCTATGGCTATGGCATTGGCTGCTGTGGCTATGGCTATGTCTATGGCTGCTATGGGTATGGCTATGGCTGCTATGGATATATCTATGGCTGCTATGACTATGGCTACGGCTGGTATGGCAATCGCTAGGGCTGCAATGGCTATGGCTATGGCTATGGCTGCTATGGCTATGGCTAAGGCTGCTTTGGTATGGCTACTGCTGCTATGGCTATGGCTATGGCTGCTATGGCTGTGGCTATGGCTATGGCTGCTGTGGCTAATGCTATGGCTGCTATGGCTATGGCTATGGCTACTATGGCTATGACTATGGCTGCTATGGCTATGACTATGGCTCCTATAACTATGGCTACGGCTGCTATGGCTATGGCTACGGCTGCTAGGGCTGCTATGGCTATGACTATTGCTGCTATGGATATGGCTATGACTATGGCTGATATGGCTATGGCTATGGCTGCTATGGCTATTGCTATGGCTATGGCTATGTCTGCTATGGCTGTGGCTATGGCCATGGCTGCTTTAGCTATGGCTATGGCTATGGCTGCTATGGCTATGGCTATGGCGGCTATGGCTATGGCTACGGCTGCTATGGCTATCGTTATGGCTGCAATGGCTAAGGCTATGGCTATGACTATGGCTGCTATGGCTATGGCTATGGCTGCTATGTATATGGCTGGTATAGCTATGCCTATGTCTGCTACGACTATGGCTATAACTGCTATGGCTATGGCATTGGCTGCTCTGGCTATGGCTATGGCTATGACAATGGCTGCTATGCCTATGGCTATGGCTGCTATATCTACGGCTGGTATAGCTATGGCTATGGCTGCTAATGCTACGACTATGGCTGCTATGGCTATGGCTATGGCTCCTATGACTATGGCTATGGATGCTTTGGCTATGGCTAAAGCTGCTATGGCTATGACTATGGCTGTTATTGCTATGACTATGGCTGCTATGGCTATGGCGCTGTCCGCTATGGCTGTGGCAACGGCTATGGCTGCTATAGCTATGGCTATGGCTATGGCTGCTATGGCTGTCGCTATGGCTGCTATGGCAATGGCTATGGCTGCTATGGCTATTGTATTGGCTGCTGTGGCTGTGGCTATGTCTATGGATGCTATGGCTATGGCTATGGCTGCTATGGCTATGGCTATGGCTGCTATGGCTATGACTATGGCTATGGCTGCTATGGCTATGGCTATGGCTGCTTTGGATATGGTTATAGCTGCTATGGCTGTGGATCTGGCTGCTATGGCTATGGCTAAGGCTGCTATGGCTACGGCAGCTTTGGCTATGGCTATAGCTGCTATGGCTATGGCTCTGGCTGCTATGGCAACGGCTATGGCTGCTATAGCTATGGCTATGGCTATGGCTGCTATGGCTATCGCTATGGCTGCTATGGCTATGGCTATGGCTGCTATGGCTATTGTATTGGCTGCTGTGGCTGTGGCTATGTCTATGGATGCTATGGCTATGGCTATGGCTGCTATGGCTATGGCTATGGCTGCTATGGCTATGACTATGGCTATGGCTGCTATGGCTATGGCTATGGCTGCTTTGGATATGGTTATAGCTGCTATGGCTGTGGATCTGGCTGCTATGGCTATGGCTAAGGCTGCTATGGCTACGGCAGCCTTGGCTATGGCTATAGCTGCTATGGCTATGGCTCTGGCTGCTATGGCTATGGCTATGGCTGCTATGTCTATGGCTGGTACAGCTATGGCTATGGCTGCGACGGATATGGCTACAGCTGCTATGGCTATGGCATTGGCTGCTGTGGCTATGGCTATGTCTATGGCTGCTATGGCTATGGCTATGGCTGCTATGGATATATCTATGGCTGCTATGGCTATGGCTACGGCTGGTATGGCAATCGCTATGGCTGCTCTGGCTATGGCTATGGCTGCTGTGGCTATGGCTATGACTACGGCTATGGCTGCTACTGCAGCTATGTCTGTGGCTGGTATAGCTATGCCTATGGCTGCTACGGCTATGGCTACAACTGCTATGGCTATAGCATTGGCTGCTGTGGCTATGGCTATGGCTCTAGCTGCTATGGCTATGGCTATGGCTGCCATGGCTATGGCTATGGCTGCTATGGCTATGACTATGGCTGCTGTAGCTTTGGCTGTGGATGCTATGGCTATGGCTATGGCTGCTATGGCTATGGCTATGGTCATGTCTATGGCCGCTATGGCTATGGGTAAGGCTGCTGTGGGTATGGCTATAGCTGCTATGGCTATGGCTCTGGCTGCTATGGCTTTGGCTATGGCTGCTGTGGCTATGGCTATGGCTACTATGGCTATGGCTATAACTGCTCTCGCTGCTATGGCTATGGCTATTGTTGCTACGGCTATGGCTATGGCTATAGCTATGACTGCTATGGCTATGGCTATGGCTGCTATGGCTATGGCTATGGCTGCTATGGCTATGGCTATAGCTGCTATGGCTATGGCTCCGGCTGCTATGGCTATGGCTATTGCTATGCCTTGGTATGGATATAGCTGCTATGGTTATGGCTCTGGCTGCTATGGCTATGGCTATGGCTATGGCTGCTATGGCTATGGCTGAGTTGGCTATGGCCATGGCTACTGCTGCTATGGCTATGGCTATGGCTGCTATGGCTGTGGCTATGGCTATGGCTGCTGTGGCTAATGCTATGGCTGCTATGGCTATAGTTATGCGTGCTACGGCTATGGCTATGTCTGCTATGGTTATTGCTATAGCTACTACGGCTGTGGCTACGGCTGCTAAGACTATGGCTATGGCTACCGCTGCTGTGGCTATGGCTATGGATGCCATAGCTACGGCTATGGCTACGGCTATCGCTGATATGGCTATGTCTATCGCTGCTATGGCTATGGCTACGGCTGCTATGGCTATCGCTATGCGTGCTATGGCTATGGCTATGGCTGCAATGGCTATGGCTATGGCTGCAATTGCTGCTATGGCTATGGCTATTGCTGCTAAGGCTATGGCTATGGCTATGGCTATGGCTTCTATGGCTATGGCTATATCTGCTGTGGCTATGGCTATGACTGCTATGACTATGGCTATGGCTATGGCTGCTATGGCTATGGCTATGGCTATGTCTGCTATGGCTGCTATGGCTATGGATATGGCTGCTATAGCTTTGGCTGTGACTACTTTGGCTATGGCTCTAGTTGCTATGGCTATGGCTATGGCTATTGCTGCTATGGCTGCTATGGCTATGACTATGGCTGCTATAGCTTTGGCTGTGGCTGCTATGGCTATGGCTATGGCTGCTATGGCTATGGCTACGGCTGCTATGTCTATGGCTGCGGTTGCTATGGCTATCGCTATGCGTGCTATTGCTATGGCTATGGCTGCTATGGCTATGACTATGACTGCTATGGCTGCTATGGCTATGCCTATTGCTGCTATGGGTACTGCTATGGCTGTGGCTATGACTGCTATGGCTATGGCTATGGCTGCTAGGGCTGCTATGGCTATGACTATTGCTGCTGTGGCTATGGCTATGACTATGGCTGCTATGGCTGCTATGGCTATGCCTATTGCTGCTATGGGTACTGCTATGGCTGTGGCTATGACTGCTATGGCTACGGCTATGGCTGCTAGGGCTGCTATGGCTATGACTATTGCTGCTGTGGCTATGGCTATGACTATGGCTGCTATGGCTATGGCCATGGCTGCTGTAGATAAGGTTATGCCTGGTATGGTTGTGGCTGTGGCTGCTATGTCTATGGTTGTGGCTATGGTTGCTATGGCTATGGCTATGGCTCCTATGGCTATGGCTATGGCTGTTATGGCTATGACTATGGCTGCTAATGCTATGGCTATGGCTATGGCTCCTATGGATATAGCTATGGCTGCTATTGCCGTGGCGATGGCTGCTGTGACTATGGCTATGGCTGCTATGGCTATGGCTGCTGTGGCTATAGCTATGGCTGCTATGGCTACGGCTATGGCTATGGATGCTCTGGCTATGGCTGCGGCTGCTATGGCTATCGCTATGCGTGCTATTGCTATGGCTATGGCTGCTATGGCCATGGCTATGGCTGCTATGGCTATGGCTTAGGCTGTGTTTGGCTATGGCTGCTATAGCTATGGCTATGGCTGATATGGCTATGGCTATAGCTGCTATGGCTATGGGTATGGATGCTTTGGCTATGGCTATGGCTGATATGGCTATGGCTATGGCTGCTATGGCTATGGCTATAGCTGCTATGGCTATGGCTCCGGCTGCTGTGGCTGTGGCTATGGCTGCTACGTCTATGGCTGGTATAGCTATGGCTATGGCTGTTACGGCTATGGCTACAGCTGCGATGGCTATGGCATTGGCTGTTGTGGCTATGGCTATGTCTATAGCTGCTATGGCTGTGGCTATGGCTGCTATGGTTATATCTATGGCGGCTATGGCTATGGCTATGGCTGCTGTGGATAAGGCTATGCCTGGTATGGTTGTGGCTATGGCTGCTATGTCTATGGTTGTGGCTATGGTTGCTATGGCTATGGCTATGGCTGCTATGGCTATGGCTATGGCTGTTATGGCTATGACTATGGCTGCTAATGCTATGGCTGCTGTGGCTATAGCTATGGCTGCTATGGCTATGGCTATGGCTATGGATGCTCTGGCTATGTCTGCGGCTGCTATGGCTATCGCTATGCGTGCTATTGCTATGGCTATGGCTGCTATGGCTATGGCTATGGCTGCTATAGCCATGGCTATGGCTGTGTTTTGCTGTGGCTGCTATAGCTATGGCTATGGCTGATATGGCTATGGCTATAGCTGCTATGGCTATGGGTATGGATGCTTTGGCTATGGCTATGGCTGATATGGCTATGCCTATAGCTGCTATGGCTATGGCAACGGCAGCTATGGCTGTCGCTATGCGTGCTATGGCCAAGGCTATGGCTGCTATGGCTATGGCTATGGCTGCTATGGCTATTGCTATGGCTGCTTTGGATTTGGCTATAGCTGCTATGGCTGTGTATCTGGCTGCTATGGCTATGTCTGCTTTGGCTATGGCTATAGCTGCTATGGCTATGGCTATGGCTGCTGTGGCTATGCCTATGGCCGCTACGGCTATGGCTATAACTGCTATGGCTATGGCTGATATAGCTATGCCTATGGCCGCTACGGCTATGGCTATAACTGCTCTGGCTATGGCATTGGCTGCTGAGGCTATGGCTATGGCTATGACAATGGCTGCTATGGCTATGCCTATGGCTGCTATGTCTATGGCTATGGCTGCTATGGCTATGGCTATGGCTATGGCTGATATGGCTATGGCTATGGCTGCTATGGCTGCTATGGCTATGGCTATTGCTGCTATGGCTACTGCTACGGGTATGGCTATGGCTGCTATGGCTATGACTGCGTCTGCTATGTCTACGGCTGGTATAGCTATGCCTATGGCTGCTACGGCTATGGCTATAACAGCTATGGCTATGGCATTGGCTACTGTGGCTATGGCTATGGCTGCTATGGCAATGGCTACGGCTGCTATGGCTATCGCTGTGGCTGCTATGGCTATGTCTATGGCTGCTATGGCTATGGCTACGGCTGCTATGGCTATGGCTACGGCTGCTAGGGCTGCTATGGCTATGACTATTGCTGCTATGGATATGGCTATGACTATGGCTGATATGGCTATGGCTATGGCTGCTATGGCTATTGCATTGGCTATGGCTATTGCTGCTATGGCTGTGGCTATGGCTACTTTGGCTATGGATATGGCTATGCCAGCGATGGCTATGTCTATGGTTACTGTAGCTATTGCGTCTATCTGCTATGGCTATGGCTACGGCTGCTATGGCTGTCGCTATGCGTGCTATGGCTATGGCTATGGCTGCTATGGCTATGGCTATGGCTGCTATGGCTGCTATGGCTATTGTTATTGCTACTATGGCGATGGCTATGGCTATGGCTATGCCTGCGATGGCTACGGATATGGCTCCAATGGTTACAGCTATGGCTGCTATGGTTATGTCTATGGCTGCTATGGCTATGGCTATGTCTGCGTTAGCTATGGCTACAGCTGCTATAGCTACGACTATGGCTGCTGTGGCTAAGGATGCTGTTACTGCTGTGGCTATCGCTATGGCTGCAATGGCTATGGCTATGGCTGCGGCTGCTATGGCTATGGCTATGTCTGCTATGGCTGTGGCTATGGCCATGGCTGCTTTAGCTATGGCTATGGCTATGGCTGCTATGGCTATGGCTATGGCGGCTATGGCTATGGCTACGGCTGCTATGGCTATCGTTATGGCTGCAATGGCTAAGGCTATGGCCATGACTAGGGCTGCTATGGCTATGTATATGGCTGCTATGGCAATGGCTGATATAGCTATGCCTATGGCCGCTACGGCTATGGCTATAACTGCTATGGCTATGGCATCGGCTGCTGTGGCTATGGCTATGGCTATGACAATGGCTGCAGTGCCTACGGCTATGGCTGCATCGTCTATGGCTGGTATAGCTATGCGTATGTCTGCTACGGCTATGGCTATAACTGCTCTGGCTATGGCATTGGCTGCTGTGGCTATGGCTATGGCTATGATAATGTCTGCTATGGCTATGGCTATGGCTGCTATGTCTATGGCTGGTATAGCTATGCCTATGGCTGCTACGGCTATGGCTATAACTGCTATGGCTATGGCATTGGCTACTGTGCCTATGGCTATGTTTATGGCTGCTTTGGCTATGGCTATGGCTATGGCTGCTATGTCTATGGCTGGTACAGCTATGGCTATGGCTGCGACGGATATGGCTACAGCTGCTATGGCTATGGTATTGGCTGCTGTGGCTATGGCTATGTCTATGGCTGCTATGGCTATGGCTATGGCTGCTATGGATATATCTATGGCTGCTATGGCTATGGCTACGGCTGGTATGGCAATCGCTATGGCTGCTCTGGCTATGTCTGCGGCTGCTATGGCTATCGCTATGCGTGCTATTGCTATGGCTATGGCTGCTATGGCTATGGCTATGGCTGCTATGGCTATGGCTATAGCTGCTATGGCTATGGGTATGGATGCTTTGGCTATGGCTATGGCTGATATGGCTATGCCTATAGCTGCTATGGCTATGGCTACGGCAGCTATGGCTGTCGCTATGCGTGCTATGGCTATGGCTATGGCTGCTATGGCTATGCCTATGGATTCTTTGGCTATGGCTAAAGCTGCTATGGCTATGGCTATAGCTGCTATAGCTATGGCTATGGCTGCTATGGCTATGACTGCTGTGGCGATAGCTATGGCTGCTATGGCTATGGCTAAGGCTATGGCTGCTATGGCTATGGCTATGGCTGCTATGGCTATTGCTATGGCTGCTTTGGATTTGGCTATAGCTGCTATGGCTGTGTATCTGGCTGCTGTGGCTATGTCTGCTTTGGCTATGGCTATAGCTGCTATGGCTATGGCTATGGCTGCTGTGGCTATGCCTATGGCCGCTACGGCTATGGCTATAACTGCTATGGCTATGGCTGATATAGCTATGCCTATGGCCGCTACGGCTATGGCTATAACTGCTCTGGCTATGGCATTGGCTGCTGTGGCTATGGCTATGGCTATGGCTGATATGGCTATGGCTATGGCTGCTATGGCTGCTATGGCTATGGCTATTGCTGCTATGGCTACTGCTACGGGTATGGCTATGGCTGCTATGGCTATGACTGTGGCTGCAATGTCTACGGCTGGTATAGCTATGCCTATGGCTGCTACGGCTATGGCTATAACAGCTATGGCTATGGCATTGGCTACTGTGGCTATGGCTATGGCTGCTATGGCAATGGCTATGTCTGCGTTAGCTATGGCTACAGCTGCTATAGCTACGACTATGGCTGCTGTGGCTATGGATGCTGTTACTGCTGTGGCTATCGCTATGGCTGCAATGGCTATGGCTATGGCTGCGGCTGCTATGGCTATGGCTATGTCTGCTATGGCTGTGGCTATGGCCATGGCTGCTTTAGCTATGGCTATGGCTATGGCTGCTATGGCTATGGCTACGGCGGCTATGGCTATGGCTACGGCTGCTATGGCTATCGTTATGGCTGCAAAGGCTATGGCTATGGCTGCTATGGCTATGACTATGGCTATGGCTGCTATGGCTATGGCTATGGCTGCTTTGGATATGGTTATAGCTGCCATGGCTGTGGATCTGGCTGCTATGGCTATGGCTAAGGCTGCTATGGCTACGGCAGCTTTGGCTATGGCTATAGCTGCTATGGTTATGGCTCTGGCTGCTATGGCTATGGCTATGGCTGCTATGTCTATGGCTGGTACAGCTATGGCTATGGCTGCGACGGATATGGCTACAGCTGCTATGGCTATGGCATTGGCTGCTGTGGCTATGGCTATGTCTATGGCTGCTATGGCTATGGCTATGGCTGCTATGGATATATCTATGGCTGCTATGGCTATGGCTACGGCTGGTATGGCAATCGCTATGGCTGCTCTGGCTATGGCTATGGCTGCTGTGGCTATGGCTATGACTACGGCTATGGCTGCTACTGCCGCTATGTCTGTGGCTGGTATAGCTATGCCTATGGCTGCTACGGCTATGGCTACAACTGCTATGGCTATAGCATTGGCTGCTGTGGCTATGGCTATGGCTCTAGCTGCTATGGCTATGGCTATGGCTGCCATGGCTATGGCTATGGCTGCTATGGCTATGACTATGGCTGCTGTAGCTTTGGCTGTGGATGCTATGGCTATGGCTATGGCTGCTATGGCTATGGCTATGGTCATGTCTATGGCCGCTATGGCTATGGGTAAGGCTGCTGTGGGTATGGCTATAGCTGCTATGGCTATGGCTCTGACTGCTATGGCTTTGGCTATGGCTGCTGTGGCTATGGCTATGGCTACAATGGCTACGGCTATAAATGCTCTCGCTGCTATGGCTATGGCTATTGTTGCTACGGCTATGGCTATGGCTATAGCTATGACTGCTATGGCTATGGCTATGGCTGCTATGGCTGCTATGGCTATGCCTATTGCTGCTATGGGTACTGCTATGGCTGTGGCTATGACTGCTATGGCTATGGCTATGGCTGCTAGGGCTGCTATGGCTATGACTATGACTGATATGGCTATGGCTAAGGCTGCTGTGGATAAGGCTATGCCTGGTATGGTTGTGGCTATGGCTGCTATGTCTATGGTTGTGGCTATGGTTGCTATGGCTATGGCTATGGCTGCTATGGCTATGGCTATGGCTGTTATGGCTATGACTATGGCTGCTAATGCTATGGCTATGGCTATGGCTCCTATGGATATAGCTATGGCTGCTATTGCCGTGGCGATGGCTGCTGTGACTATGGCTATGGCTGCTATGGCTATGGCTGCTGAGGCTATAGCTATGGCTGCTATGGCTACGGCTATGGCTATGGATGCTCTGGCTATGGCTGCGGCTGCTATGGCTGTCGCTATGCGTGCTATGGCTATGGCTATGGCTGCTATGGCTATGCCTATGGCTGCTATGGCTATGACTGCTGTGGCGATAGCTATGGCTGCTATGGCTATGGCTATGGCTGCTGTGGCTATGGCTATGGCTGCTATGGCTGCTATGGCTATGGTTATTGCTGCTATGGCTACTGCTACGGGTATGGCTATGGCTGCTATGGCTATGACTATGGCTGCTAGGGCTGCTATGGCTATGACTATTGCTGCTATGGCTATGGTTACGGCTATGACTAGGGCTGCTATGGCTATGTATATGGCTGCTATGGCTATGACTGTGGCTGCTGGGGCTGCTATGGCTATGACTGTCGCTGCTACGGCTATGGTTATGGCCATGACTAGGGCTGCTATGGCTATGTATATGGCTGCTATGGCTATGGTTATGGCCATGACTAGGGCTGCTATGGCTATGTATATGGCTGCTATGGCAATGGCTGATATAGCTATGCCTATGGCCGCTACGGCTATGGCTATAACTGCTATGGCTATGGCATCGGCTGCTGTGGCTATGGCTATGGCTATGGCTGCTATGGCTATGGCTATGGCTGCTATGGATATATCTATGGCTGCTATGGCTATGGCTACGGCTGGTATGGCAATCGCTATGGCTGCTCTGGCTATGTCTGCGGCTGCTATGGCTATCGCTATGCGTGCTATGGCTATGGCTATGGTTGCTATGGCTATGGCTATGGCTGCTATGGCTATGGCTATGGCTGTTATGGCTATGACTATGGATCCTTTGGCTATGGCTAAAGCTGCTATGGCTATGGCTATAGCTGCTATAGCTATGGCTATGGCTGCTATGGCTATGACTGCTGTGGCGATAGCTATGGCTGCTATGGCTATGGCTATGGCTATGGCTGCTATGGCTATGGCTATGGCTGCTATGGCTATTGCTATGGCTGCTTTGGATTTGGCTATAGCTGCTATGGCTGTGTATCTGGCTGCTATGGCTATGTCTGCTTTGGCTATGGCTATAGCTGCTATGGCTATGGCTCCGGCTGCTATGGCTGCGGCTATGGCTGCTATGCCTATGGCTGGTATAGCTATGGCTATGGCTCTTACGGCTATGGATACAGCTGCTATGGCTATGGCGTTGGCTGTTGTGGCTATGGCTATGTCTATAGCTGCTATGGCTGTGGCTATGGCTACTATGGTTATATCTATGGCGGCTATGGCTATGGCTACGTCTGCTATGGCAATCGCTATGGCTGCTATGGCTATGGTTATGGCTGCTGTTGCTATGACATTGGCTGCTGTGGCTATGGCTATGGCTATGGCAATGTCTGTAAAGCCTACGGCTATGGCTGCTACGTCTATGCCTGGTATAGCTATGCGTATGGCTGCTACGGCTATGGCTATAACTGCTATGGCTGTGGCATTGCCTGCTGTGGCAATGGCTATGGCTATGACAATGGCTGCTATGGCTATGGCTATGGCTGCTATGTCTATGTCTGGTATAGCCATGCCTATGGCTGCTACGGCTATGGCTATAACTGCTATGGCTATGGCATTGGCTACTGTGGCGGTGGCTATGTTTGTGGCTGCTATGGCTGTGGCTATGGCTATGGCTGATATGGATATAGCAATGGCTGCTATGGCTGCTATGGCTGCTATGGCTATGGCCATTGCTGTTATGGCTAGTGCTATGGCTATGGCTCTTTCTGCTATGACTATGGCTATGGCTGCTACGGCTATGGCTATAACTGCTATGGCTATGGCATTGGCTGCTGTGGCTATGGCTAGGTCTATGGCTGCTATGGCTATGGTTATGGCTATGTCTGCTATGGATATAGCTGTGGCTGCTATGGCTATGGCTATGGCTACGGCTGCTATTTCTATGGCTATGGCTGCAATGTACATTGCAACGGCTGCTATTTCTATGGCTGGTATAGCTATGCCAATGGCTGCTACGGCTATGGCTATAACTGCTATTGCTATGGCACTGACTGCTGTGGCAATGGCTATGGCTATGTCTGCTCCGGCTACGGCTATGGCAGCTATGGCTGTGGCTATGGCTATGGCTGATATGGCTATGGCTGTGGCTGCTGTGGCTATGGCTACTTCTGCTAAGGCTATGGCTATGGCTATGGCTCCTATGGATATGGCTATGGCTGCTATGGCCGTGGCGATGGGTGCTGTGGCTATGGCTATGGCTGCTATTGCAATGACTATGGCTGCTATGGCTATGGCTATGTCTGCTATGGCTGTGGCTACGGCTATGGCTGCTATAGCTATGGCTATGGCTATGGCTGCTATGGCTATCGCTATGCGTGCTATTGCTATGGCTATGGCTGCTATGGCTATGGCTATGGCTGCTATGGCTATGGCTATAGCTGCTATGGCTATGGGTATGGATGCTTTGGCTATGGCTATGGCTGATATGGCTATGCCTATAGCTGCTATGGCTATGGCTACGGCAGCTATGGCTGTCGCTATGCGTGCTATGGCTATGGCTATGGCTGCTATGGCTATGCCTATGGATTCTTTGGCTATGGCTAAAGCTGCTATGGCTATGGCTATAGCTGCTATAGCTATGGCTATGGCTGCTATGGCTATGACTGCTGTGGCGATAGCTATGGCTGCTATGGCTATGGCTAAGGCTATGGCTGCTATGGCTATGGCTATGGCTGCTATGGCTATTGCTATGGCTGCTTTGGATTTGGCTATAGCTGCTATGGCTGTGTATCTGGCTGCTGTGGCTATGTCTGCTTTGGCTATGGCTATAGCTGCTATGGCTATGGCTATGGCTGCTGTGGCTATGCCTATGGCCGCTACGGCTATGGCTATAACTGCTATGGCTATGGCTGATATAGCTATGCCTATGGCCGCTACGGCTATGGCTATAACTGCTCTGGCTATGGCATTGGCTGCTGTGGCTATGGCTATGGCTATGGCTGATATGGCTATGGCTATGGCTGCTATGGCTGCTATGGCTATGGCTATTGCTGCTATGGCTACTGCTACGGGTATGGCTATGGCTGCTATGGCTATGACTGTGGCTGCAATGTCTACGGCTGGTATAGCTATGCCTATGGCTGCTACGGCTATGGCTATAACAGCTATGGCTATGGCATTGGCTACTGTGGCTATGGCTATGGCTGCTATGGCAATGGCTATGTCTGCGTTAGCTATGGCTACAGCTGCTATAGCTACGACTATGGCTGCTGTGGCTATGGATGCTGTTACTGCTGTGGCTATCGCTATGGCTGCAATGGCTATGGCTATGGCTGCGGCTGCTATGGCTATGGCTATGTCTGCTATGGCTGTGGCTATGGCCATGGCTGCTTTAGCTATGGCTATGGCTATGGCTGCTATGGCTATGGCTACGGCGGCTATGGCTATGGCTACGGCTGCTATGGCTATCGTTATGGCTGCAAAGGCTATGGCTATGGCTGCTATGGCTATGACTATGGCTATGGCTGCTATGGCTATGGCTATGGCTGCTTTGGATATGGTTATAGCTGCCATGGCTGTGGATCTGGCTGCTATGGCTATGGCTAAGGCTGCTATGGCTACGGCAGCTTTGGCTATGGCTATAGCTGCTATGGTTATGGCTCTGGCTGCTATGGCTATGGCTATGGCTGCTATGTCTATGGCTGGTACAGCTATGGCTATGGCTGCGACGGATATGGCTACAGCTGCTATGGCTATGGCATTGGCTGCTGTGGCTATGGCTATGTCTATGGCTGCTATGGCTATGGCTATGGCTGCTATGGATATATCTATGGCTGCTATGGCTATGGCTACGGCTGGTATGGCAATCGCTATGGCTGCTCTGGCTATGGCTATGGCTGCTGTGGCTATGGCTATGACTACGGCTATGGCTGCTACTGCCGCTATGTCTGTGGCTGGTATAGCTATGCCTATGGCTGCTACGGCTATGGCTACAACTGCTATGGCTATAGCATTGGCTGCTGTGGCTATGGCTATGGCTCTAGCTGCTATGGCTATGGCTATGGCTGCCATGGCTATGGCTATGGCTGCTATGGCTATGACTATGGCTGCTGTAGCTTTGGCTGTGGATGCTATGGCTATGGCTATGGCTGCTATGGCTATGGCTATGGTCATGTCTATGGCCGCTATGGCTATGGGTAAGGCTGCTGTGGGTATGGCTATAGCTGCTATGGCTATGGCTCTGACTGCTATGGCTTTGGCTATGGCTGCTGTGGCTATGGCTATGGCTACAATGGCTACGGCTATAAATGCTCTCGCTGCTATGGCTATGGCTATTGTTGCTACGGCTATGGCTATGGCTATAGCTATGACTGCTATGGCTATGGCTATGGCTGCTATGGCTGCTATGGCTATGCCTATTGCTGCTATGGGTACTGCTATGGCTGTGGCTATGACTGCTATGGCTATGGCTATGGCTGCTAGGGCTGCTATGGCTATGACTATGACTGATATGGCTATGGCTAAGGCTGCTGTGGATAAGGCTATGCCTGGTATGGTTGTGGCTATGGCTGCTATGTCTATGGTTGTGGCTATGGTTGCTATGGCTATGGCTATGGCTGCTATGGCTATGGCTATGGCTGTTATGGCTATGACTATGGCTGCTAATGCTATGGCTATGGCTATGGCTCCTATGGATATAGCTATGGCTGCTATTGCCGTGGCGATGGCTGCTGTGACTATGGCTATGGCTGCTATGGCTATGGCTGCTGAGGCTATAGCTATGGCTGCTATGGCTACGGCTATGGCTATGGATGCTCTGGCTATGGCTGCGGCTGCTATGGCTGTCGCTATGCGTGCTATGGCTATGGCTATGGCTGCTATGGCTATGCCTATGGCTGCTATGGCTATGACTGCTGTGGCGATAGCTATGGCTGCTATGGCTATGGCTATGGCTGCTGTGGCTATGGCTATGGCTGCTATGGCTGCTATGGCTATGGTTATTGCTGCTATGGCTACTGCTACGGGTATGGCTATGGCTGCTATGGCTATGACTATGGCTGCTAGGGCTGCTATGGCTATGACTATTGCTGCTATGGCTATGGTTACGGCTATGACTAGGGCTGCTATGGCTATGTATATGGCTGCTATGGCTATGACTGTGGCTGCTGGGGCTGCTATGGCTATGACTGTCGCTGCTACGGCTATGGTTATGGCCATGACTAGGGCTGCTATGGCTATGTATATGGCTGCTATGGCTATGGTTATGGCCATGACTAGGGCTGCTATGGCTATGTATATGGCTGCTATGGCAATGGCTGATATAGCTATGCCTATGGCCGCTACGGCTATGGCTATAACTGCTATGGCTATGGCATCGGCTGCTGTGGCTATGGCTATGGCTATGGCTGCTATGGCTATGGCTATGGCTGCTATGGATATATCTATGGCTGCTATGGCTATGGCTACGGCTGGTATGGCAATCGCTATGGCTGCTCTGGCTATGTCTGCGGCTGCTATGGCTATCGCTATGCGTGCTATGGCTATGGCTATGGTTGCTATGGCTATGGCTATGGCTGCTATGGCTATGGCTATGGCTGTTATGGCTATGACTATGGATCCTTTGGCTATGGCTAAAGCTGCTATGGCTATGGCTATAGCTGCTATAGCTATGGCTATGGCTGCTATGGCTATGACTGCTGTGGCGATAGCTATGGCTGCTATGGCTATGGCTATGGCTATGGCTGCTATGGCTATGGCTATGGCTGCTATGGCTATTGCTATGGCTGCTTTGGATTTGGCTATAGCTGCTATGGCTGTGTATCTGGCTGCTATGGCTATGTCTGCTTTGGCTATGGCTATAGCTGCTATGGCTATGGCTCCGGCTGCTATGGCTGCGGCTATGGCTGCTATGCCTATGGCTGGTATAGCTATGGCTATGGCTCTTACGGCTATGGATACAGCTGCTATGGCTATGGCGTTGGCTGTTGTGGCTATGGCTATGTCTATAGCTGCTATGGCTGTGGCTATGGCTACTATGGTTATATCTATGGCGGCTATGGCTATGGCTACGTCTGCTATGGCAATCGCTATGGCTGCTATGGCTATGGTTATGGCTGCTGTTGCTATGACATTGGCTGCTGTGGCTATGGCTATGGCTATGGCAATGTCTGTAAAGCCTACGGCTATGGCTGCTACGTCTATGCCTGGTATAGCTATGCGTATGGCTGCTACGGCTATGGCTATAACTGCTATGGCTGTGGCATTGCCTGCTGTGGCAATGGCTATGGCTATGACAATGGCTGCTATGGCTATGGCTATGGCTGCTATGTCTATGTCTGGTATAGCCATGCCTATGGCTGCTACGGCTATGGCTATAACTGCTATGGCTATGGCATTGGCTACTGTGGCGGTGGCTATGTTTGTGGCTGCTATGGCTGTGGCTATGGCTATGGCTGATATGGATATAGCAATGGCTGCTATGGCTGCTATGGCTGCTATGGCTATGGCCATTGCTGTTATGGCTAGTGCTATGGCTATGGCTCTTTCTGCTATGACTATGGCTATGGCTGCTACGGCTATGGCTATAACTGCTATGGCTATGGCATTGGCTGCTGTGGCTATGGCTAGGTCTATGGCTGCTATGGCTATGGTTATGGCTATGTCTGCTATGGATATAGCTGTGGCTGCTATGGCTATGGCTATGGCTACGGCTGCTATTTCTATGGCTATGGCTGCAATGTACATTGCAACGGCTGCTATTTCTATGGCTGGTATAGCTATGCCAATGGCTGCTACGGCTATGGCTATAACTGCTATTGCTATGGCACTGACTGCTGTGGCAATGGCTATGGCTATGTCTGCTCCGGCTACGGCTATGGCAGCTATGGCTGTGGCTATGGCTATGGCTGATATGGCTATGGCTGTGGCTGCTGTGGCTATGGCTACTTCTGCTAAGGCTATGGCTATGGCTATGGCTCCTATGGATATGGCTATGGCTGCTATGGCCGTGGCGATGGGTGCTGTGGCTATGGCTATGGCTGCTATTGCAATGACTATGGCTGCTATGGCTATGGCTATGTCTGCTATGGCTGTGGCTACGGCTATGGCTGCTATAGCTATGGCTATGGCTATGGCTGCTATGGCTATCGCTATGGCTGCTTTGGCTATGGCTATGGCTGCTATGGCTATTGCATTGGCTGCTGTGGCTGTGGCTATGTCTATGGCTGCTATGGCTATGTCTATGGCCTTGGCTGCTATGGCTATGGCTATGGCTGCTATGGCTATGGCTATGGCTATGGCTGCTATAGCTATGGCTATGGCTGCTAGTGCTATGACTATGGCTGCTATGGCTATGACTATGGCTCCTATAACTATGGCTATGGATGCTTTGGCTATGGCTAATGCTGCTATGGCTGTGACTATGGCTGCTATTGCTATGACTATGGCTGCTATGGCTATGGCTATGGCTGCTATGGCTATGGCTGCTATAGCTATGGCTATGGCTGCTAATGCTATGACTATGGCTGCTATGGCTATGCCTATGGCTCCTATGACTATGGCTATGGATGCTTTGGCTATGGCTAAAGCTGCTATGGCTATGACTATGGCTGCTATTGCTTTGACTATGGCTGCTATGGCTATGGCTTTGTCTACTATGGCTGTGGCAACGGCTATGGCTGCTATAGCTATGGCTATGGCTATGGCTGCTATGGCTATCGCTATGGCTGCTATGGCTATGGCTATGGCTGCTATGGCTATGTCTGCTATAGCTATGGCTATGGCTGCTAATGCTATGACTATGGCTGCTTTAGCTATGGCTATGGCTGCTAATGCTATGACTATGGCTTCTATGGCTATGGCTATGGCTCCTATGACTATGGCTATGGATGCTTTGGCTATGGCTAAAGCTGCTATGGCTATGACTATGTCTGCTATTGCTATGACTATGGCTGCTTTGGATATGGCTATAGCTGCTATGGCTGTGGATCTGGCTGTTATGGCTATGGCTAAGGCTGCTATGGCTATGGCTGCTTTGGCTATGGCTATAGATGCTACGGCTATGGCTCTGGCTGCTATGGCTATGGCTATGGCTGCTATGTCTATGGCTGGTATAGCTATGGCTATGGCTGCTACGGATATGGCTGAGTTGGCTATGGCCATGGCTACTGCTGCTATGGCTATGGCTATGGCTGCTATGGCTGCGGCTATGGCTGTGGCTATGTCTGCTATGGCTGCTATGGCTATGGATATGGCTGCTATAGCTTTGGCTGTGACTACTTTGGCTATGGCTCTAGTTGCGTTGGCTATGGCTATGGCTATGGCTGCTATGGCTGCTATGGCTATGACTATAGCTGCTATAGCTTTGGCTGTGGCTGCTATGGCTATGGCTATGGCTGCTATGGCTATGGCTACGGCTGCTATGGCTATGGCTGCGGTTGCTATGGCTATCGCTATGCGTGCTATTGCTATGGCTATGGCTGCTATGGCTATGACTATGACTGCTATGGCTGCTATGGCTATGCCTATTGCTGCTATGGGTACTGCTATGGCTGTGGCTATGACTGCTATGGCTATGGCTATGGCTGCTAGGGCTGCTATGGCTATGACTATGACTGATATGGCTATGGCTATGGCTGCTGTGGATAAGGCTATGCCTGGTATGGTTGTGGCTATGGCTGCTATGTCTATGGTTGTGGCTATGGTTGCTATGGCTATGGCTATGGCTGCTATGGCAATGGCTATGGCTGTTATGGCTATGACTATGGCTGCTAATGCTATGGCTATGGCTATGGCTCCTATGGATATAGCTATGGCTGCTATTGCCGTGGCGATGGCTGCTGTGACTATGGCTATGGCTGCTATGGCTATGGCTGCTGAGGCTATAGCTATGGCTGCTATGGCTACGGCTATGGCTATGGATGCTCTGGCTATGGCTGCGGCTGCTATGGCTGTCGCTATGCGTGCTATGGCTATGGCTATGGCTGCTATGGCTATGCCTATGGCTGCTATGGCTATGACTGCTGTGGCGATAGCTATGGCTGCTATGGCTATGGCTATGGCTGCTGTGGCTATGGCTATGGCTGCTATGGCTATGGCTATGGCTGATATGGCTATGGCTATGGCTGCTATGGCTGCTATGGCTATGGCTATTGCTGCTATGGCTACTGCTACGGGTATGTCTATGGCTGCTATGGCTATGACTGTGGCTGCTGGGGCTGCTATGGCTATGACTGTTGCTGCTACGGCTATGGTTATGGCCATGACTAGGGCTGCTATGGCTATGTATATGGCTGCTATGGCTATGGTTATGGCCATGACTAGGGCTGCTATGGCTATGTATATGGCTGCTATGGCAATGGCTGATATAGCTATGCCTATGGCCGCTACGGCTATGGCTATAACTGCTATGGCTATGGCATCGGCTGCTGTGGCTATGGCTATGGCTATGGCTGCTATGGCTATGGCTATGGCTGCTATGGATATATCTATGGCTGCTATGGCTATGGCTACGGCTGGTATGGCAATCGCTATGGCTGCTCTGGCTATGTCTGCGGCTGCTATGGCTATCGCTATGCGTGCTATGGCTATGGCTATGGCTGATATGGCTATGCCTATAGCTGCTATGGCTATGGCTACGGCAGCTATGGCTGTCGCTATGCGTGCTATGGCTATGGCTATGGCTGCTATGGCTATGCCTATGGATTCTTTGGCTATGGCTAAAGCTGCTATGGCTATGGCTATAGCTGCTATAGCTATGGCTATGGCTGCTAAGGCTATGACTGCTGTGGCGATAGCTATGGCTGCTATGGCTATGGCTAAGGCTATGGCTGCTATGGCTATGGCTATGGCTGCTATGGCTATTGCTATGGCTGCTTTGGATTTGGCTATAGCTGCTATGGCTGTGTATCTGGCTGCTGTGGCTATGTCTGCTTTGGCTATGGCTATAGCTGCTATGGCTATGGCTATGGCTGCTGTGGCTATGCCTATGGCCGCTACGGCTATGGCTATAACTGCTATGGCTATGGCTGATATAGCTATGCCTATGGCCGCTACGGCTATGGCTATAACTGCTCTGGCTATGGCATTGGCTGCTGTGGCTATGGCTATGGCTATGGCTGATATGGCTATGGCTATGGCTGCTATGGCTGCTATGGCTATGGCTATTGCTGCTATGGCTACTGCTACGGGTATGGCTATGGCTGCTATGGCTATGACTGTGGCTGCAATGTCTACGGCTGGTATAGCTATGCCTATGGCTGCTACGGCTATGGCTATAACAGCTATGGCTATGGCATTGGCTACTGTGGCTATGGCTATGGCTGCTATGGCAATGGCTATGTCTGCGTTAGCTATGGCTACAGCTGCTATAGCTACGACTATGGCTGCTGTGGCTATGGATGCTGTTACTGCTGTGGCTATCGCTATGGCTGCAATGGCTATGGCTATGGCTGCGGCTGCTATGGCTATGGCTATGTCTGCTATGGCTGTGGCTATGGCCATGGCTGCTTTAGCTATGGCTATGGCTATGGCTGCTATGGCTATGGCTACGGCGGCTATGGCTATGGCTACGGCTGCTATGGCTATCGTTATGGCTGCAATGGCTATGGCTATGGCTGCTATGGCTATGACTATGGCTATGGCTGCTATGGCTATGGCTATGGCTGCTTTGGATATGGTTATAGCTGCCATGGCTGTGGATCTGGCTGCTATGGCTATGGCTAAGGCTGCTATGGCTACGGCAGCTTTGGCTATGGCTATAGCTGCTATGGCTATGGCTCTGGCTGCTATGGCTATGGCTATGGCTGCTATGTCTATGGCTGGTACAGCTATGGCTATGGCTGCGACGGATATGGCTACAGCTGCTATGGCTATGGCATTGGCTGCTGTGGCTATGGCTATGTCTATGGCTGCTATGGCTATGGCTATGGCTGCTATGGATATATCTATGGCTGCTATGGCTATGGCTACGGCTGGTATGGCAATCGCTATGGCTGCTCTGGCTATGGCTATGGCTGCTGTGGCTATGGCTATGACTACGGCTATGGCTGCTACTGCCGCTATGTCTGTGGCTGGTATAGCTATGCCTATGGCTGCTACGGCTATGGCTACAACTGCTATGGCTATAGCATTGGCTGCTGTGGCTATGGCTATGGCTCTAGCTGCTATGGCTATGGCTATGGCTGCCATGGCTATGGCTATGGCTGCTATGGCTATGACTATGGCTGCTGTAGCTTTGGCTGTGGATGCTATGGCTATGGCTATGGCTGCTATGGCTATGGCTATGGTCATGTCTATGGCCGCTATGGCTATGGGTAAGGCTGCTGTGGGTATGGCTATAGCTGCTATGGCTATGGCTCTGACTGCTATGGCTTTGGCTATGGCTGCTGTGGCTATGGCTATGGCTACAATGGCTACGGCTATAAATGCTCTCGCTGCTATGGCTATGGCTATTGTTGCTACGGCTATGGCTATGGCTATAGCTATGACTGCTATGGCTATGGCTATGGCTGCTATGGCTGCTATGGCTATGCCTATTGCTGCTATGGGTACTGCTATGGCTGTGGCTATGACTGCTATGGCTATGGCTATGGCTGCTAGGGCTGCTATGGCTATGACTATGACTGATATGGCTATGGCTATGGCTGCTGTGGATAAGGCTATGCCTGGTATGGTTGTGGCTATGGCTGCTATGTCTATGGTTGTGGCTATGGTTGCTATGGCTATGGCTATGGCTGCTATGGCTATGGCTATGGCTGTTATGGCTATGACTATGGCTGCTAATGCTATGGCTATGGCTATGGCTCCTATGGATATAGCTATGTCTGCTATTGCCGTGGCGATGGCTGCTGTGACTATGGCTATGGCTGCTATGGCTATGGCTGCTGAGGCTATAGCTATGGCTGCTATGGCTACGGCTATGGCTATGGATGCTCTGGCTATGGCTGCGGCTGCTATGGCTGTCGCTATGCGTGCTATGGCTATGGCTATGGCTGCTATGGCTATGCCTATGGCTGCTATGGCTATGACTGTTGCTGCTACGGCTATGGTTATGGCCATGACTAGGGCTGCTATGGCTATGTATATGGCTGCTATGGCTATGGTTATGGCCATGACTAGGGCTGCTATGGCTATGTATATGGCTGCTATGGCAATGGCTGATATAGCTATGCCTATGGCCGCTACGGCTATGGCTATAACTGCTATGGCTATGGCATCGGCTGCTGTGGCTATGGCTATGGCTATGGCTGCTATGGCTATGGCTATGGCTGCTATGGATATATCTATGGCTGCTATGGCTATGGCTACGGCTGGTATGGCAATCGCTATGGCTGCTCTGGCTATGTCTGCGGCTGCTATGGCTATCGCTATGCGTGCTATGGCTATGGCTATGGTTGCTATGGCTATGGCTATGGCTGCTATGGCTATGGCTATGGCTGTTATGGCTATGACTATGGATCCTTTGGCTATGGCTAAAGCTGCTATGGCTATGGCTATAGCTGCTATAGCTATGGCTATGGCTGCTATGGCTATGACTGCTGTGGCGATAGCTATGGCTGCTATGGCTATGGCTATGGCTATGGCTGCTATGGCTATGGCTACTGCTGCTATGGCTATGGCTATGGCTGCTATGGCTGCGGCTATGGCTGTGGCTATGTCTGCTATGGCTGCTATGGCTATGGATATGGCTGCTATAGCTTTGGCTGTGACTACTTTGGCTATGGCTCTAGTTGCGTTGGCTATGGCTATGGCTATGGCTGCTATGGCTGCTATGGCTATGACTATAGCTGCTATAGCTTTGGCTGTGGCTGCAATGGCTATGGCTATGGCTGCTATGGCTATGGCTACGGCTGCTATGGCTATGGCTGCGGTTGCTATGGCTATCGCTATGCGTGCTATTGCTATGGCTATGGCTGCTATGGCTATGACTATGACTGCTATGGCTGCTATGGCTATGCCTATTGCTGCTATGGGTACTGCTATGGCTGTGGCTATGACTGCTATGGCTATGGCTATGGCTGCTAGGGCTGCTATGGCTATGACTATGACTGATATGGCTATGGCTATGGCTGCTGTGGATAAGGCTATGCCTGGTATGGTTGTGGCTATGGCTGCTATGTCTATGGTTGTGGCTATGGTTGCTATGGCTATGGCTATGGCTGCTATGGCTATGGCTATGGCTGTTATGGCTATGACTATGGCTGCTAATGCTATGGCTATGGCTATGGCTCCTATGGATATAGCTATGGCTGCTATTGCCGTGGCGATGGCTGCTGTGACTATGGCTATGGCTGCTATGTCTATGTCTGGTATAGCCATGCCTATGGCTGCTACGGCTATGGCTATAACTGCTATGGCTATGGCATTGGCTACTGTGGCGGTGGCTATGTTTGTGGCTGCTATGGCTGTGGCTATGGCTATCTCTGATATGGATATAGCAATGGCTGCTATGGCTGCTATGGCTGCTATGGCTATGGCCATTGCTGTTATGGCTAGTGCTATGGCTATGGCTGTTTCTGCTATGACTATGGCTATGGCTGCTACGGCTATGGCTATAACTGCTATGGCTATGGCATTGGCTGCTGTGGCTATGGCTAGGTCTATGGCTGCTATGGCTATGGTTATGGCTATGTCTGCTATGGATATAGCTGTGGCTGCTATGGCTATGGCTATGGCTACGGCTGCTATTTCTATGGCTATGGCTGCAATGTACATTGCAACGGCTGCTATTTCTATGGCTGGTATAGCTATGCCTATGGCTGCTACGGCTATGGCTATAACTGCTATTGCTATGGCACTGACTGCTGTGGCAATGGCTATGGCTATGTCTGCTCCGGCTACGGCTATGGCAGCTATGGCTGTGGCTATGGCTATGGCTGATATGGCTATGGCTGTGGCTGCTATGGCTATGGCTACTTCTGCTAAGGCTATGGCTATGGCTATGGCTCCTATGGATATGGCTATGGCTGCTATGGCCGTGGCGATGGGTGCTGTGGCTATGGCTATGGCTGCTATTGCAATGACTATGGCTGCTATGGCTATGGCTATGTCTGCTATGGCTGTGGCTACGGCTATGGCTGCTATAGCTATGGCTATGGCTATGGCTGCTATGGCTATCGCTATGGCTGCTTTGGCTATGGCTATGGCTGCTATGGCTATTGCATTGGCTGCTGTGGCTGTGGCTATGTCTATGGCTGCTATGGCTATGTCTATGGCCTTGGCTGCTATGGCTATGGCTATGGCTGCTATGGCTATGGCTATGGCTATGGCTGCTATAGCTATGGCTATGGCTGCTAGTGCTATGACTATGGCTGCTATGGCTATGACTATGGCTCCTATAACTATGGCTATGGATGCTTTGGCTATGGCTAATGCTGCTATGGCTGTGACTATGGCTGCTATTGCTATGACTATGGCTGCTATGGCTATGGCTATGGCTGCTATGGCTATGGCTGCTATAGCTATGGCTATGGCTGCTAATGCTATGACTATGGCTGCTATGGCTATGCCTATGGCTCCTATGACTATGGCTATGCATGCTTTGGCTATGGCTAAAGCTGCTATGGCTATGACTATGGCTGCTATTGCTTTGACTATGGCTGCTATGGCTATGGCTTTGTCTACTATGGCTGTGGCAACGGCTATGGCTGCTATAGCTATGGCTATGGCTATGGCTGCTATGGCTATCGCTATGGCTGCTATGGCTATGGCTATGTTTGCTATGGCTATGTCTGCTATAGCTATGGCTATGGCTGCTAATGCTATGACTATGGCTGCTTTAGCTATGGCTATGGCTGCTAATGCTATGACTATGGCTTCTATGGCTATGGCTATGGCTCCTATGACTATGGCTATGGATGCTTTGGCTATGGCTAAAGCTGCTATGGCTATGACTATGTCTGCTATTGCTATGACTATGGCTGCTTTGGATATGGCTATAGCTGCTATGGCTGTGGATCTGGCTGTTATGGCTATGGCTAAGGCTGCTATGGCTATGGCTGCTTTGGCTATGGCTATAGATGCTACGGCTATGGCTCTGGCTGCTATGGCTATGGCTATGGCTGCTATGTCTATGGCTGGTATAGCTATGGCTATGGCTGCTACGGATATGGCTGAGTTGGCTATGGCCATGGCTACTGCTGCTATGGCTATGGCTATGGCTGCTATGGCTGCGGCTATGGCTGTGGCTATGTCTGCTATGGCTGCTATGGCTATGGATATGGCTGCTATAGCTTTGGCTGTGACTACTTTGGCTATGGCTCTAGTTGCGTTGGCTATGGCTATGGCTATGGCTGCTATGGCTGCTATGGCTATGACTATAGCTGCTATAGCTTTGGCTGTGGCTGCTATGGCTATGGCTATGGCTGCTATGGCTATGGCTACGGCTGGTATGGCTATGGCTGCGGTTGCTATGGCTATCGCTATGCGTGCTATTGCTATGGCTATGGCTGCTATGGCTATGACTATGACTGCTATGGCTGCTATGGCTATGCCTATTGCTGCTATGGGTACTGCTATGGCTGTGGCTATGACTGCTATGGCTATGGCTATGGCTGCTAGGGCTGCTATGGCTATGACTATGACTGATATGGCTATGGCTATGGCTGCTGTGGATAAGGCTATGCCTGGTATGGTTGTGGCTATGGCTGCTATGTCTATGGTTGTGGCTATGGTTGCTATGGCTATGGCTATGGCTGCTATGGCTATGGCTATGGCTGTTATGGCTATGACTATGGCTGCTAATGCTATGGCTATGGCTATGGCTCCTATGGATATAGCTATGGCTGCTATTGCCGTGGCGATGGCTGCTGTGACTATGGCTATGGCTGCTATGGCTATGGCTGCTGAGGCTATAGCTATGGCTGCTATGGCTACGGCTATGGCTATGGATGCTCTGGCTATGGCTGCGGCTGCTATGGCTGTCGCTATGCGTGCTATGGCTATGGCTATGGCTGCTATGGCTATGCCTATGGCTGCTATGGCTATGACTGCTGTGGCGATAGCTATGGCTGCTATGGCTATGGCTATGGCTGCTGTGGCTATGGCTATGGCTGCTATGGCTGCTATGGCTATGGTTATTGCTGCTATGGCTACTGCTACGGGTATGGCTATGGCTGCTATGGCTATGACTATGGCTGCTAGGGCTGCTATGGCTATGACTATTGCTGCTATGGCTATGGTTACGGCTATGACTAGGGCTGCTATGGCTATGTATATGGCTGCTATGGCTATGGCTGATATAGCTATGCCTATGGCCGCTACGGCTATGGCTATAACTGCTATGGCTATGGCTGATATAGCTATGCCTATGGCCGCTACGGCTATGGCTATAACTGCTCTGGCTATGGCATTGGCTGCTGTGGCTATGGCTATGGCTATGACAATGGCTGCTATGGCTATGGCTATGGCTGATATGGCTATGGCTATGGCTGCTATGGCTGCTATGGCTATGGCTATTGCTGCTATGGCTACTGCTACGGGTATGTCTATGGCTGCTATGGCTATGACTGTGGCTGCTGGGGCTGCTATGGCTATGACTGTTGCTGCTACGGCTATGGTTATGGCCATGACTAGGGCTGCTATGGCTATGTATATGGCTGCTATGGCTATGGTTATGGCCATGACTAGGGCTGCTATGGCTATGTATATGGCTGCTATGGCAATGGCTGATATAGCTATGCCTATGGCCGCTACGGCTATGGCTATAACTGCTATGGCTATGGCATCGGCTGCTGTGGCTATGGCTATGGCTATGGCTGCTATGGCTATGGCTATGGCTGCTATGGATATATCTATGGCTGCTATGGCTATGGCTACGGCTGGTATGGCAATCGCTATGGCTGCTCTGGCTATGTCTGCGGCTGCTATGGCTATCGCTATGCGTGCTATGGCTATGGCTATGGTTGCTATGGCTATGGCTATGGCTGCTATGGCTATGGCTATGGCTGTTATGGCTATGACTATGGATCCTTTGGCTATGGCTAAAGCTGCTATGGCTATGGCTATAGCTGCTATAGCTATGGCTATGGCTGCTATGGCTATGACTGCTGTGGCGATAGCTATGGCTGCTATGGCTATGGCTATGGCTATGGCTGCTATGGCTATGGCTATGGCTGCTATGGCTATTGCTATGGCTGCTTTGGATTTGGCTATAGCTGCTATGGCTGTGTATCTGGCTGCTATGGCTATGTCTGCTTTGGCTATGGCTATAGCTGCTATGGCTATGGCTCCGGCTGCTATGGCTGCGGCTATGGCTGCTATGCCTATGGCTGGTATAGCTATGGCTATGGCTCTTACGGCTATGGATACAGCTGCTATGGCTATGGCGTTGGCTGTTGTGGCTATGGCTATGTCTATAGCTGCTATGGCTGTGGCTATGGCTACTATGGTTATATCTATGGCGGCTATGGCTATGGCTACGTCTGCTATGGCAATCGCTATGGCTGCTATGGCTATGGTTATGGCTGCTGTTGCTATGACATTGGCTGCTGTGGCTATGGCTATGGCTATGGCAATGTCTGTAAAGCCTACGGCTATGGCTGCTACGTCTATGCCTGGTATAGCTATGCGTATGGCTGCTACGGCTATGGCTATAACTGCTATGGCTGTGGCATTGCCTGCTGTGGCAATGGCTATGGCTATGACAATGGCTGCTATGGCTATGGCTATGGCTGCTATGTCTATGTCTGGTATAGCCATGCCTATGGCTGCTACGGCTATGGCTATAACTGCTATGGCTATGGCATTGGCTACTGTGGCGGTGGCTATGTTTGTGGCTGCTATGGCTGTGGCTATGGCTATGGCTGATATGGATATAGCAATGGCTGCTATGGCTGCTATGGCTGCTATGGCTATGGCCATTGCTGTTATGGCTAGTGCTATGGCTATGGCTGTTTCTGCTATGACTATGGCTATGGCTGCTACGGCTATGGCTATAACTGCTATGGCTATGGCATTGGCTGCTGTGGCTATGGCTAGGTCTATGGCTGCTATGGCTATGGTTATGGCTATGTCTGCTATGGATATAGCTGTGGCTGCTATGGCTATGGCTATGGCTACGGCTGCTATTTCTATGGCTATGGCTGCAATGTACATTGCAACGGCTGCTATTTCTATGGCTGGTATAGCTATGCCTATGGCCGCTACGGCTATGGCTATAACTGCTATTGCTATGGCACTGACTGCTGTGGCAATGGCTATGGCTATGTCTGCTCCGGCTACGGCTATGGCAGCTATGGCTGTGGCTATGGCTATGGCTGATATGGCTATGGCTGTGGCTGCTATGGCTATGGCTACTTCTGCTAAGGCTATGGCTATGGCTATGGCTCCTATGGATATGGCTATGCCTGCTATGGCCTTGGCGATGGGTGCTGTGGCTATGGCTATGGCTGCTATTGCAATGACTATGGCTGCTATGGCTATGACTATGGCTCCTATAACTATGGCTATGGATGCTTTGGCTATGGCTAATGCTGCTATGGCTGTGACTATGGCTGCTATTGCTATGACTATGGCTGCTATGGCTATGGCTATGGCTGCTATGGCTATGGCTGCTATAGCTATGGCTATGGCTGCTAATGCTATGACTATGGCTGCTATGGCTATGCCTATGGCTCCTATGACTATGGCTATGGATGCTTTGGCTATGGCTAAAGCTGCTATGGCTATGACTATGGCTGCTATTGCTTTGACTATGGCTGCTATGGCTATGGCTTTGTCTACTATGGCTGTGGCAACGGCTATGGCTGCTATAGCTATGGCTATGGCTATGGCTGCTATAGCTATGGCTATGGCTATGGCTGCTATGGCTATCGCTATGGCTGCTTTGGCTATGGCTATGGCTGCTATGGCTATTGCATTGGCTGCTGTGGCTGTGGCTATGTCTATGGCTGCTATGGCTATGTCTATGGCCTTGGCTGCTATGGCTATGGCTATGGCTGCTATGGCTATGGCTATGGCTATGGCTGCTATAGCTATGGCTATGGCTGCTAGTGCTATGACTATGGCTGCTATGGCTATGACTATGGCTCCTATAACTATGGCTATGGATGCTTTGGCTATGGCTAATGCTGCTATGGCTGTGACTATGGCTGCTATTGCTATGACTATGGCTGCTATGGCTATGGCTATGGCTGCTATGGCTATGGCTGCTATAGCTATGGCTATGGCTGCTAATGCTATGACTATGGCTGCTATGGCTATGCCTATGGCTCCTATGACTATGGCTATGGATGCTTTGGCTATGGCTAAAGCTGCTATGGCTATGACTATGGCTGCTATTGCTTTGACTATGGCTGCTATGGCTATGGCTTTGTCTACTATGGCTGTGGCAACGGCTATGGCTGCTATAGCTATGGCTATGGCTATGGCTGCTATGGCTATCGCTATGGCTGCTATGGCTATGGCTATGGCTGCTATGGCTATGTCTGCTATAGCTATGGCTATGGCTGCTAATGCTATGACTATGGCTGCTTTAGCTATGGCTATGGCTGCTAATGCTATGACTATGGCTTCTATGGCTATGGCTATGGCTCCTATGACTATGGCTATGGATGCTTTGGCTATGGCTAAAGCTGCTATGGCTATGACTATGGCTGCTATTGCTATGACTATGGCTGCTTTGGATATGGCTATAGCTGCTATGGCTGTGGATCTGGCTGTTATGGCTATGGCTAAGGCTGCTATGGCTATGGCAGCTTTGGCTATGGCTATAGATGCTACGGCTATGGCTCTGGCTGCTATGGCTATGGCTATGGCTGCTATGTCTATGGCTGGTATAGCTATGGCTATGGCTGCTACGGATATGGCTACAGCTGCTATGGCTATGGCATTGGCTGCTGTGGCTATGGCTATGTCTATGGCTGCTATGGGTATGGCTATGGCTGCTATGGATATATCTATGGCTGCTATGACTATGGCTACGGCTGGTATGGCAATCGCTAGGGCTGCAATGGCTATGGCTATGGCTATGGCTGCTATGGCTATGGCTAAGGCTGCTTTGGTATGGCTACTGCTGCTATGGCTATGGCTATGGCTGCTATGGCTGTGGCTATGGCTATGGCTGCTGTGGCTAATGCTATGGCTGCTATGGCTATGGCTATGGCTACTATGGCTATGACTATGGCTGCTATGGCTATGGCTATGTCTGCTATGGCTATGGGTATGGCTGCTATGAATATGGCTATTGCTGCTATGGCTATGGCTATGGCTGCTCTGGATATGGTTATGGCTGCTATGGCTGTAGCTATGCGTGCTACGGCTATGGCTATGTCTGCTATGGTTATTGCTATAGCTACTACGGCTATGGCTACGGCTGCTAAGACTATGGCTATGGCTACCGCTGCTGTGGCTATGGCTATGGATGCCATGGCTACGGCTATGGCTACGGCTATGGCTGATATGGCTATGTCTATCGCTGCTATGGCTATGGCTACGGCTGCTATGGCTATCGCTATGCGTGCTATGGCTATGGCTATGGCTGCAATGGCTATGGCTATGGCTGCAATGGCTGCTATGGCTATGGCTATTGCTGCTAAGGCTATGGCTATGGCTATGGCTATGGCTTCTATGGCTATGGCTATATTTGCTGTGGCTATGGCTATGACTGCTATGACTATGGCTATGGCTATGGCTGCTGTGGATAAGGCTATGCCTGGTATGGTTGTGGCAATGGCTGCTATGTCTATGGTTGTGGCTATGGTTGCTATGGCTATGGCTATGGCTGCTATGGCTATAGGCTATGGCTGCTATGGCTATGGCTATGGCTGTTATGGCTATGACTATGGCTGCTATTGCCGTGGCGATGGCTGCTGTGACTATGGCTATGGCTGCTATGGCTATGGCTGCTGTGGCTATAGCTATGGCTGCTATGGCTACGGCTATGGCTATGGATGCTCTGGCTATGGCTGCGGCTGCTATGGCTATCGCTATGCGTGCTATTGCTATGGCTATGGCTGCAATGGCTATGGCTATGGCTGCTATGGCTATGGCTATGGCTGTGTTTGGCTATGGCTGCTATAGCTATGGCTATGGCTGATATGGCTATGGCTATAGCTGCTATGGCTATGGGTATGGATGCTTTGGCTATGGCTATGGCTGATATGGCTATGGCTATGGCTGCTATGGCTATGGCTATGGCTGCTATGGCTATGGCTACGGATTCTTTGGCTATGGCTAAAGCTGCTATGGCTATGACTATAGCTGCTATAGCTATGGCTATGGCTGCTATGGCTATGGCTGCTGTGGCGATAGCTATGGCTGCTATGGCTATGGCTATGGCTGCTATGGATATGGTTATGTCTGCTATGGCTATAGCTATGCGTGCTACGGCTATGGCTATGTCTGCTATGGTTATTGCTATAGCTACTACGGCTATGGCTACGGCTGCTAAGACTATGGCTATGGCTACCGCTGCTGTGGCTATGGCTATGGATGCCATGGCTACGGCTATGGCTACGGCTATGGCTGATATGGCTATGTCTATCGCTGCTATGGCTATGGCTACGGCTGCTATGGCTATCGCTATGCGTGCTATGTCTATGGCTATGGCTGCAATGGCTATGGCTATGGCTGCAATGGCTGCTATGGCTATGGCTATTGCTGCTAAGGCTATGGCTATGGCTATGGCTATGGCTTCTATGGCTATGGCTATATTTGCTGTGGCTATGGCTATGACTGCTATGACTATGGCTATGGCTATGGCTGCTAATGCTATGGCTATGGCTATGGCTCCTATGGATGTAGCTATGGCTGCTATTGCCGTGGCGATGGCTGCTGTGACTATGGCTATGGCTGCTATGGCTATGGCTGCTGTGGCTATAGCTATGGCTGCTATGGCTACGGCTATGGCTATGGATGCTCTGGCTATGGCTGCGGCTGCTATGGCTATCGCTATGCGCGCTATTGCTATGGCTATGGCTGCTATGGCTATGGCTATGGCTGCTATGGCTATGGCTATGGCTGTGTTTGGCTATGGCTGCTATAGCTATGGCTATGGCTGATATGGCTATGGCTATAGCTGCTATGGCTATGGGTATGGATGCTTTGGCTATGGCTATGGCTGATATGGCTATGGCTATGGCTGCAATGGCTATGGCTACGGCAGCTATGGCTGTCGCTATGCGTGCTATGGCTATGGCTATGGCTGCTATGGCTATGGCTATGGATTCATTGGCTATGGCTAAAGCTGCTATGGCTATGACTATAGCTGCTATAGCTATGGCTATGGCTGCTATGGCTATGGCTGCTGTGGCGATAGCTATGGCTGCTATGGCTATGGCTATGGCTGCTATGGCTATTGCTATGGTTGCTTTGGATTTGGCTATAGCTGCTATGGCTGTGGATCTGGCTGCTATGGCTATGTCTGCTTTGGCTATGGCTATAGCTGCTATGGCTATGGCTCCGGCTGCTGTGGCTGTGGCTATGGCTGCTACGTCTATGGCTAGTATAGCTATGGCTATGGCTGTTACGGCTATGGCTACAGCTGCGATGGCTATGGCATTGGCTGTTGTGGCTATGGCTATGTCTATAGCTGCCATGGCTGTGGCTATGGCTGCTATGGTTATATCTATGGCGGCTATGGCTATGGCTATGGCTATGGCTGCTATGGCTATGGTTATGGCTGCTATGGCTATTGCTATGGCTGCTATGGCAATCGCTATGGCTGCTATGGCTATGGTTATGGCAGCTGTTGCTATGGCTATGGCTGCTATGGCTATGGCTATGGCTGCTAAGGCTATGGCTATGGCTATGGCTCCTATGTATATGGCTATGGCTGCTACGGCCATGGCTACGGCTGCTATGGCTATGCCTATGTCTGCTTTGGCCATGGCTACAGCTGCTATAGCAACGGCTCTGGCTGCTATGTCTATGCCTGCTATGGCTGTGGCTATGGCTGCTGTGGCTATGGCTGCTACAGCTATGGCAATGGCTGCTAATGCTATAACTATGGCTGCTATGGCTATGGCTATTGTTGCTATGGCAATGGCTATGGCTATGGCTGTGGCTGTTATGGCTATTGCCACAGTTGCTATGGCTGTCGCTATGCGTGCTATGGCTATGGCTATGGCTGCTATGGCTATGGCTATGGCTGCTATGGCTCTGGCTATGGATGCTAAGGCTATGGCTATGGCTGCTATGGTTATATCTATGGCGGCTATGGCTATGGCTATGGCTATGGCTGCTATGGCTATGGTTATGGCTGCTATGGCTATTGCTATGGCTGCTATGGCAATCGCTATGGCTGCTATGGCTATGGTTATGGCAGCTGTTGCTATGGCTATGGCTCCTATGGCTATGGCTATGGCTGCTAAGGCTATGGCTATGGCTATGGCTCCTATGTATATGGCTATGGCTGCTACGGCCATGGCTACGGCTGCTATGGCTATGCCTATGTCTGCTTTGGCCATGGCTACAGCTGCTATAGCAACGGCTCTGGCTGCTATGTCTATGCCTGCTATGGCTGTGGCTATGGCTGCTGTGGCTATGGCTGCTACAGCTATGGCAATGGCTGCTAATGCTATAACTATGGCTGCTATGGCTATGGCTATTGTTGCTATGGCAATGGCTATGGCTATGGCTGTGGCTGTTATGGCTATTGCCACGGTTGCTATGGCTGTCGCTATGCGTGCTATGGCTATGGCTATGGCTGCTATGGCTATGGCTATGGCTGCTATGGCTCTGGCTATGGATGCTAAGGCTATGGCTATGGCTGCTATGGTTGTGACTATGGCTGCTATGGCTGTGGCTGCTATAGCTATGGCTATGGCTGCTATGGCTATGGCTGCTATAGCTATGGCTATGGCTGCTAATGCTATGACTATGGCTGCTATGGCTATGCCTATGGCTCCTATGACTATGGCTATGGATGCTTTGGCTATGGCTAAAGCTGCTATGGCTATGACTATGGCTGCTATTGCTTTGACTATAGCTGCTATGGCTATGGCTATGTCTGCTATGGCTGTGGCAACGGCTATGGCTGCTATAGCTATGGCTATGGCTATGGCTGCTATGGCTATCGCTATGGCTGCTATGGCTATGGCTATGGCTGCTATGGCTATGTCTGCTATAGCTATGGCTATGGCTGCTAATGCTATGACTATGGCTGCTATAGCTATGGCTATGGCTGCTAATGCTATGACTAAGGCTTCTATGGCTATGGCTATGGCTCCTATGACTATGGCTATGGCAATGGCTGCTATGGCTATGGATATGGCTATGTCTGCTATGGCTGCTATGGCTATGAATATCGCTGCTATAGCTTTGGCTGTGACCACTTTGGCTATGGATCTAGTTGCTATGGCTATGGCTTCTATGGCTATGGCTATATCTGCTATGGCTATGGCTATGACTGCTATGACTATGGCTATGGCAATGGCTGCTATGGCTATGGCTATGGTTATGTCTGTGGCCGCTATGGCTATGGCTAAGGCTGCTTTGGGTATGGCTATAGCTGCTATGGCTATGGCACTGGCTTCTATGGCTATGGCTATGTCTGCTATGGCTGCTATGGCTATGGCTTTGGCCACGTCTACGGCTGCTATGGCTATGGCTGAGGCTGCTGTGGCTATGGCTATGCCAGCTATGGCTTCGGCTATGGCTGCTGTGGCTGTGCCTATGGCTGCCATGGCTATGGCTATGGCTGCTATGGCTATGACTATGACTGCTATGGCTGCCATGGCTATGCCTATTGCTGCTATGGGTACTGCTATGGCTGTGGCTATCACTGCTATGGCTATGGCTATGGCTGCTAGGGCTGCTATGGCTATGACTATTGCTGCTGTGGCTATGGCTATGACTATGGCTGATATGGCTATGGCTATGGCTGCTGTGGATAAGGCTATGCCTGGTATGGTTGTGGCTATGGCTGCTATGTCTATGGTTGTGGCTATGGTTGCTATGGCTATGGCTATGGCTGCTATGGCTATGGCTATGGCTGTTATGGCTATGACTATGGCTGCTAATGCTATGGCTATGGCTATGGCTGCTATGGCTATGGCTGCTGTGGCTATAGCTATGGCTGCTATGCCTATGGCTATGGCTATGGATGCTCTGGCTATGGCTGCGGCTGCTATGGCTATCGCTATGCGTGCTATTGCTATGGCTATGGCTGCTACAGCTATGGCAATGGCTGCTAATGCTATAACTATGGCTGCTATGGCTATGGCTATTGTTGCTATGGCAATGGCTATGGCTATGGCTGTGGCTGTTATGGCTATTGCCACGGTTGCTATGGCTGTCGCTATGCGTGCTATGGCTATGGCTATGGCTGCTATGGCTATGGCTATGGCTGCTATGGCTCTGGCTATGGATGCTAAGGCTATGGCTATGGCTGCTATGGTTGTGACTATGGCTGCTATGGCTGTGGCTGCTATAGCTATGGCTATGGCTGCTATGGCTATGGCTGCTATAGCTATGGCTATGGCTGCTATAGCTATGGCTATGGCTGCTATGGCTATGGCTGCTATAGCTATGGCTATGGCTGCTAATGCTATGACTATGGCTGCTATGGTTATGCCTATGGCTCCTATGACTATGGCTATGGATGCTTTGGCTATGGCTAAAGCTGCTATGGCTATGACTATGGCTGCTATTGCTTTGACTATAGCTGCTATGGCTATGGCTATGTCTGCTATGGCTGTGGCAACGGCTATGGCTGCTATAGCTATGGCTATGGCTATGGCTGCTATGGCTATCGCTATGGCTGCTATGGCTATGGCTATGGCTGCTATGGCTATGTCTGCTATAGCTATGGCTATGGCTGCTAATGCTATGACTATGGCTGCTATAGCTATGGCTATGGCTGCTAATGCTATGACTATGGCTTCTATGGCTATGGCTATGGCTCCTATGACTATGGCTATGGCAATGGCTGCTATGGCTATGGATATGGCTATGTCTGCTATGGCTGCTATGGCTATGAATATCGCTGCTATAGCTTTGGCTGTGACTACTTTGGCTATGGCTCTAGTTGCTATGGCTAAAGCTTCTATGGCTATGGCTATATCTGCTATGGCTATGGCTATGACTGCTATGACTATGGCTATGGCAATGGCTGCTACGGCTATGGCTATGGTCATGTCTATGGCCGCTATGGCTATGGCTAAGGCTGCTTTGGGTATGGCTATAGCTGCTATGGCTATGGTACTGGCTTCTATGGCTATGGCTATGTCTGCTATGGCTGCTATGGCTATGGCTTTGGCCACGTCTACGGCTGCTATGGCTATGGCTGAGGCTGCTGTGGCTATGGTTATGGCTGCTGCGGCTATCGCTATGCGTGCTATGGCTATGGCTATGGCTGCTATGGCTATGGCTATGGCTGCTATGGCTGCTATGGCTATTGCTATTGCTACTATGGCGATGGCTATGGCTATGGCTATGCCTGCGATGGCTACGGATATGGCTCCAATGGATACAGCTATGGCTGCTATGGTTATGTCTATGGCTGCTATGGCTATGGCTATGGCTGCTATGTATATGGCTGGTATAGCTATGCCTATGGCTGCTACGGCTATGGCTATAACTGCTATGGCTATGGCATTGGCTGCTCTGGCTATGGCTATGGCTATGACAATGGCTGCTATGCCTATGGCTATGGCTGCTATATCTACGGCTGGTATAGCTATGGCTATGGCTGCTAATGCTATGACTATGGCTGCTATGGCTATGGCTATGGCTCCTATGACTATGGCTATGGATGCTTTGGCTATGGCTATGGCTGCTATGGCTATTGTATTGGCTGCTGTGGCTGTGGCTATGTCTATGGATGCTATGGCTATGGCTATGGCTGCTATGGCTATGGCTATGGCTGCTATGGCTATGACTATGGCTATGGCTGCTATGGCTATGGCTATGGCTGCTTTGGATATGGTTATAGTTGCTATGGCTGTGGATCTGGCTGCTATGGCTATGGCTATGGCTGCTATGGATATATCTGTGGCTGCTATGGCTATGGCTACGGCTGGTATGGCAATCGCTATGGCTGCTCTGGTTATGGCTATGGCTGCTGTGGCTATGGCTATGACTACGGCTATGGCTGCTACTGCAGCTATGTCTGTGGCGGGTATAGCTATGCCTATGGCTGCTACGGCTATGGCTACAACTGCTATGGCTATAGCATTGGCTGCTGTGGCTATGGCTATGGCTCTAGCTGCTATGGCTATGGCTATGGCTGCCATGGCTATGGCTATGGCTGCTATGGCTATGACTATGGCTGCTGTAGCTTTGGCTGTGGATGCTATGGCTATGGCTATGGCTGCTATGGCTATGGCTATGGTCATGTCTATGGCCGCTATGGCTATGGGTAAGGCTGCTGTGGGTATGGCTATAGCTGCTATGGCTATGGCTCTGGCTGCTATGGCTTTGGCTATGGCTGCTGTGGCTATGGCTATGGCTACTATGGCTATGGCTATAACTGCTCTCGCTGCTATGGCTATGGCTCCGGCTGCTATGGCTATGGCTATTGCTATGCCTTGGTATGGATATAGCTGCTATGGTTATGGCTCTGGCTGCTATGGCTATGGCTATGGCTATGGCTGCTATGGCTGTGCCTATGCCTGCGATTGCTATCGCTAATGCTGCAATGGCAATGGCTATGCATACGGCTATGGCTATGGCTGCTATGGCTATGGCTATGGCTGCTCTGGCTATGGCTCTGGCCATGGCTGCTATGGCCATGGCTATGGCTGCTATGGCTTTCGCTATGCGTGCTATGGCTATGGCTATGGCTGCTATGGCTATGTCTAAGGCTGCTTTGGGTATGGCTATAGCTGCTATGGCTATGGCTCTGGGTGTTATGGCTATAGCTATGGCTGCTATGGCTATGGCTTTGGCCATGTCTATGGCTGCTATGGCTATGGCTCTGGCTGCTGTGGCTATGGCTCTGGCTGCTGTGGCTATGGCTATGGCTGCTGTGGCTATGGCTCTGGCTGCTATGGCTATGGCTATGGCTACTATGGCTATGACTATGCCTGCTATGGCTATGGCTATGCATGCTATGGCTATGGGTATGGCTGCTATGAATATGGCTATTGCTGCTATGGCTATGGCTATGGCTGCTCTGGATATGGCTATATCTGCTGTGGCTATGGCTATGACTGCTATGACTATGGCTATGGCTATGGCTGCTATGGCTATGGCTATGGCTATGTCTGCTATGGCTGCTATGGCTATGGATATGGCTGCTATAGCTTTGGCTGTGACTACTTTGGCTATGGCTCTAGTTGCTATGGCTATGGCTATGGCTATGGCTGCTATGGCTGCTATGGCTATGACTATGGCTGCTATAGCTTTGGCTGTGGCTGCTATGGCTATGGCTATGGCTGCTATGGCTATGGCTACGGCTGCTATGGCTATGGCTGCGGTTGCTATGGCTATCGCTATGCGTGCTATTGCTATGGCTATGGCTGCTATGGCTATGACTATGACTGCTATGGCTGCTATGGCTATGCCTATTGCTGCTATGGGTACTGCTATGGCTGTGGCTATGACTGCTATGGCTATGGCTATGGCTGCTAGGGCTGCTATGGCTGATATGGCTATGGCTATGGCTGCTGTGGATAAGGCTATTCCTGGTATGGTTGTGGCTATGGCTGCTATGTCTATGGTTGTGGCTATGGTTGCTATGGCTATGGCTATGGCTGCTATGGCTATGGCTATGGCTGTTATGGCTATGACTATGGCTGCTAATGCTATGGCTATGGCTATGGCTCCTATGGATATAGCTATGGCTGCTATTGCCGTGGCGATGGCTGCTGTGACTATGGCTATGGCTGCTATGGCTATGGCTGCTGTGGCTATAGCTATGGGTGCTATGGCTACGGCTATGGCTATGGATGCTCTGGCTATGGCTGCGGCTGCTATGGCTGTCGCTATGCGTGCTATGGCTATGGCTATGGCTGCTATGGCCATGCCTATGGATTCTTTGGCTATGGCTAAAGCTGCTATGGCTATGGCTATAGCTGCTATAGCTATGGCTATGGCTGCTATGGCTATGACTGCTGTGGCGATAGCTATGGCTGCTATGGCTATGGCTATGGCTATGGCTGCTATGGCTATGGCTATGGCTGCTGTGGCTATTGCTATGGCTGCTTTGGATTTGGCTATAGCTGCTATGGCTGTGTATCTGGCTGCTATGGCTATGTCTGCTTTGGCTATGGCTATAGCTGCTATGGCTATGGCTATGGCTGCTGTGGCTATGGCTATGGCTGCTATGGCTGCTATGGCTATGGTTATTGCTGCTATAGCTACTGCTACGGGTATGGCTATGGCTGCTATGGCTATGACTATGGCTGCTAGGGCTGCTATGGCTATGACTATTGCTGCTATGGCTATGGTTACGGCTATGACTAGGGCTGCTATGGCTATGTATATGGCTGCTATGGCTGTGGCTGATATAGCTATGCCTATGGCCGCTACGGCTATGGCTATAACTGCTATGGCTATGGCTGATATAGCTATGCCTATGGCCGCTACGGCTATGGCTATAACTGCTCTGGCAATGGCATTGGCTGCTGTGGCTATGGCTATGGCTATGACAATGGCTGCTGTGGCTATGCCTATGGCTGCTATGTCTATGGCTATGGCTGCTGTGGCTATGGCTATGGCTATGGCTGATATGGCTATGGCTATGCCTGCGATGGCTACGGATATGGCTGCAATGGATACAGCTATGGCTGCTATGGTTATGTCTATGGCTGCTATGGCTATGGCTATGTCTGCGTTAGCTGTGGCTACAGCTGCTATAGCTACGACTATGGCTGCTGTGTCTATGGATGCTGTGGCTGCTGTGGCTATCGCTATGGCTGCAATGGCTATGGCTATGGCTGCGGCTGCTATGGCTATGGCTATGTCTGCTATGGCTGTGGCTATGGCCATGGCTGCTATAGCTATGGCTATGGCTATGGCTGCTATGGCTATGGCTATGGCGGCTATGGCTATGGCTATGGCTGCTATGGCTATTGCTATGGCTATGGCTATTGCTGCTATGGCTGTGGCTATGGCTACTTTGGCTATGGCTATGGCTATGCCAGCGATGGCTATGTCTATGGTTACTGTAGCTATTGCGTCTATCTGCTATGGCTATGGCTACGGCTGCTATGGCTGTCGCTATGCGTGCTATGGCTATGGCTATGGCTGCTATGGCTATTGCTATTGCTACTATGGCGATGGCTATGGCTATGGCTATGCCTGCGATGGCTACGGATATGGCTCCAATGGATACAGCTATGGCTGCTATGGTTATGTCTATGGCTGCTATGGCTATGGCTATGTCTGCGTTAGCTATGGCTACAGCTGCTATAGCTACGACTATGGCTGCTGTGGCTATGGATGCTGTTACTGCTGTGGCTATCGCTATGGCTGCAATGGCTATGGCTATGGCTGCGGCTGCTATGGCTATGGCTATGTCTGCTATGGCTGTGGCTATGGCCATGGCTGCTTTAGCTATGGCTATGGCTATGGCTGCTATGGCTATGGCTATGGCGGCTATGGCTATGGCTACGGCTGCTATGGCTATCGTTATGGCTGCAATGGCTATGGCTATGGCTGCTATGGCTATGACTATGGCTATGGCTGCTATGGCTATGGCTATGGCTGCTTTGGATATGGTTATAGCTGCCATGGCTGTGGATCTGGCTGCTATGGCTATGGCTAAGGCTGCTATGGCTACGGCAGCTTTGGCTATGGCTATAGCTGCTATGGCTATGGCTCTGGCTGCTATGGCTATGGCTATGGCTGCTATGTCTATGGCTGGTACAGCTATGGCTATGGCTGCGACGGATATGGCTACAGCTGCTATGGCTATGGCATTGGCTGCTGTGGCTATGGCTATGTCTATGGCTGCTATGGCTATGGCTATGGCTGCTATGGATATATCTATGGCTGCTATGGCTATGGCTACGGCTGGTATGGCAATCGCTATGGCTGCTCTGGCTATGGCTATGGCTGCTGTGGCTATGGCTATGACAACGGCTATGGCTGCTACTGCCGCTATGTCTGTGGCTGGTATAGCTATGCATATGGCTGCTACGGCTATGGCTACAACTGCTATGGCTATAGCATTGGCTGCTGTGGCTATGGCTATGGCTCTAGCTGCTATGGCTATGGCTATGGCTGCCATGGCTATGGCTATGGCTGCTATGGCTATGACTATGGCTGCTGTAGCTTTGGCTGTGGATGCTATGGCTATGGCTATGGCTGCTATGGCTATGGCTATGGTCATGTCTATGGCCGCTATGGCTATGGGTAAGGCTGCTGTGGGTATGGCTATAGCTGCTATGGCTATGGCTCTGACTGCTATGGCTTTGGCTATGGCTGCTGTGGCTATGGCTATGGCTACTATGGCTATGGCTATAACTGCTCTCGCTGCTATGGCTATGGCTATTGTTGCTACGGCTATGGCTATGGCTATAGCTATGACTGCTATGGCTATGGCTATGGCTGCTATGGCTATGGCTATGGCTGCTATGGCTATGGCTATAGCTGCTATGGCTATGGCTCCGGCTGCTATGGCTATGGCTATTGCTATGCCTTGGTATGGATATAGCTGCTATGGTTATGGCTCTGGCTGCTGTGGCTATGGCTATGGCTATGGCTGCTATGGCTGTGGCTATGCCTGCTATTGCTATCGCTAATGCTGCAATGGCAATGGCCATGCCTACGGCTATGGCTATGGCTGCTATGGCTATGGCTATGGCTGCTCTGGCTATGGCTCTGGCCATGGCTGCTATGGCCATGGCTATGGCTGCTATGGCTTTCGCTATGCGTGCTATGGCTATGGCTATGGCTGCTATGGCTATGTCTAAGGCTGCTTTGGGTATGGCTATAGCTGCTATGGCTATGGCTCTGGGTGTTATGGCTATAGCTATGGCTGCTATGGCTATGGCTTTGGCCATGTCTATGGCTGCTATGGCTATGGCTCTGGCTGCTGTGGCTATGGCTATGGCTGCTGTGGCTATGGCTCTGGCTGCTATGGCTATGGCCATCGCTGCTATGGCTATGGCTGCTATGGCTATGGCTGAGTTGGCTATGGCCATGGCTACTGCTGCTATGGCTATGGCTATGGCTGCTATGGCTGTGGCTATGGCTATGGCTATGTCTGCTATGGCTGCTGTGGCTATGGATACGGCTGCTATAGCTTTGGCTGTGACTATATTGGCTATGGCTCTAGTTGCGATGGCTATGGCTATGGCTATGGCTGCTATGGCTGCTATGGCTATGACTATGGCTGCTATAGCTTTGGCTGTGGCTGCTATGGCTATGGCTATGGTTGCTATGGCTATGGCTACGGCTGCTATGGCTATGGCTGCGGTTGCTATGGCTATCGCTATGCGTGCTATGGCTATGGCTATGGCTGCTATGGCTATGACTATGACTGCTATGGCTGCTATGGCTATGCCTATGGGTACTGCTATGGCTGTGGCTATGACTGCTATGGCTATGGCTATGGCTGCTAGGGCTGCTATGGCTATGACTATGACTGATATGGCTATGGCTATGGCTGCTGTGGATAAGGCTATGCCTGGTATGGTTGTGGCTATGGCTGCTATGTCTATGGTTGTGGCTATGGTTGCTATGGCTATGGCTATGGCTGCTATGGCTATGGCTATGGCTGTTATGGCTATGACTATGGCCGCTAATGCTATGGCTATGGCTATGGCTCCTATGGATATAGCTATGGCTGCTATTGCCGTGGCGATGGCTGCTGTGACTATGGCTATGGCTGCTATGGCTATGGCTGCTGAGGCTATAGCTATGGCTGCTATGGCTACGGCTATGGCTATGGATGCTCTGGCTATGGCTGCGGCTGCTATGGCTGTCGCTATGCGTGCTATGGCTATGGCTATGGCTGCTATGGCTATGCCTATGGATCCTTTGGCTATGGCTAAAGCTGCTATGTCTATGGCTATAGCTGCTATAGCTATGGCTATGGCTGCTATGGCTATGACTGCTGTGGCGATAGCTATGGCTGCTATGGCTATGGCTATGGCTATGGCTGCTATGGCTATGGCTATGGCTGCTATGGCTATTGCTATGGCTGCTTTGGATTTGGCTATAGCTGCTATGGCTGTGTATCTGGCTGCTATGGCTATGTCTGCTTTGGCTATGGCTATAGCTGCTATGGCTATGGCTCCGGCTGCTATGGCTGCGGCTATGGCTGCTATGCCTATGGCTGGTATAGCTATGGCTATGGCTCCTACGGCTATGGATACAGCTGCTATGGCTATGGCGTTGGCTGTTGTGGCTATGGCTATGTCTATGGCTGCGATGGCTGTGGCTATGGCTACTATGGTTATATCTATGGCGGCTATGGCTATGGCTACGTCTGCTATGGCAATCGCTATGGCTGCTATGGCTATGGTTATGGCTGCTGTTGCTATGGTATTGGCTGCTGTGGCTATGGCTATGGCTATGACAATGTCTGTAAAGCCTACGGCAATGGCTGCTACGTCTATGCCTGGTATAGCTATGCGTATGGCTGCTACGGCTATGGCTATAACTGCTATGGCTGTGGCATTGCCTGCTGTGGCAATGGCTATGGCTATGACAATGGCTGCTATGGCTATGGCTATGGCTGCTATGTCTATGTCTGGTATAGCCATGCCTATGGCTGCTATGGCTATGGCTATAACTGCTATGGCTATGGCATTGGCTACTGTGGCGGTGGCTATGTTTGTGGCTGCTATGGCTGTGGCTATGGCTATGGCTGCTATGGATATAGCAATGGCTGCTATGGCTGCTATGGCTGCTATGGCTATGGCCATTGCTGTTATGGCTAGTGCTATGGCTATGGCTGTTTCTGCTATGGCTATGGCTATGGCTGCTACGGCTATGGCTATAACTGCTATGGCTATGGCATTTTCTGCTGTGGCTATGGCTAGGTCTATGGCTGCTATGGCTATGGCTATGGCTATGTCTGCTATGGATATAGCTGTGGCTGCTATGGCTATGGCTATGGCTACGGCTGCTATTTCTATGGCTATGGCTGCAATGTACATGGCAACGGCTGCTATTTCTATGGCTGGTATAGCTATGCCTATGGCTGCTACGGCTATGGCTATAACTGCTATTGCTATGGCACTGACTGCTGTGGCTATGGCTATGGCTATGTCTGCTCCGGCTACGGCTATGGCAGCTATGGCTGTGGCTATGGCTATGGCTGATATGGCTATGGCTGTGGCTGCTATGGCTATGGCTACTTCTGCTAAGGCTATGGCTATGGCTATGGCTCCTATGGATATGGCTATGGCTGCTATGGCCGTGGCGATGGGTGCTGTGGCTATGGCTATGGCTGCTATTGCAATGACTATGGCTGCTATGGCTATGGCTATGTCTGCTATGGCTGTGGCTACGGCTATGGCTGCAATAGCTATGGCTATGGCTATGGCTGCTATGGCTATCGCTATGGCTGCTTTGGCTATGGCTATGGCTGCTATGGCTATTGTATTGGCTGCTGTGGCTGTGGCTATGTCTATGGCTGCTATGGCTATGTCTATGGCCTTGGCTGCTATGGCTATGGCTATGGCTGCTATGGCTATGGCTATGGCTATGGCTGCTATAGCTATGGCTATGGCTGCTAGTGCTATGACTATGGCTGCTATGGCTATGACTATGGCTCCTATAACTATGGCTATGGATGCTTTGGCTATGGCTAAAGCTGCTATGGCTGTGACTATGGCTGCTATTGCTATGACTATGGCTGCTATGGCTATGGCTATGGCTGCTACGGCTATGGCTGCTATAGCTATGGCTATGGCTGCTAATGCTATGACTATGGCTGCTATGGCTATGCCTATGGCTCCTATGACTATGGCTATGGCTTCTATGGCCATGGCTATGGCTCCTATGACTATGGCTATGGATGCTTTGGCTATGGCTAAAGCTGCTATGGCTATGACTATGGCTGCTATTGCTATGACTATGGCTGCTTTGGATATGGCTATAGCTGCTATGGCTGTGGATCTGGCTGTTATGGCTATGGCTAAGGCTGCTATGGCTATGGCAGCTTTGGCTATGGCTATAGATGCTACGGCTATGGCTCTGGCTGCTATGGCTATGGCTATGGCTCCTATGACTATGGCTATGGCAATGGCTGCTATGGCTATGGATATGGCTATGTCTGCTATGGCTGCTATGGCTATGAATATCGCTGCTATAGCTTTGGCTGTGACTACTTTGGCTATGGCTCTAGTTGCTATGGCTATGGCTTCTATGGCTATGGCTATATCTGCTATGGCTATGGCTATGACTGCTATGACTATGGCTATGGCAATGGCTGCTATGGCTATGGCTATGGTCATGTCTATGGCCGCTATGGCTATGGCTAAGGCTGCTTTGGGTATGGCTATAGCTGCTATGGCTATGGCACTGGCTTCTATGGCTATGGCTATGTCTGCTATGGCTGCTATGGCTATGGCTTTGGCCACGTCTACGGCTGCTATGGCTATGGCTGAGGCTGCTGTGGCTATGGTTATGGCTGCTGCGGCTATCGCTATGCGTGCTATGGCTATGGCTATGGCTGCTATGGCTATGGCTATGGCTGCTATGGCTGCTATGGCTATGGCTATGGCTATGGCTGCTATGGTTATAGCTATAGCAGCTATGGCTATGGCTCTGGCTGCTATGGCAATGGCTATGGCTGCTTTGGGTATGGCTATAGCTGCTATGGCTATGGCTATGTCTGCTAAGACTATGGCTATGGCTACCGCTGCTGTGGCTATGGCTATGCCAGCTATGGCTTCGGCTATGGCTGCTGTGGCTGTGCCTATGGCTGCCATGGCTATGGCTATGGCTGCTATGGCTATGACTGTGACTGCTATGGCTGCCATGGCTATGCCTATTGCTGCTATGGGTACTGCTATGGCTGTGGCTATCACTGCTATGGCTATGGCACTGGCTTCTATGGCTATGGCTATGTCTGCTATGGCTGCTATGGCTATGGCTTTGGCCACGTCTACGGCTGCTATGGCTATGGCTGAGGCTGCTGTGGCTATGGTTATGGCTGCTGCGGCTATCGCTATGCGTGCTATGGCTATGGCTATGGCTGCTATGGCTATGGCTATGGCTGCTATGGCTGCTATGGCTATGGCTATGGCTATGGCTGCTATGGTTATAGCTATAGCTGCTATGGCTATGGCTCTGGCTGCTATGGCAATGGCTATGGCTGCTTTGGGTATGGCTATAGCTGCTATGGCTATGTCTGCTATAGCTATGGCTATGGCTGCTAATGCTATGACTATGGCTGCTATAGCTATGGCTATGGCTGCTAATGCTATGACTATGGCTTCTATGGCTATGGCTATGGCTCCTATGACTATGGCTATAGCAATGGCTGCTATGGCTATGGATATGTCTATGTCTGCTATGGCTGCTATGGCTATGAATATCGCTGCTATAGCTTTGGCTGTGACTACTTTGGCTATGGCTCTAGTTGCTATGGCTATGGCTTCTATGGCTATGGCTATATCTGCTATGGCTATGGCTATGACTGCTATGACTGTGGCTATGGCAATGGCTGCTATGGCTATGGCTATGGCTGCTACGGCTATGGCTATAACTGCTATGGCTATGGCATTGGCTGCTGTGGCTATGGCTATGTCTATAGCTGCTATGGCTGTGGCTATGGCTGCTATGGTTATATCTATGGCGGCTATGGCTATGGCTATGTCTGCTATGGCAATCGCTATGGGTACTGCTATGGCTGTGGCTATGACTGCTATGGCTCTGGCTATGGCTGCTAGAGCTGCTATGGCTATGACTATTGCTGCTGTGGCTATGGCTATGACTATGGCTGATATGGCTATGGCTATGGCTGCTGTGGATAAGGCTATGCCTGGTATGGTTGTGGCTATGGCTGCTATGTCTATGGTTGTGGCTATGGTTGCTATGGCTATGGCTATGGCTGCTATGGCTATGGCTATGGCTGTGTTTGGCTGTGGCTGCTATAGCTATGGCTATGGCTGATATGGCTATGGCTATAGCTGCTATGGCTATGGGTATGGATGCTTTGGCTATGGCTATGGCTGATATGGCTATGCCTATAGCTGCTATGGCTACGGCTACGGCAGCTATGGCTGTCGCTATGCGTGCTATGGCTATGGCTATGGCTGCTATGGCTATGCCTATGGATTCTTTGGCTATGGCTAAAGCTGCTATGGCTATGGCTATAGCTGCTATAGCTATGGCTATGGCTGCTATGGCTATGACTGCTGTGGCGATAGCTATGGCTGCTATGGCTATGGCTATGGCTATGGCTGCTATGGCTATGGTTATGGCTGCTATGGCTATTGCTATGGCTGCTATGGCAGTCGCTATGGCTGCTATGGCTATGGTTATGGCAGCTGTTGATATGGCTATGGCTGCTATGGCTATGGCTATGGCTGCTAAGGCTATGGCTATGGCTATGGCTCCTATGTATATGGCTATGGCTGCTACGGCTATGGCTACGGCTGCTATGGCTATGCCTATGTCTGCTTTGGCCATGGCTACAGCTGCTATAGCAACGGCTCTGGCTGCTATGGCTATGCCTGCTATGGCTGTGGCTATGGCTGCTGTGGCTATGGCTGCTACAGCTATGGCAATGGCTGCTAATGCTATAACTATGGCTGCTATGGCTATGGCTATTGTTGCTATGGCAATGGCTATGGCTATGGCTGTGGCTGTTATGGCTATTGCCACGGTTGCTATGGCTGTCGCTATGCGTGCTATGGCTATGGCTATGGCTGCTATGGCTATGGCTATGGCTGCTATGGCTCTGGCTATGGATGCTAAGGCTATGGCTATGGCTGCTATGGTTGTGACTATGGCTGCTATGGCTGTGGCTGCTATAGCTATGGCTATGGCTGCTATGGCTATGGCTGCTATAGCTATGGCTATGGCTGCTATAGCTATGGCTATGGCTGCTGTGGCTATGGCTGCTATAGCTATGGCTATGGCTGCTAATGCTATGACTATGGCTGCTATGGCTATGCCTATGGCTCCTATGACTATGGCTATGGATGCTTTGGCTATGGCTAAAGCTGCTATGGCTATGACTATGGCTGCTATTGCTTTGACTATAGCTGCTATGGCTATGGCTATGTCTGCTATGGCTGTGGCAACGGCTATGGCTGCTATAGCTATGGCTATGGTTATGGCTGCTATGGCTATCGCTATGGCTGCTATGGCTATGGCTATGGCTGCTATGGCTATGTCTGCTATAGCTATGGCTATGGCTGCTAATGCTATGACTATGGCTGCTATAGCTATGGCTATGGCTGCTAATGCTATGACTATGGCTTCTATGGCTATGGCTATGGCTCCTATGACTATGGCTATGGCAATGGCTGCTATGGCTATGGATATGGCTATGTCTGCTATGGCTGCTATGGCTATGAATATCGCTGCTATAGCTTTGGCTGTGACTACTTTGGCTATGGCTCTAGTTGCTATGGCTATGGCTTCTATGGCTATGGCTATATCTGCTATGGCTATGGCTATGACTGCTATGACTATGGCTATGGCAATGGCTGCTATGGCTATGGCTATGGTCATGTCTATGGCCGCTATGGCTATGGCTAAGGCTGCTTTGGGTATGGCTATAGCTGCTATGGCTATGGCACTGGCTTCTATGGCTATGGCTATGTCTGCTATGGCTGCTATGGCTATGGCTATGGCTATGTCTGCTATGGATATAGCTGTGGCTGCTATGGCTATGGCTATGGCTACGGCTGCTATTTCTATGGCTATGGCTGCAATGTACATGGCAACGGCTGCTATTTCTATGGCTGGTATAGCTATGCCTATGGCTGCTACGGCTATGGCTATAACTGCTATTGCTATGGCACTGACTGCTGTGGCTATGGCTATGGCTATGTCTGCTCCGGCTACGGCTATGGCAGCTATGGCTGTGGCTATGGCTATGGCTGATATGTCTATGGCTGTGGCTGCTATGGCTATGACTACTTCTGCTAAGGCTATGGCTATGGCTATGGCTCCTATGGATATGGCTATGGCTGCTATGGCCGTGGCGATGGGTGCTGTGGCTATGGCTATGGCTGCTATTGCAATGACTATACCTGCTATGGCTATGGCTATGTCTGCTATGGCTGTGGCTACGGCTATGGCTGCTATAGCTATGGCTATGGCTATGGCTGCTATGGCTATCGCTATGGCTGCTTTGGCTATGGCTATGGCTGCTATGGCTATTGCATTGGCTGCTGTGGCTGTGGCTATGTCTATGGCTGCTATGGCTATGGCTATGGCCTTGGCTGCTATGGCTATGGCTATGGCTGCTATGGCTATGGCTATGGCTATGGCTGCTAGTGCTATGAGTATGGCTGCTATGGCTATGACTATGGCTCCTATAACTATGGCTATGGATGCTTTGGCTATGGCTAAAGCTGCTATGGCTGTGACTATGGCTGCTATTGCTATGACTATGGCTGCTATGGCTATGGCTATGTCTGCTATGGCTGTGGCTACGGCTATGGCTGCTATAGCTATGGCTATGGCTATGGCTGCTATGGCTATCGCTATGGCTGCTATTGCTATGGCTACGGCTGCTATGGCTATTGCATTGGCTGCTGTGGCTGTGGCTATGTCTATGGCTGCTATGGCTATGGCTATGGCTATGGCTGCTATGGCTATGGCTATGGCTGCTATGGCTATTTCATTGGCTGCTGTGGCTGTGGCTATGTCTATGGAAGCTATTGCTATGGCTATGGCTATGGCTGCTATGGATATAGCTATGGCTGCTATGGCTATGACTACTTCTGCTATGGCTATGGCTATGGCTATGGCTGCTACGGATATAGCTATGGCTGCTACGGCTATGGCAATGGCTACGGCTGCTATGGTTATCGCTATGGCTGCTATGGCTATTGCTATGGCTGTTATGGCTATGGCTATGGCTGCTATGACTGTGACTATGGCTGCTATGGCTATACCTGCTATGGCTGTGGCTATGGGTGCTGTGGCTATGGCTGCTACAGCTATGGCTATGGCTGCTACAGCTATGGCTATGGCTGCTAATGCTATGACTATGGCGGCTATGGCTATGGCTATTGCTGCTATGGCAATGGCTATGGCTACGGCTGATATGGCTATGGCTATGTCTGCTATGGATATATCTATGGCTGCTATGGCTATGAATATGGCTACGTCTGGTATGGCCATCGCTATGGCTGCTATGGCTATGGCTATGGCTGCTATGGCTATGGCTATGGCTGCTATGGCTATTGCATTGGCTGCTGTGGCTGTGGCTATGTCTATGGCTGCTATGGCTATGGCTATGGCTATGGCTGCTATGGCTATGGCTATAGTAGCTTTGGCTATGGCTACATCTGCTATAGCTACGGCTCTGGCTGCTATCGCTATGGCTGCTATTGCTATGGCTATGGCTGCTATGTCTATGCCTGGTATAGCTGTGCCTATGGCTGCTACGGCTATGGCTATAACTGCTATGGCTATGGCTATGGCTGCTATGGCTATGGCTATGGCTGCTATGACTGTGACTATGGCTGCAATGGCTATACCTGCTATGGCTGTGGCTATGGCTGCTGTGGCTATGGCTGCTACAGCTATGGCTATGGCTGCTACAGCTATGGCTATGGCTGCTAATGCTATGACTATGGCTGCTATTGCTATGGCTATGGCTGCTATGTCTATGCCTGGTATAGCTGTGCCTATGGCTGCTACGGCTATGGCTATAACTACTATGGCTATGGCATTGCCTACTGTAGCTATGGCTATGTTTATGGCTGCTATGGCTATGGCTATGGCTATGGCTGCTATGGATATAGCTATGGCTGCTATGGCTATGGCTATGGCTATGGCTGCTATGGCTGTGGCTATGGCTGCTATGGCTATGGCTATGGATGCTATGGCAATGGCTATGGATGCTTTGGCTATGGCTATGGCTGATATGGCTATGGCTATGGCTGCTATGCCTATGGCTATGGCTGCTATGAATGCTATGGCTATTGCTATTGCTGCTATGGCTATGGCTATGGCTATTGCTGTGGCTATGGCTATGGCTATGGCTGCTGTGGCTGCTATGGCTATTGCTATTGCTGCTATGGCGATGGCTATGTGTATGGCTATGCCTGCGATGGCTACGGATATGTCTCCTATGGATATAGCTATGGCTGCTACGGTTATGGTTATGGCCGCTATGGCTATGGCTATGTCTGCGTTTGCTATGACCATAGCTGCTATAGCTACGACTAACGCTATTGTGGCTATGGATGCTGCGGCTTTTGTGGCTATCGCTATGGCTGCTATGGCTATGGCACCTATACATATGGCTATGGCTCCTATGGTTATGGCTATGGATGCTATGGCAATGGCTATGGATGCTTTGGCTATGGCTAAATCTGCTATGGCTATGACTATTACTGCTACAGCTATGGCAATGGCTGCTATGGCTATGGCTGCTATGGCTATCGCTATGGCTGCTATGGCTATGGCAATGGCTACGACTGCTATGGCTATCGCTACGGCGGCTATGGCTATGGCTATGGCTGCTATGGCTATGGCTGCGGCTGCTATGGCTATCGCTATGCGTGCTATTGCTATGGCTATGTCTGCTATGGCTATGGCCATGGCTCCTATGGCTGCTATGGCTATGGCTACTGCTGCTATGGCTACTGCTATGGGTATCATCTCAATCCTCAATGTTCAATACTCAATCCTCAATCCTGAATCCTCAATGTTCAATCCTCAATCCTCAATCCTGAATCCTCTATCCTCAACCCTCGGTCCACAATCTTCAATACCCAATCCTCAATCCTCAATCCTCAAGCCTCAACTCTCAATCCTCACTCCTCAATCCTCAATCCTCAATCCTCAATCCTCAATTCTCTATCCTCAACAGAATATCATCAACTCTCGGTTTTCAATACTTAATCCACAATCTTCAACATTCAGGTCTCAATCCTCAAATATCAATTCTCAACACCCAATCCTCAACCCTCAGTCGACAACCCTCAATCCCCAATCCTCAGTCCTCAATACTCAATCCTCAATCCTCAAACTTCAACCTGAATACTCAATCTGGAAACATCAATACACAATTCTCAATCTTCAATCCTCATACATCAATCCTCAATCCTCTATCCTCAACGCTCATTCCACAATCCCCAATCCTCAATCTTCAATCCTCAATCCGCAATCCTCAATCCTCAACCCTTAATCCTCAATTCTCAATCCTCAACAGAATATCATCAATTCTCAGTTTTCAATACGCTATCCACAACCTTCAACGTTCAGATCTCAATCCTCAAACATCAATTCACAACACACTATCCTCATCCCTCGGTCCACAGTCTTCAATACCCAATCCTCAATCGTCAATATTCAATCCTCAATCCTCAATCATCAATAATTTATCCTCAATACAGAATACTCAATCCTCAATTCTCAATACAATATTCTCAATTCGCAGTCTCGAATCCTCGATCCTCAACCATCAAATCCCAATCCTCAAACCTCAGTCCTCAATCCTCAATCCGCAATCCTCAATCCTCAGTCCTCAAACTTCAATCCTCAATATTCAATGCTCAATCCTCAATTCACAACACTCAATCCTCAACTATCAGTACTCAATCCTCAATCCTCAATCCTGAATCCTCAATTATCTATCCTCAACACTCAACAATCAATCCTCAATCCTCAATCCTCAACACTCAACCCTCAACCCTCAGTCCTCAACACTCAATCCTCGATGCTCAGTCCTCAATAATCAATCCTCAACCCTAAATACTCAATCCTCAATTCTCAATTCAATATTCCTAATTCGCAGTCTCGAATCCTCAATCCTCAATCTTCAAATCCCAATCCTCAAACCTCAGTCCTCAAGCCTCAATCCGCAATCCTCAATCCTCAGTCCTCAAACTTCAATCCTCAATATTCAATGATCAATCCTCAATTCACGACACTCAATCCTCAACTCTCAGTCCTCAGTCCTCAATCCTCAATCCTGAATCCTGAATCTTCAATCCTCAATTCTCAACCATCAATCCTCAACACTCAGTCATCAACCCTTAATCCTCGATCCTCAATCCTCAATCTTCGATCGTCGATCCGCAATCCTCAATCCTCAATCCTCAATCCTCAATTCGCAATCCTCAACAGAATATCGTTAATTCTCTGTTTTCAATATCCAATCCATAATCTTCAACCTTCAATCATCAATCCTCAATGCTCAATCTTCAATCATCAATCCTCAATCCTCAGTCCTCAATCCTCGACCCTCAATCCTCATTTCTTAAACATCAAACCTCAGTATTCAATCCTCAATCCTCCATCCTCAGTCCCCAAACTTCAATCCTCAATATTCAATGCTCGACACGCAATTCACAACGCTCAATCCTCAATTATCGGTACTCAATCCTCAATCCTCAATCCTGAATTCTATATCTTCAATCCCCAATACGCAATCATCAATCCTCAATCCTCAATCATCAGTACACCACAGTAAATCCTGTTTAATGTTAGAGGACTGAAGGTTGAGGACTGTGTGCTGAGGATTGAGGATTGATAGCTGAGGATGCAGGATTGAGGATTGACGATTGAGGATTGAGGTTGAAGGTTGTGGATTGAGGACTTAGGATTGAGGATTGAAGACTGAGGATTAAGGAAATTGCATTGGGGTTTAAGGCTTGAGTATTGAGTATTCAGGATTGAGGATTGAGGACTGAGGATTGAGGATTGAGGATCGATGACTGAAGGTTGAAGGTTGATGGTTGAGGATTGAGGATTCAAGATTGAGGATTTATGATTGAAGTCTGAGGATTGGGGATTGATGATTGAGGGGTGAGGACTGAGGACCGAGGATTGAGGATTGAGTATTGAGGATTGAGGATAGAGGATTGAAGATTGAAGATAGAGAATTGTGGACTTAGCTTCGAGTATACAGGGCTGAGGATTGAGGCTTGATGATTGATGGTTGAGAATTGTGTATTGATGTTTCCAGATTGAGAAATCAGGTTGAAGTTTGAGGATTGAGGATCGATAATTGTGGATTGAGGATTGAGGATTGAAGGTTGAGGATTCAGGATTGAGGATAGAGGATTGAGTACTGACAGCTGAGGATTGAGTGTTGTGAATTGAGGATTGAGCATTGAATATTGAGGATTGAACTTTGAGGACTGAGGATTGGGGATTGAGGATTGAGGATTAAATATTGAGGATTAAGGATTGAGGATTGAGGATTGAGTATTGAGGATTGAGGATTGAATATTGAGGATCGAGGATTGGGTATTGAAGATTGTGGAACGCGGTTTGAGGATTGTGTGTTGAGAATTGATGTTTGAGAGTTGAGATCTGAACGTTGAAGATTGTGGATTTAGTTTTGAAAACTGAGAATTGATGATATTCTCTGGAGGATTGAGAATTGAGGATTAAGGATTGAGGATTGCGCATTGCGGGTTGAGGATTGAAGATTGAGGATTGAGGATTGTGGAATGAGCGTTGAGGATTGAGGATTGAGGATTGAGGTTTGAGGATTGAAGATTGGGAATTGTGTATTCATGTTTCCAGATTGAGAAGTCAGGTTGAAGTATGAGGATTGAGGATTGGGGATTGAAGATTGAGGATTGACCATTGAGCGTTTAGGATTAAGGATTGATGATTGCGGAATGAGGATTGAGGATTGAGGATTGAGGATTGAGGACTGAGTGTTGAGAATTGAGTATTGTGCACTGAATATTAAGGATTGGTGTTTGTCGACTGAGGTTTGACAATTGAGGATAGAGGATTGAGGACTGAAGGTTGAGGATTGAGTATTGAGGATTGAGGATTCAAGATTGGGGACTGAGGATTGATGTTTGAAGGTTGATGTTCCAAAATTGAGGATTGAGGTTTGACGATTGAATATTGAGCTTTGTGTATTGATGTTTCAAGATTGAGAATTGAGGTTGAAGTTTGTGGATTGAGGATTGATACTTGAGGATTGAGGGTTCAGGGTTGAAGATTGAGGATTGCGGACTGAGGTTTGAGGACTGAAGGTTGAGGAATGGGGATTGAGGATTGAGGGTTGATGGTTGAGGATTGAGGGTTGACGATTGACGATGAAGGATTGATGGTTGCGGATTGAGGACTGAATATTGAGGATTCAGGATTGAGGATTGAGGATTGAGGACTGAGGTTTGAGGATTGCGGATTGTGGATTGAGGACTGTGGTTTGAGGATTGAAGTTTGAGGACTGAGAGTTGAGGATTGAGGATTGAGTATTGACGATTGAAGATTGATGATTGAGGATAGATTGTTGAGGATTGAAGATTGAGGATTGAGGATTGAGGATTGAAGATTGAGGACTGAGTGTTGAGCACTGAGTGTTAAGAATTGTTGTTTGTGGATTGAGATTTGAAGATTGAGGATTGAGAATAGAAAACTGGGAATTGAGGCTATTTTATTGAGGATTGACGATTTAGAATTGATGACTGAGGATTGAGGATTGCGGATTGAGGTTTGAGGATAGAGGATTGAGGACTGAGGATTGCGGATTGAGGATTGAGGATTGTGTATTGAGGATTGAGTATTGAGGATTGAATATTGAGGTTTGATGGTTGCGGACTGAGGATTGAGCGTTGAGTGTTGAGGATTGAGGGTAGTAGTTGAGGATGGAGTGTTGAGGACTGAGGATTGAGGATTGAGGTTTGAGGATTGAGGATTGAGGTTTGGGGATTGATATTTGAAGATTCAAAATTGAGGATTGAGTATGGAAAGCTGAGAATTGACGATATTCTATTGGATATTGACGATTGAGTATGGAGGATTGAGGATAGAGGATTGATGGTTGATGATTGAGGATTGAGGATTGAGGACTGAGGTTTGAGGATTGAGGTTTGAGAATTGAGGATTGAGGTTTGAGTATTGAGGTTTGAGGATTGGGATTTGAATATTGAGGATTGAGGTTTGAGGATTGGGATTTGAGTATTGAGGATTGAGGATTGAGAATTGAAGACTGAGGATTGGGAATATTGTATTGAGACTTGAGGATTGAGTATTGAGGATTGAGGATTGAGTATTGAGGATTGAGGATTGAGTATTGAGGATTGAGGATAGAGGATTGAAGATTGAATATTGAGAATTGTGGACTTAGCTTCGAGTATTGAGGGTTGAGGATTGAGGCTTGATGATTGATGGTTGAGAATTGTGTACTGATGTTTCCAGATTGAGAATTCGGGTTGAAGTTTGAGGATTGAGGATTGATAATTGAGGATTGAGGATTGAGGATTGCAGGTTGAGGATTCAGGATTGAGGATTGAGGATTGAGAACTGACAGCTGAGGATTGAGTGTTGTGAATTGAGGATTGAGCATTGAATATTGAGGATTGAACTTTGAGGATTGAGGATTGGGGATTGAGGATTGAGGATTAAATATTAAGGATTAAGGATTGAGGATTGAGGATTGAGTATTGAGGATTGAGGATTGAATATTGAGGATCGAGGATTGGGTATTGAAGATTGTGGAAAGCGGTTTGAGGATTGTGTGTTGAGAATTGATGTTTGAGAGTTGAGATCTGAACGTTGAAGATTGTGGATTTAGTATTGAAAACTGAGAATTGATGATATTCTCTGGAGGATTGAGAATTGAGGATTAAGGATTGAGGATTGCGCATTGCGGGTTGACGATTGAAGATTGAGGATTGAGGATTGTGGAATTAGCGTTGATGATTGAGGATTGAGGATTGAGGACTCAGGGTAGAGGATTGAAGACTGAGATTTGAGGTTACTGTATTGAGGTTTGAGTATTGAGGATTGTGGACTGAGGATTGAGTATCGAGGATTGAGGATTGAGGATTGACGATTGAGGATTGAGTATCGAGGATTGAGGATTGTTGATTGAGGGTTGAGGACTGAGGGTTGAGGTTTGAGTATAGAATATGGAGGTTTGAGGTTCGAGGGTTGAGGATTGAGGATTGAGGATTGAGGATTGAGGATTGAGGATTGAGGATTGAGTATTGAGGATTGACGATGGAGGATCTAGGATTGAGGATTGAACATTGAGGACTGAGGATTGAGGATTGAGTATTCAGGGTCGTGGATTGATGCCTGAGATTTGCGGTTACTGTATTGAGGATTGAGGATTGTGGATTGTGGACTTAGGATTGAGGATTGAGGATTGAGGATTTGGTTTGAGGATTGAGGATTGAGGAAGTAGGATTGACGATTGAAAATTGAGGATTGAGGACTGAGTATCGAGGATGGGGATTGAGGATTGATGATTGAGGATTGAGGATTGAGGATTGAGGATAGAGGATTAGGTATCGAGGATTGAGGATTGAAGATTGTTGAATGATGATTGAGGATTGAGTATTGAGTATCGAGGATTGAGGATTTAGGTTTGAGTATTTAGGATTGAGTATTAAGGTTTGAGGGTTGAATATTGAGCGTTTTGGACTGAGGTCTGAGGAATGGGTATTGACGGTTGAGGATTGAGGACCGAGGACTGATGATTGAGGATTGAGACTGAGAATTGAGGATTGTGGATTGGGTTTGAGGATTGAGGACTGAGGATTGAGGATTGTGGATTGAGGACTGAGGTCTGATGATTGAGTATTGAGGATTGAGGATTGAGGATTGAGGATTGAGGATTGAGTGTTGAGGATTGAAGATTGAGGATTGAGGATTGAGGGTAGAGGATTGAGGATTGAGGATTGAGGATTGAGGATTGAGGATTGAGGATAGAAGACCGATGTTTGAGGATTGAGGATAGAAGACCGATGTTTGAGGATTGAGGACTGAGGATTGTGAATTCAGGCTTGAGGTACGCGACTGAGAATTGAGGATTGTGGATTGGGGTTGAGGATTGAGGATTGATAGTCTAAAAATTGAGGATACTGTATTGAGGACTAAGGATTGAGTATTGAGGATTGAGGATTGACGATTGAGGATTGAGAATTGAGGATTGTGGATTGGGATTGAGGATTGAGGATTGAGGATTGAGCATTGAAGATTGAGGATGGGGGATTGAGGATTGAGGGTTCAGGATTGAGGATTGAGGATTGAAGATTGAGTATTGGGGATTAAAGATTGAGGATTGAGGATTGAGGATTGGGGATGGAGGATGAGGACTGACGGTTGAGGATTGAGGTTTGAGGATTGAGGATTGAGGATTGAGTACTGAGGATTGAGGATTGAGGATTGAGCATTGAGGATTGAAGGTTGATGACTGGGGATTGAGGACTGAAGTTTGAGGATTAAGGATTGAAGATTGGGGATTGAGGATCTTGGATTGGAGGTTGATTATTGAGGATTGAAGATTGACGATTGAGGATTGAGGATTGAGGATTGAGGATTGAGGACTGAGGATTGAGGATTGAGGATTGAGCATTGAGGATTGGAGATTGAGGACTGGGGATTGAGGATTGAAGATTGAGGATTAAGGATTGAAGATTGGGGATTGAGGATCTAGGATTGGAGATTGATTGTTGAGGATTGAAGATTGAGGATTGAGGATTGAGGATTGAGGATTGAGGGTTGAAGATTGAGGATTGAGGATTGAGGGTTGTGGATTGAGGACGAGGACTGAGGGTTGAATATTGATGTTTGAGACCTGAGGATTGAGGATTGAGCATTGAGGATTGAGGATTGAGGATTGAAGATTGAGTATTGATGATTGAATATTGAGGATTGAGGATTTAGGTTTGAGGATTGAGGACGAGGACTGACGGTTGAGGATTGAGATTTGAGGATTGAGGATTGAGGATTGAGGACTGAGGCTGAGGATTGAGGATTGGGCATAGATGATTGAAGATTGAGGACTGGCGATTGAGAATTGAAGATTGAGTATTAAGGATTGAGGATTGGAGATTGATTATTGGGGATTGAAGATTGAGGATTGAGGATTGAGGATTGAGAATTGAGAATTGCGGATGAGGACTGAGGGTTGAGGATTGAGGTTTGAGTAACGAGGATTGAGGATTGAGGATCGAGGACTGAGGATTGACGATTAAGTATTGAAGATAGAGGATTTATGACTGAGAACTGAGGATTGAGGATTGAGGTTTGAGGATTGATGATTGAAGATTGAGTATTGAGGATTGAATATTGAGGATTGAGGATTGATGATTGAGGATTGAGGACTGAGGATTGACGATTGAGTATTGAAGATTGAGGATATATGACTGAGGATTGAGGATTAAGGATTGAAGATTGGGGATTGAGGATCTAGGATTGGAGATTGATTATCGAGGATTGAAGATTGAGGATTTATGACTGAGGATTGAGGATTGAGGATTGAGGATTGAGGATTGAGGATTGAAGATTGAGTATTGAGGAATGAATATTGAGGACTGAGGATTGAGGATTGAGGATTGGGTATTAAGGATTGAAGAATGAGGATTGAGGATTGAGGATTGAGGATTGAGGATTGAAGATTGAGTATTGAGGATTGAACATTGAGGATTGAGGATTGAGAATTGAGGATCGGGGTTTGAAGATTGATTATTGAGGATTGAAGATTGAGGATTGAGGATTGAGGATTGAGGATTGAGGATTGAGAATTGAGGATGAGGACTGAGGGTTGAGGATTGAGGTTTGAAGAATGAGGATTGAGGGTTGAGAATTCAGAATTGAGGATTGAGGATTGAGGATTGAAGATTGAGTACTGACGATTAAAGATTGAGGATTGAGGATTGAGGATTGAAGGTTGAGGATCGAGGATTGAGTATTGAGGATTGAGAATTGAGGATTGAGAATTGAAATTGAGTATTGAGGATTGAAGATTGAGTATTGATGTCTGAGGTTTGAGGATTGAGGATTGAGGATTGAGGATTGAGGATTGAAGATTGAGGGTTGAAGGTTGTGGATTGAGGATTGAAGATTGAGGACTGAGTATTGAGGATTGTGTATTGAAGATTGAGTATTGATCACTGAGGATTGATGATTGAGGTTTGAAGACTGAGGATTGAGGATTGAAGATTGAGTATTGAGGATTGATGATTGAGGTTTGAGGAGTGAGGATTGAGGATTGATGATAGAGGGTTGAGGATTGATGATTGAGGATTGAGGATTGAGGACTGAGGACTGAGGATTGAGGGTTGAGTGTTGAGTATTGAGGATAGAGGATCGAGGATTTAAGATTGAGGATTGAGGATTGTGGACTGAGGATTGAGGATTGAGAATTGAGGATTGAGGATTGAGAATGAGGGCTGAGGTTTGAGGTTTGAGGTTTCAGTATAGAATCCTGAGAATTCAGGATATTCTATTGGGCATTGAGAATTGATGATTGAAGATTGAGGATTGAGGATTGAGGGTTGAGGATTGAGGACGAGGACTGACGGTTGAGGAATGAGGTTTGAGGATTGAGGATAGAGGATTGAGGATTGAGGACTGAGGCTTGAGGATTGAGGATTGAGCATTGAGGATTGATGATTGAGGACTGGCGATTGAGGATTGAAGATTGAGAATTAAGGATTGAGGATTGGGGATTGAGGATGTAGGATTGGAGATTGATTATTGAGGATTGATGATTGAGAATTGAGAATTGTGGGTGAAGACTGAGGGTTGAGGAATGAGGTTTGAGGAACGAGGATTGAGGATTGACGATTGAGGACTAAGGATTGACGATTGAGTATTGAAGATTGAGGATTGATGACTGAGGATTGAGGACTGAGGATTGAGGATTGAGGATTGATGATTGAAGATTGAGTATTGAGGATTCAATATTGAGGATTGAGGATTGAGGATTGAGGATTGAGGATTGAGGATTGAGGATTGAGGATTGAAGATTGAGTATTGAGGATTGAAGGTTGAGGATTGTGGATTGAGGATTGAGGATTGAGGATTGAATATTGAGGATTGGGGACTGAGTGTTGGGTGTTGAGTGATGAGAATTGATGTTTGTGGATAGAGACTTGAAGATTGCAGATTGAGTATTGAGTATTGAACACTGTGAATTGATGGTATTCTTTGGAGGATTGAGGATTGACAACTGATTGTTGAGGACTGAGGGCTGAAGATTGAGGATTCAGAATTGAGGATTCAGGATTCAGGTTTGAGGACTGAGGATTGAGGATTGAGGATTGAGGATTGAGGATTGAGGATTGAGGATTGAGGATTGAAGATTGAGGATTGGGTATTGAGGATTGAACATTGAGGATTGTGGACTGAGGATTGAAGGTTGAATATTGATGAATGAAGATTGAGGATTGATGACTGAGGGTTGTGTATTGAGGACGAGGACTGAGGATTGAGTATTGATACTTGAGGTCTGAGGATTGAGGATTGAGGATTGCGAATTGAGGATAGAGGATTGAAGATTGAGGATTGGGTATTAAGGATTGAAGAATGAGGATTGAGGATTGAGGATTGAGGATTGAGGATTGAAGATTGAGTATTGAGGATTGAACATTGAGGATTGAGGATTGAGAATTGAGGATCGGGGTTTGAAGATTGATTATTGAGGATTGAAGATTGAGGATTGAGGATTGAGGATTGAGGATTGAGGATTGAGAATTGAGGATGAGGACTGAGGGTTGAGGATTGAGGTTTGAAGAATGAGGATTGAGGGTTGAGAATTCAGAATTGAGGATTGAGGATTGAGGATTGAAGATTGAGTACTGACGATTAAAGATTGAGGATTGAGGATTGAGGATTGAAGGTTGAGGATCGAGGATTGAGTATTGAGGATTGAGAATTGAGGATTGAGGATTGAGGATTGAAATTGAGTATTGAGGATTGAAGATTGAGTATTGATGTCTGAGGTTTGAGGATTGAGGATTGAGGATTGAGGATTGAGGATTGAAGATTGAGGGTTCAAGGTTGTGGACTGAGGATTGAGGACTGAGGATTGAGGATTGAGGATTGATGATTGAAGATTGAGTATTGAGGATTCAATATTGAGGATTGAGGATTGAGGATTGAGGATTGAGGATTGAGGATTGAGGATTGAGGATTGAAGATTGAGTATTGAGGATTGAAGGTTGAGGATTGTGGATTGAGGATTGAGGATTGAGGATTGAATATTGAGGATTGGGGACTGAGTGTTGGGTGTTGAGTGATGAGAATTGATGTTTGTGGATAGAGACTTGAAGATTGCAGATTGAGTATTGAGTATTGAACACTGTGAATTGATGGTATTCTTTGGAGGATTGAGGATTGACAACTGATTGTTGAGGACTGAGGGCTGAAGATTGAGGATTCAGGATTGAGGATTCAGGATTGAGGTTTGAGGACTGAGGATTGCGGATTGACGATTGAGGATCGAGGACTGAGGAATGAGGATTGAGGATTGAAGGTTGAGGATTGAGGATTGAGGATTGAGGATTGAGACTTGAGGATTGAGGATTAAAGATTGAATATCGATGATTGAAGATTGAGGATTGAGGACTGAGTGTTGTGGATTGATTACGAGGACTGAGGATTAAAGTATTAATACTTGAGGTCTGAGGATTGAGGATTGCGAATTGACGATAGAGGATTGAAGATTGAGGATTGGGTATTGAGGATTGAGGATTGAGAATTGAGAGTTGAGGATGAGGACTGGGGGTTGAGGATTGAGGTTTGAGAAATGAGGATTGAGGATTGAGGATTGAGGATTGAGGATTGAGGATTGAGGATTGAGGATTGAGGATTGAGGATTGAGTATTGAAAATTGAGTATTGATCACTGAGGATTGAGGATTGATGTTTGAGGACTGAGGATTGAGGATTGAAGATTGAGTATTGACGATTGATGGTTGAGGATTGAGGATTGAGGATTGAGGATCGAGGATTGAGTGTTGAGGGTTGAGAATTGAGGATTGAGGATTGAAATTGAGTATTGAGCATTGAAGATTGAGTATTAATGTCAGAGGTTTGAGGATTGAGGATTGAGGATTGAGGATTGAGGATTGAAGTTTGAGTATTGAGGATTGAAGATTGAGGATTGAGGATTGAGGATTGAGGATGGAGGATGGGGCCTGAGGGTTGAGGGTTGAGGTTTGAGTATTGAACCCTGAGAATTCAGGATATTCTATTGAGTATTGAGAATTGAGGGTTGATGGTTGAGTACTGAGGACTGAGGATTGAGGATTGAAGGTTGAGTATTGAGGATTCAGAATTGAGGTTTGAGGACTGAGGATTGAGGATTGAAGATTGAGTATTGAGGATTGAAGATTGAGGATTGAGGATTGAGGATTGAGGATTGAGGATGATGTCTGAGGGTTGAGGATTGAGGTTTGAGGACAGAGGACTGAGGATTGAGGACTGAGGATTGAGGATGAGGGCTGAGGTGCGGGGATTGAGGTTTGACGACTGAGGACTGAGGACTGAGGATTGAGGACTGAGAATTGAGGATTGAAATTGAGTATTGAGGATTGAAGATTGAGGATTGAGATTTGATTATTGAATATTGTGGATAGAGTATTGAACCATGCGAATTCAGAATATTCTATTGAGTATTGAGAATTGTGTATTGATGGTTGAGTATTCAGGATTGATGGCTGAGGTTTGTGTGCTGAATATTGAGGATTGAGGATTGAGGATTGAGGATTGAAGATTGAGTATTGATGATTCAATATTGAGGAATGAGGATTGAGGTTTGAGGATTGAGGACTAGGACTGACGGTAGAGGATTGAGGTTTGAGGATTGAGGATTGAAGATTGAAGATTGAGGATTGAGGATTGAGAATTGAGGATGAGGACTGAGGGTTGAGGATTGAGGTTTGAGGAATGAGGATTGAGGGTTGAGGATTGAGGATTGAGAATTGAGGATTGAGGATTGAGTATTGAAGATTGAGTATTGAATCCTGAGAATTCAGGATATTCTATTGAGTATTGATAATTGAGGATTGATGGTTGAGTACTGAGCATTGGGGATTGCGTATTGAGTATTGAAGATTGACGATTGATGATAGAGGATTGAGGATTGAGGATTGGGGATAGAGGATTGAGCATTCACGTTTGAGGACTGAGGACAGAGTATTGAAGATTGAGGATCGAGTATTGAGGATTGAGGATTGAGGATTGAGGATTGAGGACTGAGCATTGACGATTGAGTATTGAAGATTGAGAATTTGTGACTGAGGATTGATGATTGAGGATTGATTATTGAGGATTGAGGATTGAAGGTTGAGTACTGAGGATTGAATATTGAGGATTGAGGATTGAAGATTGAGGATTGAGAATGAGGGCTGATGGTTGAGTATTGAGGATTGAGGATTGAGGATTGAGTATTGAGGATTGTTGGTTGAGGGTTGTGTGTTGAATATTGAGGATTGAGGATTGAGGATTGAGGATTGAGTATTGAAGAGTCAGTATTGATGCCTGAGGATTGAGGATTGTGGATTGAGGATTGAGGATTGAGGATTGAAGATTGTGTTTTGGGGATTGAAGATTGAGGATTGAGGATTGAGGGTTGAGGATTGAGGACGAGGACTGACGGTTGAGGATTGAGGTTTGAGGATTGAGGATTGAGGATTGAGGATTGAGGACTGAGGCTTGAGGATTGAGGATTGAGCATTGAGGATTGATGATTGAGGACTGGCGATTGAGGATTGAAGATTGAGAATTACGGATTGAGGATTGGGGAATGAGGATGTAGGATTGGAGATTGATTATTGAGGATTGAAGATTGAGGATTGATGATTGAGAATTGAGAATTGAGGGTGAAGACTGAGGGTTGAGGAATGAGGTTTGAGGAACGAGGATTGAGGATTGACGATTGAGGACTAAGGTTTGACGATTGAGTATTGATGATTGAGGATTGATGACTGAGGATTGAGGACTGAGGATTGAGGATTGAGGATTGATGATTGAAGATTGAGTATTGAGGATTCAATATTGAGGATTGAGGATTGAGGATTGAGGATTGAGGATTGAGGATTGAGGATTGAAGATTGAGTATTGAGGATTGAAGGTTGAGGATTGTGGATTGAGGAACGAGGATTGAAGATTGACGATTGAGGACGAGGACTGAGGATTGAGTATTGATACTTGAGGTCTGAGGATTGAGGATTGAGGATTGCGAATTGAGGATAGAGGATTGATGATTGAGGATTGGGTATTAAGGATTGAAGAATGAGGATTGAGGATTGAGGATTGAGGATTGAGGATTGAAGATTGAGTATTGAGGATTGAACATTGAGGATTGAGGATTGAGAATTGAGGATCGGGGTTTGAAGATTGATTATTGAGGATTGAAGATTGAGGATTGAGGATTGAGGATTGAGGATTGAGGATTGAGAATTGAGGATGAGGACTGAGGGTTGAGGATTGAGGTTTGAAGAATGAGGATTGAGGGTTGAGAATTCAGAATTGAGGATTGAGGATTGAGGATTGAAGATTGAGTACTGACGATTAAAGATTGAGGATTGAGGATTGAGGATTGAAGGTTGAGGATCGAGGATTGAGTATTGAGGATTGAGAATTGAGGATTGAGGATTGAAATTGAGTATTGAGGATTGAAGATTGAGTATTGATGTCTGAGGTTTGAGGATTGAGGATTGAGGATTGAGGATTGAGGATTGAAGATTGAGGGTTGAAGGTTGTGGATTGAGGATTGAAGATTGAGGATTGAGTATTGAGGATTGTGTATTGAAGATTGAGTATTGATCACTGAGGATTGATGATTGAGGTTTGAAGACTGAGGATTGAGGATTGAAGATTGAGTATTGAGGATTGATGATTGAGGTTTGAGGATTGAGGATTGAGGATCGAGGATTGAGTATTGAAGATTGAGGATTGATGAATGTGGATTGATGACTGAGGATTGAGGACTGAGGATTGAGGATTGAGGGTTGATGATTGAAGACTGAGTATTGAGGATTCAATATTGAGGATTGAGGATTGAGGATTGAGGATTGAGGATTGAGGATTGAGGATTGAGGATTGAGGACTGAGGATTGAGGATTGATGATTGAAGATTGAGTATTGAGGATCCAATATTGAGGATTGAGGATTGAGGATTGAGGATTGAGGATTGAGGATTGAGGATTGTGGATTGAAGATTGACGATTGAGGATTGAGGATTGAGAATTGAGAATTGAGAATGAGGACTGAGAGTTGAGGATTGAGGTTTGAGGAATGAGGATTGAGGGTTGAGGATTGAGGATTGAGGATTGACTATTGAGGATTGAGTATTGAAGATTGAGTATTGATGCCTGAGGATTGAGGATTGAGGACAGAGGACTGAGGATTGAGGATTGAGGATTGAGCATTGAGGATTAGATGTTGAGGACTGGGGATTGAGGATTGAAGATTGAGGATTAAGGATTGAAGATTGGGGATTGAGGATCTAGGATTGGAGATTGATTGTTGAGGATTGAAGATTGAGGATTGAGGATTGAGGATTGAGGATTGAGGGTTGAAGATTGAGGATTGAGGATTGAGGATTGAGGATTAAAGATTGAATATTGATGATTGAAGATTGAGGATTGAGGATTGAGTGTTGTGGATTGAGGACGAGGACTGAGGGTTGAATATTGATGTTTGAGGCCTGAGGATTGAGGATTGGGGATTGAGAATTGATGATTGAGGATTGAGGATTGAGGATTGAGAATTGATGATTGAGGATTGAGGATTGAGCATTGAGGATTGGGTATTGAGGATTGAAGATTGAGGATTCAGGATTGAGGATTGAGGGTTGTGGATTGAGGATTGAGAATTGAGGATTGAAAATTGAGTATTGAGGATTGAAGATTGAGGAATGAGTATTGAGGATTGAGGATTGAGGATTGAGCATTGAAGATTGAGGATGGGGGATTGAGGATTGAGGGTTCAGGATTGAGGATTGAGGATTGAAGATTGAGTATTGGGGATTAAAGATTGAGGATTGAGGATTGAGGATTGGGGATGGAGGATGAGGACTGACGGTTGAGGATTGAGGTTTGAGGATTGAGGATTGAGGATTGAGTACTGAGGATTGAGGATTGAGGATTGAGCATTGAGGATTGAAGGTTGATGACTGGGGATTGAGGACTGAAGTTTGAGGATTAAGGATTGAAGATTGGGGATTGAGGATCTTGGATTGGAGGTTGATTATTGAGGATTGAAGATTGACGATTGAGGATTGAGGATTGAGGATTGAGGATTGAGGACTGAGGATTGAGGATTGAGGGTTGAGCATTGAGGATTGGAGATTGAGGACTGGGGATTGAGGATTGAAGATTGAGGATTAAGGATTGAAGATTGGGGATTGAGGATCTAGGATTGGAGATTGATTGTTGAGGATTGAAGATTGAGGATTGAGGATTGAGGATTGAGGATTGAGGGTTGAAGATTGAGGATTGAGGATTGAGGGTTGTGGATTGAGGACGAGGACTGAGGGTTGAATATTGATGTTTGAGACCTGAGGATTGAGGATTGAGCATTGAGGATTGAGGATTGGGGATTGAAGATTGAGTATTGATGATTGAATATTGAGGATTGAGGATTTAGGTTTGAGGATTGAGGACGAGGACTGACGGTTGAGGATTGAGATTTGAGGATTGAGGATTGAGGATTGAGGACTGAGGCTGAGGATTGAGGATTGGGCATAGATGATTGAAGATTGAGGACTGGCGATTGAGAATTGAAGATTGAGTATTAAGGATTGAGGATTGGAGATTGATTATTGGGGATTGAAGATTGAGGATTGAGGATTGAGGATTGAGAATTGAGAATTGCGGATGAGGACTGAGGGTTGAGGATTGAGGTTTGAGTAACGAGGATTGAGGATTGAGGATCGAGGACTGAGGATTGACGATTAAGTATTGAAGATAGAGGATTTATGACTGAGAACTGAGGATTGAGGATTGAGGTTTGAGGATTGATGATTGAAGATTGAGTATTGAGGATTGAATATTGAGGATTGAGGATTGATGATTGAGGATTGAGGACTGAGGATTGACGATTGAGTATTGAAGATTGAGGATATATGACTGAGGATTGAGGATTAAGGATTGAAGATTGGGGATTGAGGATCTAGGATTGGAGATTGATTATCGAGGATTGAAGATTGAGGATTTATGACTGAGGATTGAGGATTGAGGATTGAGGATTGAGGATTGAGGATTGAAGATTGAGTATTGAGGAATGAATATTGAGGACTGAGGATTGAGGATTGAGGATTGGGTATTAAGGATTGAAGAATGAGGATTGAGGATTGAGGATTGAGGATTGAGGATTGAAGATTGAGTATTGAGGATTGAACATTGAGGATTGAGGATTGAGAATTGAGGATCGGGGTTTGAAGATTGATTATTGAGGATTGAAGATTGAGGATTGAGGATTGAGGATTGAGGATTGAGGATTGAGAATTGAGGATGAGGACTGAGGGTTGAGGATTGAGGTTTGAAGAATGAGGATTGAGGGTTGAGAATTCAGAATTGAGGATTGAGGATTGAGGATTGAAGATTGAGTACTGACGATTAAAGATTGAGGATTGAGGATTGAGGATTGAAGGTTGAGGATCGAGGATTGAGTATTGAGGATTGAGAATTGAGGATTGAGGATTGAAATTGAGTATTGAGGATTGAAGATTGAGTATTGATGTCTGAGGTTTGAGGATTGAGGATTGAGGATTGAGGATTTAGGATTGAAGATTGAGGGTTGAAGGTTGTGGATTGAGGATTGAAGATTGAGGACTGAGTATTGAGGATTGTGTATTGAAGATTGAGTATTGATCACTGAGGATTGATGATTGAGGTTTGAAGACTGAGGATTGAGGATTGAAGATTGAGTATTGAGGATTGATGATTGAGGTTTGAGGATTGAGGATTGAGGATCGAGGATTGAGTATTGAAGATTGAGGATTGATGAATGTGGATTGATGACTGAGGATTGAGGACTGAGGATTGAGGATTGAGGATTGATGATTGAAGACTGAGTATTGAGGATTCAATATTGAGGATTGAGGATTGAGGATTGAGGATTGAGGATTGAGGATTGAGGATTGAGGATTGAGGACTGAGGATTGAGGATTGATGATTGAAGATTGAGTATTGAGGATCCAATATTGAGGATTGAGGATTGAGGATTGATGAATGTGGATTAATGACTGAGGATTGAGGACTGAGGATTGAGGATTGAGGATTGATGATTGAAGACTGAGTATTGAGGATTCAATATTGAGGACTGAGGATTGAGGATTGAGGATTGAGCATTGAGGATTGGAGATTGAGGACTGGGGATTGAGGATTGAAGATTGAGTATTAAGGATTGAAGATTGGGGATTGAGGATCTAGGATTGGAGATTGATTGTTGAGGATTGAAGATTGAGGATTGAGGATTGAGGATTGAGGATTGAGGGTTGAAGATTGAGGATTGAGGATTGAGGATTGAGGATTGAGGAATGAGGATTGAGGATTAAAGATTGAATATTGATGATTGAAGATTGAGGATTGAGGATTGAGGGTTGTGGATTGAGGACGAGGACTGAGGGTTGAATATTGATGTTTGAGACCTGAGGATTGAGGATTGAGGATTGAGAATTGATGATTGAGGATTGAGGATTGAGGATTGAGGATTGGGTATTGAGGATTGAAGATTGAGGATTCAGGATTGAGCATTGAAGATTGAGGATGGGGGATTGAGGATTGACGATTGAGGATTGAGTATTGAGGTTTGAATATTGAGTATTGATGATTGAAGATTGAGGATTGAGGATTGAGTGTTGAGGATTGAGGACGAGGGCTGACGGTTGGGAATTGAGGATTGAGCATTGAGGATTGAAGATTGATGGCTGGGGATTGAGGATTGAAGTTTGAGGATTAAGGATTGAAGATTGGGGATTGAGGATCTTGGATTGGAGTTTGATTATGGAGGATTGATGATTGACGATTGAGGATTGAGGAATGAGAATTGAGAATTGAGAATGAGGACTGAGGCTCAGGATTGAGGATTGAGCATAGAGGATTGAAGATTGAGGACTGGCGATAGAGGATTGGAGATTGAGGATTAAGGATTGAGGATTGGGGATTGAGGATCTAGGATTGGAGATTTATTATTGGGGATTGAAGATTGAGGATTGAGGATTGAGGATTGAGAATTGAGAATTGCGGATGATGACTGAGGGTTGAGGATTGAGGTTTGAGGAACGAGAATTGAGGATTGAGGATTGAGGACTGAGGATTGACGATTGAGTATTGAAGATTGAGGATTTATGACTGAGGATTGAGGACTGAGGATTGAGGATAGAGGATTGAGGATTGAAGGTTGAGTATTGAGGATTGAATATTGAGGATTGTGGATTGAGGATTGAGGATTGAGGACTGAGCATTGACGATTGAGTATTGAAGATTGAGGATTTGTGACTGAGGATTGAGGATTGAGGATTGAGGATTGAGGATTGAGGATTGAAGGTTGAGTACTGAGGATTGAATATTGAGGATTGAGGATTGAAGATTGAGGATTGAGAATGAGGGCTGAGGGTTGAGGATTGAGGTTTGGGTATAGAATCCTGAGAATTCAGGATATTGTATTGAGCATTGAGAATTGAGGATTGATGGTTGAGTATTGAGGATTGAGGATTGAGGATTGAGGATTGAAGGTTGAGTACTGAGGATTGAATATTGAGGATTGAGGATTGAAGATTGAGGATTGAGAATGAGGGCTGAGGGTTGAGGATTGAGGTTTGGGTATAGAACCCTGAGAATTCAGGATATTGTATTGAGCATTGAGAATTGAGGATTGATGGTTGAGTATTGAGGATTGAGGATTGAGGATTGAGGATTGAGGACTGAGGATTGAGGATTGATAATCTGGGATTGGAGATTGATTATTGAGGATTGAAGATTGAGGATTGAGGATTGAGGATTGAGGATTGAGGGTTGAAGATTGAGAATTGAGGATTGAGTATTGAGGATTGAAATTGAGTATTGAGGATTGAAGATTGAGTATTGATGTCTGAGGTTTGAGGATTGAGGATTGAGGATTGAGGATTGAGGATTGAAGATTGAGGGTTCAAGGTTGTGGACTGAGGATTGAGGACTGAGGATTGAGGATTGAGGATTGATGATTGAAGATTGAGTATTGAGGATTCAATATTGAGGATTGAGGATTGAGGATTGAGGATTGAGGATTGAGGATTGAGGATTGAGCATTCACGTTTGAGGACTGAGGACAGAGTATTGAAGATTGAGGATCGAGTATTGAGGATTGAGGATTGAGGATTGAGGATTGAGGACTGAGCATTGACGATTGAGTATTGAAGATTGAGAATTTGTGACTGAGGATTGATGATTGAGGATTGATTATTGAGGATTGAGGATTGAAGGTTGAGTACTGAGGATTGAATATTGAGGATTGAGGATTGAAGATTGAGGATTGAGAATGAGGGCTGATGGTTGAGTATTGAGGATTGAGGATTGAGGATTGAGTATTGAGGATTGTTGGTTGAGGGTTGTGTGTTGAATATTGAGGATTGAGGATTGAGGATTGAGGATTGAGTATTGAAGAGTCAGTATTGATGCCTGAGGATTGAGGATTGTGGATTGAGGATTGAGGATTGAGGATTGAAGATTGTGTTTTGGGGATTGAAGATTGAGGATTGAGGATTGAGGGTTGAGGATTGAGGACGAGGACTGACGGTTGAGGATTGAGGTTTGAGGATTGAGGATTGAGGATTGAGGATTGAGGACTGAGGCTTGAGGATTGAGGATTGAGCATTGAGGATTGATGATTGAGGACTGGCGATTGAGGATTGAAGATTGAGAATTACGGATTGAGGATTGGGGAATGAGGATGTAGGATTGGAGATTGATTATTGAGGATTGAAGATTGAGGATTGATGATTGAGAATTGAGAATTGAGGGTGAAAACTGAGGGTTGAGGAATGAGGTTTGAGGAACGAGGATTGAGGATTGACGATTGAGGACTAAGGTTTGACGATTGAGTATTGATGATTGAGGATTGATGACTGAGGATTGAGGACTGAGGATTGAGGATTGAGGATTGATGATTGAAGATTGAGTATTGAGGATTCAATATTGAGGATTGAGGATTGAGGATTGAGGATTGAGGATTGAGGATTGAGGATTGAAGATTGAGTATTGAGGATTGAAGGTTGAGGATTGTGGATTGAGGAACGAGGATTGAGGATTGACGATTGAGGACGAGGACTGAGGATTGAGTATTGATACTTGAGGTCTGAGGATTGAGGATTGAGGATTGCGAATTGAGGATAGAGGATTGAAGATTGAGGATTGGGTATTAAGGATTGAAGAATGAGGATTGAGGATTGAGGATTGAGGATTGAGGATTGAAGATTGAGTATTGAGGATTGAACATTGAGGATTGAGGATTGAGAATTGAGGATCGGGGTTTGAAGATTGATTATTGAGGATTGAAGATTGAGGATTGAGGATTGAGGATTGAGGATTGAGGATTGAGAATTGAGGATGAGGACTGAGGGTTGAGGATTGAGGTTTGAAGAATGAGGATTGAGGGTTGAGAATTCAGAATTGAGGATTGAGGATTGAGGATTGAAGATTGAGTACTGACGATTAAAGATTGAGGATTGAGGATTGAGGATTGAAGGTTGAGGATCGAGGATTGAGTATTGAGGATTGAGAATTGAGGATTGAGGATTGAAATTGAGTATTGAGGATTGAAGATTGAGTATTGATGTCTGAGGTTTGAGGATTGAGGATTGAGGATTGAGGATTGAGGATTGAAGATTGAGGGTTGAAGGTTGTGGATTGAGGATTGAAGATTGAGGATTGAGTATTGAGGATTGTGTATTGAAGATTGAGTATTGATCACTGAGGATTGATGATTGAGGTTTGAAGACTGAGGATTGAGGATTGAAGATTGAGTATTGAGGATTGATGATTGAGGTTTGAGGATTGAGGATTGAGGATCGAGGATTGAGTATTGAAGATTGAGGATTGATGAATGTGGATTGATGACTGAGGATTGAGGACTGAGGGTTGAGGATTGAGGATTGATGATTGAAGACTGAGTATTGAGGATTCAATATTGAGGATTGAGGATTGAGGATTGAGGATTGAGGATTGAGGATTGAGGATTGAGGATTGAGGACTGAGGATTGAGGATTGATGATTGAAGATTGAGTATTGAGGATCCAATATTGAGGATTGAGGATTGAGGATTGAGGATTGAGGATTGAGGATTGAGGATTGTGGATTGAAGATTGACGATTGAGGATTGAGGATTGAGAATTGAGAATTGAGAATGAGGACTGAGAGTTGAGGATTGAGGTTTGAGGAATGAGGATTGAGGGTTGAGGATTGAGGATTGAGGATTGACTATTGAGGATTGAGTATTGAAGATTGAGTATTGATGCCTGAGGATTGAGGATTGAGGACAGAGGACTGAGGATTGAGGATTGAGGATTGAGCATTGAGGATTAGATGTTGAGGACTGGGGATTGAGGATTGAAGATTGAGGATTAAGGATTGAAGATTGGGGATTGAGGATCTAGGATTGGAGATTGATTGTTGAGGATTGAAGATTGAGGATTGAGGATTGAGGATTGAGGATTGAGGGTTGAAGATTGAGGATTGAGGATTGAGGATTGAGGATTAAAGATTGAATATTGATGATTGAAGATTGAGGATTGAGGATTGAGTGTTGTGGATTGAGGACGAGGACTGAGGGTTGAATATTGATGTTTGAGGCCTGAGGATTGAGGATTGGGGATTGAGAATTGATGATTGAGGATTGAGGATTGAGGATTGAGAATTGATGATTGAGGATTGAGGATTGAGCATTGAGGATTGGGTATTGAGGATTGAAGATTGAGGATTCAGGATTGAGGATTGAGGGTTGTGGATTGAGGATTGAGAATTGAGGATTGAAAATTGAGTATTGAGGATTGAAGATTGAGGAATGAGTATTGAGGATTGAGGATTGAGGATTGAGCATTGAAGATTGAGGATGGGGGATTGAGGATTGAGGGTTCAGGATTGAGGATTGAGGATTGAAGATTGAGTATTGGGGATTAAAGATTGAGGATTGAGGATTGAGGATTGGGGATGGAGGATGAGGACTGACGGTTGAGGATTGAGGTTTGAGGATTGAGGATTGAGGATTGAGTACTGAGGATTGAGGATTGAGGATTGAGCATTGAGGATTGAAGGTTGATGACTGGGGATTGAGGACTGAAGTTTGAGGATTAAGGATTGAAGATTGGGGATTGAGGATCTTGGATTGGAGGTTGATTATTGAGGATTGAAGATTGACGATTGAGGATTGAGGATTGAGGATTGAGGATTGAGGACTGAGGATTGAGGATTGAGGATTGAGCATTGAGGATTGGAGATTGAGGACTGGGGATTGAGGATTGAAGATTGAGGATTAAGGATTGAAGATTGGGGATTGAGGATCTAGGATTGGAGATTGATTGTTGAGGATTGAAGATTGAGGATTGAGGATTGAGGATTGAGGATTGAGGGTTGAAGATTGAGGATTGAGGATTGAGGGTTGTGGATTGAGGACGAGGACTGAGGGTTGAATATTGATGTTTGAGACCTGAGGATTGAGGATTGAGCATTGAGGATTGAGGATTGAGGATTGAAGATTGAGTATTGATGATTGAATATTGAGGATTGAGGATTTAGGTTTGAGGATTGAGGACGAGGACTGACGGTTGAGGATTGAGATTTGAGGATTGAGGATTGAGGATTGAGGACTGAGGCTGAGGATTGAGGATTGGGCATAGATGATTGAAGATTGAGGACTGGCGATTGAGAATTGAAGATTGAGTATTAAGGATTGAGGATTGGAGATTGATTATTGGGGATTGAAGATTGAGGTTTGAGGATTGAGGATTGAGAATTGAGAATTGCGGATGAGGACTGAGGGTTGAGGATTGAGGTTTGAGTAACGAGGATTGAGGATTGAGGATCGAGGACTGAGGATTGACGATTAAGTATTGAAGATAGAGGATTTATGACTGAGAACTGAGGATTGAGGATTGAGGTTTGAGGATTGATGATTGAAGATTGAGTATTGAGGATTGAATATTGAGGATTGAGGATTGATGATTGAGGATTGAGGACTGAGGATTGACGATTGAGTATTGAAGATTGAGGATATATGACTGAGGATTGAGGATTAAGGATTGAAGATTGGGGATTGAGGATCTAGGATTGGAGATTGATTATCGAGGATTGAAGATTGAGGATTTATGACTGAGGATTGAGGATTGAGGATTGAGGATTGAGGATTGAGGATTGAAGATTGAGTATTGAGGAATGAATATTGAGGACTGAGGATTGAGGATTGAGGATTGGGTATTAAGGATTGAAGAATGAGGATTGAGGATTGAGGATTGAGGATTGAGGATTGAAGATTGAGTATTGAGGATTGAACATTGAGGATTGAGGATTGAGAATTGAGGATCGGGGTTTGAAGATTGATTATTGAGGATTGAAGATTGAGGATTGAGGATTGAGGATTGAGGATTGAGGATTGAGAATTGAGGATGAGGACTGAGGGTTGAGGATTGAGGTTTGAAGAATGAGGATTGAGGGTTGAGAATTCAGAATTGAGGATTGAGGATTGAGGATTGAAGATTGAGTACTGACGATTAAATATTGAGGATTGAGGATTGAGGATTGAAGGTTGAGGATCGAGGATTGAGTATTGAGGATTGAGAATTGAGGATTGAGGATTGAAATTGAGTATTGAGGATTGAAGATTGAGTATTGATGTCTGAGGTTTGAGGATTGAGGATTGAGGATTGAGGATTGAGGATTGAAGATTGAGGGTTGAAGGTTGTGGATTGAGGATTGAAGATTGAGGATTGAGTATTGAGGATTGTGTATTGAAGATTGAGTATTGATCACTGAGGATTGATGATTGAGGTTTGAAGACTGAGGATTGAGGATTGAAGATTGAGTATTGAGGATTGATGATTGAGGTTTGAGGATTGAGGATTGAGGATCGAGGATTGAGTATTGAAGATTGAGGATTGATGAATGTGGATTGATGACTGAGGATTGAGGACTGAGGATTGAGGATTGAGGATTGATGATTGAAGACTGAGTATTGAGGATTCAATATTGAGGATTGAGGATTGAGGATTGAGGATTGAGGATTGAGGATTGAGGATTGAGGATTGAGGACTGAGGATTGAGGATTGATGATTGAAGATTGAGTATTGAGGATCCAATATTGAGGATTGAGGATTGAGGATTGATGAATGTGGATTGATGACTGAGGATTGAGGACTGAGGATTGAGGATTGAGGATTGATGATTGAAGACTGAGTATTGAGGATTCAATATTGAGGACTGAGGATTGAGGATTGAGGATTGAGGATTGAGGATTGAGGATTGAGGATTGAGGACTGAGGATTGAGGATTGATGATTGAAGATTGAGTATTGAGGATCCAATATTGAGGATTGAGGATTGAGGATTGATGAATGTGGATTGATGACTGAGGATTGAGGACTGAGGATTGAGGATTGAGGATTGATGATTGAAGACTGAGTATTGAGGATTCAATATTGAGGATTGAGGATTCAGGATTGAGCATTGAAGATTGAGGATGGGGGATTGAGGATTGACGATTGAGGATTGAGTATTGAGGTTTGAATATTGAGTATTGATGATTGAAGATTGAGGATTGAGGATTGAGTGTTGAGGATTGAGGACGAGGGCTGACGGTTGGGAATTGAGGATTGAGCATTGAGGATTGAAGATTGATGGCTGGGGATTGAGGATTGAAGTTTGAGGATTAAGGATTGAAGATTGGGGATTGAGGATCTTGGATTGGAGTTTGATTATGGAGGATTGATGATTGACGATTGAGGATTGAGGAATGAGAATTGAGAATTGAGAATGAGGACTGAGGCTCAGGATTGAGGATTGAGCATAGAGGATTGAAGATTGAGGACTGGCGATAGAGAATTGGAGATTGAGGATTAAGGATTGAGGATTGGGGATTGAGGATCTAGGATTGGAGATTTATTATTGGGGATTGAAGATTGAGGATTGAGGATTGAGGATTGAGAATTGAGAATTGCGGATGATGACTGAGGGTTGAGGATTGAGGTTTGAGGAACGAGAATTGAGGATTGAGGATTGAGGACTGAGGATTGACGATTGAGTATTGAAGATTGAGGATTTATGACTGAGGATTGAGGACTGAGGATTGAGGATAGAGGATTGAGGATTGAAGGTTGAGTACTGAGGATTGAATATTGAGGATTGAGGATTGAAGATTGAGGATTGAGAATGAGGGCTGAGGGTTGAGGATTGAGGTTTGGGTATAGAATCCTGAGAATTCAGGATATTGTATTGAGCATTGAGAATTGAGGATTGATGGTTGAGTATTGAGGATTGAGGATTGAGGATTGAGGACTGAGGATTGAGGATTGATAATCTGGGATTGGAGATTGATTATTGAGGATTGAAGATTGAGGATTGAGGATTGAGGATTGAGGATTGAGGGTTGAAGATTGAGGATTGAGGATTGAGGATTGAGGATTGAGGATTAAAGATTGAATATTGATTATTGAAGTCTGAGGATTGAGGATTGAGGTTTGTGGATTGAGGGCGAGGACTGAGGGTTGAATATTGATGTTTGAGGCCTGAGGATTGAGGACTGAGGATTGAGAATTGATGATTGAGGATTGAGGATTGAAGATTGAGGATTGAGGATTGAGGATTGAGGATTGAGGATTGAGCATTGAAGATTGAGGATTGGGGATTGAGGATTGACGATTGAGGATTGAGTATTGAGGATTGAAGATTGAGTATTGATGATTGAATATTGAGGATTGAGGATTTAGGTTTGAGAATTGAGGACGAGGACTGACGGTTGAGGATTGAGATTTGAGGATTGAGGATTGAGGATTGAGGACTGAGGCTGAGGATTGAGGATTGGGCATAGATGATTGAAGATTGAGGACTGGCGATTGAGAATTGAGATTGAGTATTAAGGATTGATGATTGGAGATTGATTATTGGGGATTGAAGATTGAGGATTGAGGATTGAGGATTGAGAATTGAGAATTGCGGATGAGGACTGAGGGTTGAGGATTGAGGTTTGAGGAACGAGGATTGAGGATTGAGGATTGAGGACTGAGGATTGACGATTAAGTATTGAAGATAGAGGATTTATGACTGAGAACTGAGGATTGAGGATTGAGGTTTGAGGATTGATGATTAAAGATTGAGTATTGAGGATTGAATATTGAGGATTGAGGATTGAGGATTGAGGATTGAGGACTGAGGATTGACGATTGAGTATTGAAGATTGAGGATATATGACTGAGGATTGAGGATTAAGGATTGAAGATTGGGGATTGAGGATCTAGGATTGGAGATTGATTATTGAGGATTGAAGATTGAGGATTTATGACTGAGGATTGAGGATTGAGGATTGAGGATTGAGGATTGAGGATTGAAGATTGAGTATTGAGGATTGAATATTGAGGATTGAGGATTGAGGATTGTGGATTGAGGACTGAGGATTGACGATTGAGTATTGAAGATTGAGGATTTATGACTGAGGATTGAGGATTAAGGATTGAAGATTGGGGATTGAAGATCTAGGATTGGAGATTGATTATTGAGGATTGAAGATTGAGGATTGAGGATTGAGGATTGAGAATTGAGAATTGAGGATGAGGACTGAGGGTTTAGGATTGAGGTTTGAGGAATGAGGATTGAGTGTTGAGAATTGATGCTTGAGGTTTGAGATTTGATTATTGAATATTATGAATTCAGTATTGAACCATGAGAATTCAGGATGTTCTATTGAGTATTGAGAATTGAGGATTGATGGTTGAGTATTGAGGATTGATGGTTGAGGGTTGAGAGTTGAATATTGAGGATTGAGGATTGAGGATTGAGGACTGATGATTGAGGATTGAAGATTGATTATTGATGATTGAATATTGAGGATCGAGGATTGAGGGTTGAGGATTGCTGACGAGGACTGACGGTTGAGGATTGAGGTTTGAGGATTGAGGATTGAGGATTGAGGACTGAGGCTGAGGATTGAGGATTGAGCATAGAGGATTGAAGATTGAGGACTGGCGATTGAGGATTGAAGATTGAGGATTAAGGATTGTGGATTGGGGATTGAGGATCTAGGATCGGAGATGGATGATTGGGGATTGAAGATTGAGGATTGAGTATTGAGGATTGAGAATTGAGAATTGAAGATATGGACTGAGGGTTGAGGATTGAGGTTTGAGGAACGAGGATTGATGATTGAGGATTGAGGATCCAGGATTGAGGATTGAAGATTGAGTATTGAGGATTGAATATTGAGGATTGAGGATTGAGAATTGAGGATTGGTGGTTGAGTATTGAGGACTGAGGATTGAGGATTGAGGATTGAGTATTGAAGATTGAGGATTGATGATTGAGGATTGAGGATTGAGGATTGAGGATTGAGGATTGAGGATTGAAGATTGAGTATTGAGGATTGAGGATTGAGGATTGAGGATTGAAGATTGAGGATTGAGTATTGAGGATTGAGGATTGAGGATTGAGGATTGAGGATTGAGGATTGAGTATTGAAGATTGAGGATTGATGATTGAGTATTGAGGATTGAGGATTGATGATTGAAGATTGAATATTGAAGATTGAGAGTTGAGGATTGAGGATTGAGGATTGAGAATTGAGAATTGAGGATGAGGACTGAGGGTTGAGGATTGAGGTTTGAGGAATGTGGATTGAGGGTTGAGGATTGAGGATTGAGGATTGAGGATTGAGGATTGAGGATTGAAGATTGAGGATTGAGGATTGAGGATTGAGGATTGACGATTGAGTAATGAAGATTGAGGATTTATGACTGAGGATTGAGGATTAAGGATTGAAGATTGGGGATTGAGGATCTAGGATTGGAGATTGATTATTGAGGATTGAAGATTGACGATTGAGGATTGAGGATTGAGAATTGAGAATTGAGGATGAGGACTGAGGGTTGAGGATTGAGGTTTGAGGAATGAGGATTGAGGGTTGAGGATTGAGGATTGAGGATTGAGGATTGAGTATTGAAGAGTCAGTATTGATGCCTGAGGATTGAGGATTGTGGATTGAGGATTGAGGATTGAGGATTGAAGATTGTGTTTTGGGGATTGAAGATTGAGGATTGAGGATTGAGGATTGAGGATGGAGGATGAGGACTGATGGTTGAGGATTGAGGTTTGAGGATTGAGGATTGAGGATTGAGGACTGAGGATTTAGGATTGAGGATTGAGGATTGAGAATTGAGGATGAGGACTGAGGGTTGAGGATTGAGGTTTGAAGAATGAGGATTGAGGGTTGAGAATTCAGAATTGAGGATTGAGGATTGAGGATTGAAGATTGAGTACTGACGATTAAATATTGAGGATTGAGGATTGAGGATTGAAGGTTGAGGATCGAGGATTGAGTATTGAGGATTGAGAATTGAGGATTGAGGATTGAAATTGAGTATTGAGGATTGAAGATTGAGTATTGATGTCTGAGGTTTGAGGATTGAGGATTGAGGATTGAGGATTGAGGATTGAAGATTGAGGGTTGAAGGTTGTGGATTGAGGATTGAAGATTGAGGATTGAGTATTGAGGATTGTGTATTGAAGATTGAGTATTGATCACTGAGGATTGATGATTGAGGTTTGAAGACTGAGGATTGAGGATTGAAGATTGAGTATTGAGGATTGATGATTGAGGTTTGAGGATTGAGGATTGAGGATCGAGGATTGAGTATTGAAGATTGAGGATTGATGAATGTGGATTGATGACTGAGGATTGAGGACTGAGGATTGAGGATTGAGGATTGATGATTGAAGACTGAGTATTGAGGATTCAATATTGAGGATTGAGGATTGAGGATTGAGGATTGAGGATTGAGGATTGAGGATTGAGGATTGAGGACTGAGGATTGAGGATTGATGATTGAAGATTGAGTATTGAGGATCCAATATTGAGGATTGAGGATTGAGGATTGATGAATGTGGATTGATGACTGAGGATTGAGGACTGAGGATTGAGGATTGAGGATTGATGATTGAAGACTGAGTATTGAGGATTCAATATTGAGGACTGAGGATTGAGGATTGAGGATTGAGGATTGAGGATTGAGGATTGAGGATTGAGGACTGAGGATTGAGGATTGATGATTGAAGATTGAGTATTGAGGATCCAATATTGAGGATTGAGGATTGAGGATTGATGAATGTGGGTTGATGACTGAGGATTGAGGACTGAGGATTGAGGATTGAGGATTGATGATTGAAGACTGAGTATTGAGGATTCAATATTGAGGATTGAGGATTCAGGATTGAGCATTGAAGATTGAGGATGGGGGATTGAGGATTGACGATTGAGGATTGAGTATTGAGGTTTGAATATTGAGTATTGATGATTGAAGATTGAGGATTGAGGATTGAGTGTTGAGGATTGAGGACGAGGGCTGACGGTTGGGAATTGAGGATTGAGCATTGAGGATTGAAGATTGATGGCTGGGGATTGAGGATTGAAGTTTGAGGATTAAGGATTGAAGATTGGGGATTGAGGATCTTGGATTGGAGTTTGATTATGGAGGATTGATGATTGACGATTGAGGATTGAGGAATGAGAATTGAGAATTGAGAATGAGGACTGAGGCTCAGGATTGAGGATTGAGCATAGAGGATTGAAGATTGAGGACTGGCGATAGAGGATTGGAGATTGAGGATTAAGGATTGAGGATTGGGGATTGAGGATCTAGGATTGGAGATTTATTATTGGGGATTGAAGATTGAGGATTGAGGATTGAGGATTGAGAATTGAGAATTGCGGATGATGACTGAGGGTTGAGGATTGAGGTTTGAGGAACGAGAATTGAGGATTGAGGATTGAGGACTGAGGATTGACGATTAAGTATTGAAGATAGAGGATTTATGACTGAGAACTGAGGATTGAGGATTGAGGTTTGAGGATTGATGATTAAAGATTGAGTATTGAGGATTGAATATTGAGGATTGAGGATTGAGGATTGAGGATTGAGGACTGAGGATTGACGATTGAGTATTGAAGATTGAGGATATATGACTGAGGATTGAGGATTAAGGATTGAAGATTGGGGATTGAGGATCTAGGATTGGAGATTGATTATTGAGGATTGAAGATTGAGGATTTATGACTGAGGATTGAGGATTGAGGATTGAGGATTGAGGATTGAGGATTGAGGATTGAAGATTGAGTATTGAGGATTGAATATTGAGGATTGAGGATTGAGGATTGTGGATTGAGGACTGAGGATTGACGATTGAGTATTGAAGATTGAGGATTTATGACTGAGGATTGAGGATTAAGGATTGAAGATTGGGGATTGAAGATCTAGGATTGGAGATTGATTATTGAGGATTGAAGATTGAGGATTGAGGATTGAGGATTGAGAATTGAGAATTGAGGATGAGGACTGAGGGTTTAGGATTGAGGTTTGAGGAATGAGGATTGAGTGTTGAGAATTGATGCTTGAGGTTTGAGATTTGATTATTGAATATTATGAATTCAGTATTGAACCATGAGAATTCAGGATGTTCTATTGAGTATTGAGAATTGAGGATTGATGGTTGAGTATTGAGGATTGATGGTTGAGGGTTGAGAGTTGAATATTGAGGATTGAGGATTGAGGATTGAGGACTGATGATTGAGGATTGAAGATTGATTATTGATGATTGAATATTGAGGATCGAGGATTGAGGGTTGAGGATTGCTGACGAGGACTGACGGTTGAGGATTGAGGTTTGAGGATTGAGGATTGAGGATTGAGGACTGAGGCTGAGGATTGAGGATTGAGCATAGAGGATTGAAGATTGAGGACTGGCGATTGAGGATTGAAGATTGAGGATTAAGGATTGTGGATTGGGGATTGAGGATCTAGGATCGGAGATGGATGATTGGGGATTGAAGATTGAGGATTGAGTATTGAGGATTGAGAATTGAGAATTGAAGATATGGACTGAGGGTTGAGGATTGAGGTTTGAGGAACGAGGATTGATGATTGAGGATTGAGGATCCAGGATTGAGGATTGAAGATTGAGTATTGAGGATTGAATATTGAGGATTGAGGATTGAGAATTGAGGATTGGTGGTTGAGTATTGAGGACTGAGGATTGAGGATTGAGGATTGAGTATTGAAGATTGAGGATTGATGATTGAGGATTGAGGATTGAGGATTGAGGATTGAGGATTGAGGATTGAAGATTGAGTATTGAGGATTGAGGATTGAGGATTGAGGATTGAAGATTGAGGATTGAGTATTGAGGATTGAGGATTGAGGATTGAGGATTGAGGATTGAGGATTGAGTATTGAAGATTGAGGATTGATGATTGAGTATTGAGGATTGAGGATTGATGATTGAAGATTGAATATTGAAGATTGAGAGTTGAGGATTGAGGATTGAGGATTGAGAATTGAGAATTGAGGATGAGGACTGAGGGTTGAGGATTGAGGTTTGAGGAATGTGGATTGAGGGTTGAGGATTGAGGATTGAGGATTGAGGATTGAGGATTGAGGATTGAAGATTGAGGATTGAGGATTGAGGATTGAGGATTGACGATTGAGTAATGAAGATTGAGGATTTATGACTGAGGATTGAGGATTAAGGATTGAAGATTGGGGATTGAGGATCTAGGATTGGAGATTGATTATTGAGGATTGAAGATTGACGATTGAGGATTGAGGATTGAGAATTGAGAATTGAGGATGAGGACTGAGGGTTGAGGATTGAGGTTTGAGGAATGAGGATTGAGGGTTGAGGATTGAGGATTGAGGATTGAGGATTGAGTATTGAAGAGTCAGTATTGATGCCTGAGGATTGAGGATTGTGGATTGAGGATTGAGGATTGAGGATTGAAGATTGTGTTTTGGGGATTGAAGATTGAGGATTGAGGATTGAGGATTGAGGATGGAGGATGAGGACTGATGGTTGAGGATTGAGGTTTGAGGATTGAGGATTGAGGATTGAGGACTGAGGATTTAGGATTGAGGATTGAGGATTGAGAATTGAGGATGAGGACTGAGGGTTGAGGATTGAGGTTTGAAGAATGAGGATTGAGGGTTGAGAATTCAGAATTGAGGATTGAGGATTGAGGATTGAAGATTGAGTACTGACGATTAAATATTGAGGATTGAGGATTGAGGATTGAAGGTTGAGGATCGAGGATTGAGTATTGAGGATTGAGAATTGAGGATTGAGGATTGAAATTGAGTATTGAGGATTGAAGATTGAGTATTGATGTCTGAGGTTTGAGGATTGAGGATTGAGGATTGAGGATTGAGGATTGAAGATTGAGGGTTGAAGGTTGTGGATTGAGGATTGAAGATTGAGGATTGAGTATTGAGGATTGTGTATTGAAGATTGAGTATTGATCACTGAGGATTGATGATTGAGGTTTGAAGACTGAGGATTGAGGATTGAAGATTGAGTATTGAGGATTGATGATTGAGGTTTGAGGATTGAGGATTGAGGATCGAGGATTGAGTATTGAAGATTGAGGATTGATGAATGTGGATTGATGACTGAGGATTGAGGACTGAGGATTGAGGATTGAGGATTGATGATTGAAGACTGAGTATTGAGGATTCAATATTGAGGATTGAGGATTGAGGATTGAGGATTGAGGATTGAGGATTGAGGATTGAGGATTGAGGACTGAGGATTGAGGATTGATGATTGAAGATTGAGTATTGAGGATCCAATATTGAGGATTGAGGATTGAGGATTGATGAATGTGGATTGATGACTGAGGATTGAGGACTGAGGATTGAGGATTGAGGATTGATGATTGAAGACTGAGTATTGAGGATTCAATATTGAGGACTGAGGATTGAGGATTGAGGATTGAGGATTGAGGATTGAGGATTGAGGATTGAGGACTGAGGATTGAGGATTGATGATTGAAGATTGAGTATTGAGGATCCAATATTGAGGATTGAGGATTGAGGATTGATGAATGTGGATTGATGACTGAGGATTGAGGACTGAGGATTGAGGATTGAGGATTGATGATTGAAGACTGAGTATTGAGGATTCAATATTGAGGATTGAGGATTCAGGATTGAGCATTGAAGATTGAGGATGGGGGATTGAGGATTGACGATTGAGGATTGAGTATTGAGGTTTGAATATTGAGTATTGATGATTGAAGATTGAGGATTGAGGATTGAGTGTTGAGGATTGAGGACGAGGGCTGACGGTTGGGAATTGAGGATTGAGCATTGAGGATTGAAGATTGATGGCTGGGGATTGAGGATTGAAGTTTGAGGATTAAGGATTGAAGATTGGGGATTGAGGATCTTGGATTGGAGTTTGATTATGGAGGATTGATGATTGACGATTGAGGATTGAGGAATGAGAATTGAGAATTGAGAATGAGGACTGAGGCTCAGGATTGAGGATTGAGCATAGAGGATTGAAGATTGAGGACTGGCGATAGAGGATTGGAGATTGAGGATTAAGGATTGAGGATTGGGGATTGAGGATCTAGGATTGGAGATTTATTATTGGGGATTGAAGATTGAGGATTGAGGATTGAGGATTGAGAATTGAGAATTGCGGATGATGACTGAGGGTTGAGGATTGAGGTTTGAGGAACGAGAATTGAGGATTGAGGATTGAGGACTGAGGATTGACGATTGAGTATTGAAGATTGAGGATTTATGACTGAGGATTGAGGACTGAGGATTGAGGATAGAGGATTGAGGATTGAAGGTTGAGTACTGAGGATTGAATATTGAGGATTGAGGATTGAAGATTGAGGATTGAGAATGAGGGCTGAGGGTTGAGGATTGAGGTTTGGGTATAGAATCCTGAGAATTCAGGATATTGTATTGAGCATTGAGAATTGAGGATTGATGGTTGAGTATTGAGGATTGAGGATTGAGGATTGAGGACTGAGGATTGAGGATTGATAATCTGGGATTGGAGATTGATTATTGAGGATTGAAGATTGAGGATTGAGGATTGAGGATTGAGGATTGAGGGTTGAAGATTGAGGATTGAGGATTGAGGATTGAGGATTGAGGATTAAAGATTGAATATTGATTATTGAAGTCTGAGGATTGAGGATTGAGGTTTGTGGATTGAGGGCGAGGACTGAGGGTTGAATATTGATGTTTGAGGCCTGAGGATTGAGGACTGAGGATTGAGAATTGATGATTGAGGATTGAGGATTGAAGATTGAGGATTGAGGATTGAGGATTGAGGATTGAGGATTGAGCATTGAAGATTGAGGATTGGGGATTGAGGATTGACGATTGAGGATTGAGTATTGAGGATTGAAGATTGAGTATTGATGATTGAATATTGAGGATTGAGGATTTAGGTTTGAGAATTGAGGACGAGGACTGACGGTTGAGGATTGAGATTTGAGGATTGAGGATTGAGGATTGAGGACTGAGGCTGAGGATTGAGGATTGGGCATAGATGATTGAAGATTGAGGACTGGCGATTGAGAATTGAGATTGAGTATTAAGGATTGATGATTGGAGATTGATTATTGGGGATTGAAGATTGAGGATTGAGGATTGAGGATTGAGAATTGAGAATTGCGGATGAGGACTGAGGGTTGAGGATTGAGGTTTGAGGAACGAGGATTGAGGATTGAGGATTGAGGACTGAGGATTGACGATTAAGTATTGAAGATAGAGGATTTATGACTGAGAACTGAGGATTGAGGATTGAGGTTTGAGGATTGATGATTAAAGATTGAGTATTGAGGATTGAATATTGAGGATTGAGGATTGAGGATTGAGGATTGAGGACTGAGGATTGACGATTGAGTATTGAAGATTGAGGATATATGACTGAGGATTGAGGATTAAGGATTGAAGATTGGGGATTGAGGATCTAGGATTGGAGATTGATTATTGAGGATTGAAGATTGAGGATTTATGACTGAGGATTGAGGATTGAGGATTGAGGATTGAGGATTGAGGATTGAAGATTGAGTATTGAGGATTGAATATTGAGGATTGAGGATTGAGGATTGTGGATTGAGGGCTGAGGATTGACGATTGAGTATTGAAGATTGAGGATTTATGACTGAGGATTGAGGATTAAGGATTGAAGATTGGGGATTGAAGATCTAGGATTGGAGATTGATTATTGAGGATTGAAGATTGAGGATTGAGGATTGAGGATTGAGAATTGAGAATTGAGGATGAGGACTGAGGGTTTAGGATTGAGGTTTGAGGAATGAGGATTGAGTGTTGAGAATTGATGCTTGAGGTTTGAGATTTGATTATTGAATATTATGAATTCAGTATTGAACCATGAGAATTCAGGATGTTCTATTGAGTATTGAGAATTGAGGATTGATGGTTGAGTATTGAGGATTGATGGTTGAGGGTTGAGAGTTGAATATTGAGGATTGAGGATTGAGGATTGAGGACTGATGATTGAGGATTGAAGATTGATTATTGATGATTGAATATTGAGGATCGAGGATTGAGGGTTGAGGATTGCTGACGAGGACTGACGGTTGAGGATTGAGGTTTGAGGATTGAGGATTGAGGATTGAGGACTGAGGCTGAGGATTGAGGATTGAGCATAGAGGATTGAAGATTGAGGACTGGCGATTGAGGATTGAAGATTGAGGATTAAGGATTGTGGATTGGGGATTGAGGATCTAGGATCGGAGATGGATGATTGGGGATTGAAGATTGAGGATTGAGTATTGAGGATTGAGAATTGAGAATTGAAGATATGGACTGAGGGTTGAGGATTGAGGTTTGAGGAACGAGGATTGATGATTGAGGATTGAGGATCCAGGATTGAGGATTGAAGATTGAGTATTGAGGATTGAATATTGAGGATTGAGGATTGAGAATTGAGGATTGGTGGTTGAGTATTGAGGACTGAGGATTGAGGATTGAGGATTGAGTATTGAAGATTGAGGATTGATGATTGAGGATTGAGGATTGAGGATTGAGGATTGAGGATTGAGGATTGAAGATTGAGTATTGAGGATTGAGGATTGAGGATTGAGGATTGAAGATTGAGGATTGAGTATTGAGGATTGAGGATTGAGGATTGAGGATTGAGGATTGAGGATTGAGTATTGAAGATTGAGGATTGATGATTGAGTATTGAGGATTGAGGATTGATGATTGAAGATTGAATATTGAAGATTGAGAGTTGAGGATTGAGGATTGAGGATTGAGAATTGAGGATTGAGGATGAGGACTGAGGGTTGAGGATTGAGGTTTGAGGAATGTGGATTGAGGGTTGAGGATTGAGGATTGAGGATTGAGGATTGAGGATTGAGGATTGAAGATTGAGGATTGAGGATTGAGGATTGAGGATTGACGATTGAGTAATGAAGATTGAGGATTTATGACTGAGGATTGAGGATTAAGGATTGAAGATTGGGGATTGAGGATCTAGGATTGGAGATTGATTTTTGAGGATTGAAGATTGACGATTGAGGATTGAGGATTGAGAATTGAGAATTGAGGATGAGGACTGAGGGTTGAGGATTGAGGTTTGAGGAATGAGGATTGAGGGTTGAGGATTGAGGATTGAGGATTGAGGATTGAGTATTGAAGAGTCAGTATTGATGCCTGAGGATTGAGGATTGTGGATTGAGGATTGAGGATTGAGGATTGAAGATTGTGTTTTGGGGATTGAAGATTGAGGATTGAGGATTGAGGATTGAGGATGGAGGATGAGGACTGATGGTTGAGGATTGAGGTTTGAGGATTGAGGATTGAGGATTGAGGACTGAGGATTTAGGATTGAGGATTGAGCATTGAGGATTGAAGATTGAGGACTGGGGATTGAGGATTGAAGATTGAGGATTAAGGATTCAAGATTGGGGATAGAGGATCTGGGATTGGAGATTGATTATTGAGGATTGAAGATTGAGGACTGAGGATTGAGGATTGAGGACTGAGGATTGAGGATTGACGATTGAGTATTGAAGATTGAGGATTTATGACTGAGGATTGAGGATTAAGGATTGAAGATTGGGGAGTGAGGATCTAGGATTGGAAATTGATTATTGAGTATTGAAGATTGAGGATTGAGGATTGAGGATTGAGAATTGAGAATTGAGGATGAGGACTGAGGGTTGAGGATTGAGGTTTGAGGAATGAGGATTGAGGGTTGAGGATTGAGAATTGAGGGTGGAGGATTGAGGATTGAGTATTGAAGAGTGAGTATTGATGCCTGGGGATTGAGGATTGTGGATTGAGGATTGAGGATTGAGGATTGAAGATTGTGTTTTGGGGATTGAGGATTGAGGATTGAAGTTTGAGTATTGAGGATTGAAGATTGAGGATTGAGGCTTGAGGATTGAGGATGGAGGATGGGGTCTGAGGGTTGAGGGTTGAGGTTTGAGTATTGAATCCTGAGAATTCAGGATATTCTATTGAGTATTGAGAATTGAGGGTTGATGGTTGAGTACTGAGGACTGAGGATTGAGGATTGAAGGTTGAGTATTGAGGATTCAGAATTGAGGTTTGAGGACTGAGGATTGAGGATTGAAGATTGAGTATTGAGGATTGAAGATTGAGGATTGAGGATTGAGGATTGAGGATTGAGGATGATGTCTGAGGGTTGAGGATTGAGGTTTGAGGACAGAGGACTGAGGATTGAGGACTGAGGATTGAGGATGAGGGCTGAGGTGCGGGGATTGAGGTTTGACGACTGAGGACTGAGGACTGAGGATTGAGGACTGACAATTGAGGATTGAAATTGAGTATTGAGGATTGAAGATTGAGGATTGAGATTTGATTATTGAATATTGTGGATAGAGTATTGAACCATGCGAATTCAGAATATTCTATTGAGTATTGAGAATTGTGGATTGATGGTTGAGTATTCAGGATTGATGGCTGAGGTTTGTGTGCTGAATATTGAGGATTGAGGATTGAGGATTGAGGATTGAAGATTGAGTATTGATGATTCAATATTGAGGATTGAGGATTGAGGTTTGAGGATTGAGGACGAGGACTGACGGTAGAGGATTGAGGTTTGAGGATTGAGGATTGAAGATTGAGGATTCAGGATTGAGGATTGAGGGTTGTGGATTGAGGATTGAGAATTGAGGATTGAAGATTGAGTATTGAGGATTGAAGATTGAGGAATGAGTATTGAGGATTGAGGATTGAGGATTGAGCATTGAAGATTGAGGATGGGGGATTGAGGATTGAGGATTCTGGATTGAGGATTGAGGATTGAAGATTGAGTATTGGGGATTAAAGATTGAGGATTGAGGATTGAGGATTGGGGATGGAGGATGAGGACTGACGGTTGAGGATTGAGGTTTGAGGATTGAGGATTGAGGATTGAGTCCTGAGGATTGAGGATTGAGGATTGAGCATTGAGGATTGAAGGTTGATGACTGGGGATTCAGGACTGAAGTTTGAGGATTAAGGATTGAAGATTGGGGATTGAGGATCTTGGATTGGAGGTTGATTATTGAGGATTGAAGATTGACGATTGAGGATTGAGGATTGAGGATTGAGGATTGAGGACTGAGGATTGAGGATTGAGGATTGAGCATTGAGGATTGGAGATTGATGACTGGGGATTGAGGATTGAAGATTGAGGATTAAGGATTGAAGATTGGGGATTGAGGATCTAGGATTGGAGATTGATTGTTGAGGATTGAAGATTGAGGATTGAGGATTGAGGATTGAGTATTGAGGGTTGAAGATTGAGGATTGAGGATTGACGATTGAGTATTGAAGATTGAGGATATATGACTGAGGATTGAGGATTAAGGATTGAAGATTGGGGATTGAGGATCTAGGATTGGAGATTGATTATTGAGGATTGAAGATTGAGGATTTATGACTGAGGATTGAGGATTGAGGATTGAGGATTGAGGATTGAGGATTGAAGATTGAGGATTGAGGATTGAGGATTGAGGATTGAGGGTTGAAGATTGAGGATTGAGGATTGAGGATTGAGGATTGAGGATTAAAGATTGAATATTGATTATTGAAGTCTGAGGATTGAGGATTGAGGTTTGTGGATAGAGGGCGAGGACTGAGGGTTGAATATTGATGTTTGAGGCCTGAGGATTGAGGACTGAGGATTGAGAATTCATGATTGAGGATTGAGGATTGAAGATTGAGGATTGAGGATTGAGGATTGAGGATTGAGGATTGAGCATTGAAGATTGAGGATTGGGGATTGAGGATTGACGATTGAGGATTGAGTATTGAGGATTGAAGATTGAGTATTCATGATTGAAGATTGAGATTTGATTATTGAATATTGTGGATTGAGTATTGAACCATGCGAATTCAGGATATTCTATTGAGTATTGAGAATTGAGGATTGATGGTTGAGTATTGAGGATTGTTGGTTGAGGGTTGTGTGTTGAATATTGAGGATTGAGGATTGAGGATTGAGGATTGAGGATTGAGGATTGAAGATTGAGTATTGATGATTGAATATTGAGGATTGAGGATTTAGGTTTGAGGATTGAGGACGAGGACTGACGGTTGAGGATTGAGATTTGAGGATTGAGGATTGAGGATTGAGGACTGAGGCTGAGGATTGAGGATTGGGCATAGATGATTGAAGATTGAGGACTGGCGATTGAGAATTGAAGATTGAGTATTAAGGATTGAGGATTGGAGATTGATTATTGGGGATTGAAGATTGAGGATTGAGGATTGAGGATTGAGAATTGAGAATTGCAGATGAGGACTGAGGGTTGAGGATTGAGGTTTGAGGAACGAGGATTGAGGATTGAGGATTGAGGACTGAGGATTCACGATCAAGTGTTGAAGATAGAGGATTTATGACTGAGAACTGAGGATTGAGGATTGAGGTTTGAGGATTGATGATTGAAGATTGAGTATTGAGGATTGAATATTGAGGATTGAGGATTGAGGATTGAGGATTGAGGACTGAGGATTGACGATTGAGTATTGAAGATTGAGGATATATGACTGAGGATTGAGGATTAAGGATTGAAGATTGGGGATTGAGGATCTAGGATTGGAGATTGATTATTGAGGATTGAAGATTGAGGATTTATGACTGAGGATTGAGGATTGAGGATTGAGGATTGAGGATTGAGGATTGAAGATTGGGTATTGAGGAATGAATATTGAGGATTGAGGATTGAGGATTGAGGATTGAGGACTGAGGATTGACGATTGAGTATTGAAGATTGAGGATTTATGACTGAGGATTGAGGATTAAGGATTGAAGATTGGGGATTGAAGATCTAGGATTGGAGATTGATTATTGAGGATTGAAGATTGAGGATTGAGAATTGCGGATGAGGACTGAGGGTTGAGGATTGAGGTTTGAGGAACGAGGATTGAGGATTGAGGATTGAGGACTGAGGATTGACGATCAAGCATTGAAGATAGAGGATTTATGACTGAGAACTGAGGATTGAGGATTGAGGTTTGAGGATTGATGATTGAAGATTGAGTATTGAGGATTGAATATTGAGGATTGAGGATTGAGGATTGAGGATTGAGGATTGAGGACTGAGGATTGACGATTGAGTATTGAAGATTGAGGATATATGACTGAGGATTGAGGATTAAGGATTGAAGATTGGGGATTGAGGATCTAGGATTGGAGATTGATTATTGAGGATTGAAGATTGAGGATTTATGACTGAGGATTGAGGATTGAGGATTGAGGATTGAGGATTGAGGATTGAAGATTGAGTATTGAGGAATGAATATTGAGGATTGAGGATTGAGGATTGAGGATTGAGGACTGAGGATTGACGATTGAGTATTGAAGATTGAGGATTTATGACTGAGGATTGAGGATTAAGGATTTAAGATTGGGGATTGAAGATCTAGGACTGGAGATTGGTTATTGAGGATTGAAGATTGAGGATTGAGGATTGAGGATTGAGAATTGAGAATTGAGGATGAGGACTGAGGGTTTAGGATTGAGGTTTGAGGAATGAGGATTGAGTGTTGAGAATTGATGCTTGAGGTTTGAGATTTGATTATTGAATATTATGAATTGAGCATTGAACCATGAGAATTCAGGATGTTCTATTGAGTATTGAGAATTGAGGATTGATGGTTGAGTATTGAGGATAGATGGTTGAGGGTTGAGAGTTGAATATTCAGGATTGAGGATTGAGGATTGAGGACTGATGATTGAGGATTGAAGATTGATTATTGATGATTGAATATTGATGATCGAGGATTGAGGGTTGAGGATTGCTGACGAGGACTGACGGTTGAGGATTGAGGTTTGAGGATTGGGGATTGAGGATCTAGGATCGGAGATGGATGATTGGGGATTGAAGATTGAGGATTGAGGATTGAGGATTGAGAATTGAGAATTGAAGATATGGACTGAGGGTTGAGGATTGAGGTTTGAGGAACGAGGATTGATGATTGAGGATTGAGGACTGAGGATTGACGATTAAGTATTAAAGATTGAGGATTTATGACTGAGGATTGAGGATTGAGGATTGAGGATCCAGGATTGAGGATTGAAGATTGAGTATTGAGGATTGAATATTGAGGATTGTGTATTGAGAATTGAGGATTGATGGTTGAGTATTGAGGATTGAGGATTGAGGATTGAGGATTGAGTATTGAAGATTGAGGATTGAGGATTGAGGATTGAGGATGGAGGATGAGGACTGACGGTTGAGGATTGAGGTTTGAGGATTGAGGATTGAGGATTGAGGACTGAGGATTTAGGATTGAGGATTGAGAATTGAGGATTGAAGATTGAGGACTGGGGATTGAGGATTGAAGATTGAGGATTAAGGATTGATGATTGGGGATAGAGGATCTAGGATTGGAGATTGCTTATTGAGGATTGAAGATTGAGGATTGAGGATTGAGGATTGAGAATTGAGAATTGAGGATGTGGACTGAGGGTTGAGGATTGAGGTTTGAGGAATGAGGATTGACGTATGAGGATTGAGGATTGGGGATTGAAGATTGAGTATTGAGGATTGAAGATTGAGAGTTGAGGATTGAGGATTGAGGATTGAGGATTGAGGATTGAGGATTGAGGATTGAGGATTGAGGATTGAGGAATGAGGATTGAAGGTTGAGGATTGAGGTTTGAGGAATGAGGATTGAGGGTTGAGGATTGAGGATTGAGAATTGAGGATTGAGGATTGAGTATTGAAGATTGAGTATTGAATCCCGAGAATTCAGGATATTCTATTGAGTATTGATAATTGAGGATTGATGGTTGAGTACTGAGCATTGGGGATTGCGTATTGAGTATTGAAGATTGACGATTGATGATAGAGGATTGAGGATTGAGGATTGGGGATAGAGGATTGAGCATTCATGTTTGAGGACTGAGGACAGAGTATTGAAGATTGAGGATCGAGGATTGAGGATTGAGGATTGAAGATTGAGGATTGGGGACTGAGGATTGAAGATTCAGGATTGAGGATTGAGGATTGAGGATTGAGGATTGAGGGTTGAAGATTCAGTTTTGAGGATTGAAGATTGAGGCTTGAGGATTGAGGATTGAGGATTGAAGATTCAGGACTGAGTGTTGATGATTGAGTGATGACAATTGATATTTGTGGATTGAGACTTGAAGAGTGAGGAATGGGGATTGAGTATTGAAAACTGTGAATTGAGTATATTCTATTGAGGATTGAGGATTGACAATTGATTTATGAGGACTGAGGGCTGAAGATTGAGGATTCAGGATTGAGGATTAGGGATTGAGGTTTGAGGAATGAGGATTGACGTATGAGGATTGAGGATTGGGGATTGAAGATTGAGTATTGAGGATTGAAGATTGAGAGTTGAGGATTGAGGATTGAGGATTGAGGATTGAGTATTGAGGATTGAGGATTGAGGATTGAGGATTGAGGATTGAGGAATGAGGATTGAAGGTTGAGGATTGAGGATTGAGGATTGAGGATTGAGGATTGAGTATTGAAGATTGAGTATTGATGCCTGAGGATTGAGGATTGTGGATTGAGGATTGAGGATTGAGGATTGAAGATTGTGTTTTGGGGATTGAAGATTGAGGATTGAGGATTGAGGATTGAGGATGGAGGGTGAGGACAGACGGTTGAGGATTGAGGTTTGAGGTTTGAGGATTGAGGATTGAGGATTGAGGACTGAGGATTTAGGATTGAGGATTGAGCATTGAGGATTGAAGATTGAGGACTGGGGACTGAGGATTGAAGATTGGGGATTAAGGATTGAAGATTGGGGATAGAGGATCTAGGATTGGATATTGATTATTGAGGATTGAAGATTGAGGATTGAGGATTGAGGATTGAGAATTGAGAATTGAGGATGTGGACTGAGGGTTGAGGATAGAGGTTTGAGGAATGAGGATTGAGGTATGAGGATTGAGGATTGGGGATTGAGGATTGAGGATTGAGGATTGAAGATTGAGGATTGAGGATTGAGGATTGAGGATTGAGTATTGAGGATTGAAGACTGAATATTGATGATTGAAGATTGAGGATTGAGGATTGAGGATTGAGAATTGAGAATTGAGGATGAGGACTGAGGGTTGAGGATTGAGGTTTGAGGAATGAGGATTGAGGGTTGAGGATTGAGGATTGAGGGTTGAGGATTGAGGATTGAGTATTGATGAGTGAGTATTGATGCCTGAGGATTGAGGATTGTGGATTGAGGATTGAGGATTGAGGATTGAAGATTGTGTTTTGGGGATTGAGGATTGAGGATTGAAGTTTGAGTATTGAGGATTGAAGATTGAGGATTGAGGATTGAGGATTGAGGATGGAGGATGGGGCCTGAGGGTTGAGGGTTGTGGTTTGAGTATTGAATCCTGAGAATTCAGGATATTCTATTGAGTATTGAGAACTGAGCGTTGATGGTTCAGTAATGAGGACTGAGGATTGAGGATTGAAGGTTGAGTATTGAGGATTCAGAATTGAGGTTTGAGGACTGAGGACTGAGGATTGAGGACTGAGGATTGAGGATGAGGGCTGAGGTGCGGGGATTGAGGTTTGACGACTGAGGACTGAGGACTGAGGATTGAGGACTGAGAATTGAGGATTGAAATTGAGTATTGAGGATTGAAGATTGAGGATTGAGATTTGATTATTGAATATTGTGGATAGAGTATTGAACCATGCGAATTCAGAATATTCTATTGAGTATTGAGAATTGTGGATTGATGGTTGAGTATTCAGGATTGATGGCTGAGGTTTGTGTGCTGAATATTGAGGATTGAGGATTGAGGATTGAGGATTGAAGATTGCGTATTGATGATTCAATATTGAGGATTGAGGATTGAGGTTTGAGGATTGAGGACGAGGACTGACGGTAGAGGATTGAGGTTTGAGGATTGAGGATTGAAGATTGAAGATTGAGGATTGAGGATTGAGAATTGAGGATGAGGACTGAGGGTTGAGGATTGAGGTTTGAGGAATGAGGATTGAGGGTTGAGGATTGAGGATGGAGAATTGAGGATTGAGGATTGAGTATTGAAGATTGAGTATTGAATCCCGAGAATGCAGGATATTCTATTGAGTATTGATAACTGAGGATTGATGGTTGAGTACTGAGCATTGGGGATTGCGTATTGAGTATTGAAGATTGACGATTGATGATAGAGGATTGAGGATTGAGGATTGGGGATAGAGGATTGAGCATTCACGTTTGAGGACTGAGGACAGAGTATTGTAGATTGAGGATCGAGGATTGAGGATTGAGGATTGAGGATTGAAGATTGAGGATTGGGGACTGAGGATTGAAGATTCAGGATTGAGAATTGAGGATTGAGGATTGAGGATTGAGGGTTGAAGATTCAGTTTTGAGGATTGAAGATTGAGGATTGAGGATTGAGGATTGAGGATTGAAGATTCAGGACTGAGTGTTGATGATTGAGTGATTAGAATTGATATTTGTGGATTGAGACTTGAAGAGTGAGGAATGGGGATTGAGTATTGAAAACTGTGAATTGAGGATATTCTATTGAGGATTGAGGATTGACAATTGATTTATGAGGACTGAGGGCTGAAGATTGAGGATTCAGGATTGAGGATTAGGGATTGAGGTTTGAGGACTGAGGATTGAGGGTTGAGGATTCAGGATTGAGGATTGACGCTTGAGGATTGAGGGTTGAGGATGGAGGATTGAAGAGAGAGGACTGAGTGTTGAGGGTTGAGTGTTGAGAATTGATGTTTGAGGATTGAGATTTGATTATTGAATATTGTGGATTGACTATTCAACCATGAGAATTCATGATATTCTATTGAGCATTGAGAATTGAGGATTGATGGCTGAGTATTGAGGATTGAGGATTGAGGATTGAGTATTGAGTATTGAAGACTGAGGACTGGCGATTGAGGATTGAAGACTGAGGATAAAGGATTGAGGATTGGGGATTGAGGATCTAGGATTGGAGATTGATTATTGGTGATTGAAGATTGAGGATTGAAGATTGAGGATTGAGAATTGAGAATTGAGGATGAGGACTGAGGGTTGAGGATTGAGGTTTGAGGAACGAGGATTGAGGATTGAGGATTGAGGACTGAGGATTGACGATTGAGTATTGAAGATTGAGGATTTATGACTGAGGATTGAGGATGAGGATTCAGGATTGAGGATTGAGTATTGAAGATTGAGTATTGAGGATTAAATATTGAGGATTGAGGATTGAGGATTGAGGATTGAGAATTAGGGCTGATGGTTGAGGTTTGAGGTTTGAGTATAGAATCCTGAGAATTCAGGATATTCTATTGGGCATTGAGAATTGATGATTGAAGATTGAGGATTGAGGATTGAGGGTTGAGGATTGAGGACGAGGACTGACGGTTGAGGATTGAGGTTTGAGGATTGAGGATTGAGGATTGAGGATTGAGGACTGAGACTTGAGGATTGAGGATTGAGGATTGAGGGTTGAAGATTGAGGATTGAGGATTGAGGATTGAGGATTGAGTATTGAGGATTGAGGATTAAAGATTGAATATTGATGATTGAAGGTTGAGGACTGAGGATTGAGGGTTGTGGATTGAGGACGAGGACTGAGGGTTGAATAATGATGTTTGAGGCCTGAGGATTGTGGATTGAGGATTGAGGATTGGGGATTGAATATTGAGTATTGAGGATTGAAGATTGCGGATTGAGGATTGAGGATTGAGGATTGAGGATTGAGCATTGAAGATTGAGGATTGGGGATTGAGGATTGACGATTGAGGATTGAGTATTGAGGATTGAAGATTGAGTATTGATGATTGAAGATTGACGATTGGGGATTGAGGGTTGAGGATTGAGGATTGAGGATTGAGGATGAGGACTGAGGGTTGAGGATTGAGGTTTGAGGAATGAGGATTGAGGGTTGAGGATTGAGGATGGAGAATTGAGGATTGAGGATTGAGTATTGAAGATTGAGTATTGAATCCCGAGAATTCAGGATATTCTATTGAGTATTGATAATTGAGGATTGATGGTTGAGTACTGAGCATTGGGGATTGCGTATTGAGTATTGAAGATTGACGATTGATGATAGAGGATTGAGGATTGAGGATTGGGGATAGAGGATTGAGCATTCACGTTTGAGGACTGAGGACAGAGTATTGTAGATTGAGGATCGAGGATTGAGGATTGAGGATTGAAGATTGAGGATTGGGGACTGAGGATTGAAGATTCAGGATTGAGAATTGAGGATTGAGGATTGAGGATTGAGGGTTGAAGATTCAGTTTTGAGGATTGAAGATTGAGGATTGAGGATTGAGGATTGAGGATTGAAGATTCAGGACTGAGTGTTGATGATTGAGTGATGAGAATTGATATTTGTGGATTGAGACTTGAAGAGTGAGGAATGGGGATTGAGTATTGAAAACTGTGAATTGAGGATATTCTATTGAGGATTGAGGATTGACAATTGATTTATGAGGACTGAGGGCTGAAGATTGAGGATTCAGGATTGAGGATTAGGGATTGAGGTTTGAGGACTGAGGATTGAGGGTTGAGGATTCACGATTGAGGATTGACGCTTGAGGATTGAGGGTTGAGGATGGAGGATTGAAGAGAGAGGACTGAGTGTTGAGGGTTGAGTGTTGAGAATTGATGTTTGAGGATTGAGATTTGATTATTGAATATTGTGGATTGACTATTCAACCATGAGAATTCATGATATTCTATTGAGCATTGAGAATTGAGGATTGATGGCTGAGTATTGAGGATTGAGGATTGAGGATTGAGTATTGAGTATTGAAGACTGAGGACTGGCGATTGAGGATTGAAGACTGAGGATAAAGGATTGAGGATTGGGGATTGAGGATCTAGGATTGGAGATTGATTATTGGTGATTGAAGATTGAGGATTGAAGATTGAGGATTGAGAATTGAGAATTGAGGATGAGGACTGAGGGTTGAGGATTGAGGTTTGAGGAACGAGGATTGAGGATTGAGGATTGAGGACTGAGGATTGACGATTGAGTATTGAAGATTGAGGATTTATGACTGAGGATTGAGGATGAGGATTCAGGATTGAGGATTGAGTATTGAAGATTGAGTATTGAGGATTAAATATTGAGGATTGAGGATTGAGGATTGAGGATTGAGAATGAGGGCTGATGGTTGAGGTTTGAGGTTTGAGTATAGAATCCTGAGAATTCAGGATATTCTATTGGGCATTGAGAATTGATGATTGAAGATTGAGGATTGAGGATTGAGGGTTGAGGATTGAGGACGAGGACTGACGGTTGAGGATTGAGGTTTGAGGATTGAGGATTGAGGATTGAGGATTGAGGACTGAGACTTGAGGATTGAGGATTGAGGATTGAGGGTTGAAGATTGAGGATTGAGGATTGAGGATTGAGGATTGAGTATTGAGGATTGAGGATTAAAGATTGAATATTGATGATTGAAGGTTGAGGACTGAGGATTGAGGGTTGTGGATTGAGGACGAGGACTGAGGGTTGAATAATGATGTTTGAGGCCTGAGGATTGTGGATTGAGGATTGAGGATTGGGGATTGAATATTGAGTATTGAGGATTGAAGATTGCGGATTGAGGATTGAGGGTTGAGGATTGAGGATTGAGCATTGAAGATTGAGGATTGGGGATTGAGGATTGACGATTGAGGATTGAGGATTGAGGATTGAAGATTGAGTATTGATGATTCAATATTGAGGATTGAGGATTGAGGTTTGAGGATTGAGGACGAGGACTGACGGTAGAGGATTGAGGTTTGAGGATTGAGGATTGAAGATTGAAGATTGAGGATTGAGGATTGAGAATTGAGGATGAGGACTGAGGGTTGAGGATTGAGGTTTGAGGAATGAGGATTGAGGGTTGAGGATTGAGGATGGAGAATTGAGGATTGAGGATTGAGTATTGAAGATTGAGTATTGAATCCCGAGAATTCAGGATATTCTATTGAGTATTGATAATTGAGGATTGATGGTTGAGTACTGAGCATTGGGGATTGCGTATTGAGTATTGAAGATTGACGATTGATGATAGAGGATTGAGGATTGAGGATTGGGGATAGAGGATTGAGCATTCACATTTGAGGACTGAGGACAGAGTATTGTAGATTGAGGATCGAGGATTGAGGATTGAGGATTGAAGATTGAGGATTGGGGACTGAGGATTGAAGATTCAGGATTGAGAATTGAGGATTGAGGATTGAGGATTGAGGGTTGAAGATTCAGTTTTGAGGATTGAAGATTGAGGATTGAGGATTGAGGATTGAGGATTGAAGATTCAGGACTGAGTGTTGATGATTGAGTGATGAGAATTGATATTTGTGGATTGAGACTTGAAGAGTGAGGAATGGGGATTGAGTATTGAAAACTGTGAATTGAGGATATTCTATTGAGGATTGAGGATTGACAATTGATTTATGAGGACTGAGGGCTGAAGATTGAGGATTCAGGATTGAGGATTAGGGATTGAGGTTTGAGGACTGAGGATTGAGGGTTGAGGATTCAGGATTGAGGATTGACGCTTGAGGATTGAGGGTTGAGGATGGAGGATTGAAGAGAGAGGACTGAGTGTTGAGGGTTGAGTGTTGAGAATTGATGTTTGAGGATTGAGATTTGATTATTGAATATTGTGGATTGACTATTCAACCATGAGAATTCATGATATTCTATTGAGCATTGAGAATTGAGGATTGATGGCTGAGTATTGAGGATTGAGGATTGAGGATTGAGTATTGAGTATTGAAGACTGAGGACTGGCGATTGAGGATTGAAGACTGAGGATAAAGGATTGAGGATTGGGGATTGAGGATCTAGGATTGGAGATTGATTATTGGTGATTGAAGATTGAGGATTGAAGATTGAGGATTGAGAATTGAGAATTGAGGATGAGGACTGAGGGTTGAGGATTGAGGTTTGAGGAACGAGGATTGAGGATTGAGGATTGAGGACTGAGGATTGACGATTGAGTATTGAAGATTGAGGATTTATGACTGAGGATTGAGGATGAGGATTCAGGATTGAGGATTGAGTATTGAAGATTGAGTATTGAGGATTAAATATTGAGGATTGAGGATTGAGGATTGAGGATTGAGAATGAGGGCTGATGGTTGAGGTTTGAGGTTTGAGTATAGAATCCTGAGAATTCAGGATATTCTATTGGGCATTGAGAATTGATGATTGAAGATTGAGGATTGAGGATTGAGGGTTGAGGATTGAGGACGAGGACTGACGGTTGAGGATTGAGGTTTGAGGATTGAGGATTGAGGATTGAGGATTGAGGACTGAGACTTGAGGATTGAGGATTGAGGATTGAGGGTTGAAGATTGAGGATTGAGGATTGAGGATTGAGGATTGAGTATTGAGGATTGAGGATTAAAGATTGAATATTGATGATTGAAGGTTGAGGACTGAGGATTGAGGGTTGTGGATTGAGGACGAGGACTGAGGGTTGAATAATGATGTTTGAGGCCTGAGGATTGTGGATTGAAGATTGAGGATTGGGGATTGAGGATTGACGATTGAGGATTGAGTATTGAGGATTGAAGATTGAGTATTGATGATTGAAGATTGACGATTGGGGATTGAGGGTTGAGGATTGAGGACGAGGACTGACGGTTGAGGATTAAGGGTTGAGCATTGACGATTGATGACTGGGGATTGAGGACTGAAGATTGAGGATTAAGGATTGAAGATTGGGGATTGATGATCTTGGATTGGAGAATGATTATTGTGGATTGAAGATTGACGATTGAGGATTGAGGATTGAGAATTGAGAATTGAGAATGAGGACTGAGAGTTGAGGATTGAGGTTTGAGGAATGAGGATTGAGGGTTGAGGATTGAGGATTGAGGATTGACTATTGAGGATTGAGTATTGAAGATTGAGTATTGATGCCTGAGGATTGAGGATTGAGGATTGAGTACTGAGGATTGAGGATTGAGGATTGAGCATTGAGGATTAGATGTTGAGGACTGGGGATTGAGGATTGAAGATTGAGTATTAAGGATTGAAGATTGGGGATTGAGGATCTAGGATTGGAGATTGATTGTTGAGGATTGAAGATTGAGGATTGAGGATTGAGGATTGAGGATTGAGGGTTGAAGATTGAGGATTGAGGATTGAGGACTGAGGCTGAGGATTGAGGATTGGGCATAGATGATTGAAGATTGAGGACTGGCGATTGAGAATTGAAGATTGAGTATTAAGGATTGAGGATTGGAGATTGATTATTGGGGATTGAAGATTGAGGATTGAGGATTGAGGATTGAGAATTGAGACTGCGGATGAGGACTGAGGGTTGAGGATTGAGGTTTGAGGAACGAGGATTGAGGATTGAGGATTGAGGACTGAGGATTGACGATCAAGTATTGAAGGTAGAGGATTTATGACTGAGAACTGAGGATTGAGGATTGAGGTTTGAGGATTGATGATTGAAGATTGAGTATTGAGGATTGAATATTGAGTATTGAGGATTGAGGATTGAGGATTGAGGACTGAGGATTGACGATTGAGTATTGAAGATTGAGGATATATGACTGAGGATTGAGGATTAAGTATTGAAGATTGGGGATTGAGGATCTAGGATTGGAGATTGATTATTGAGGATTGAAGATTGAGGATTTATGACTGAGGATTGAGGATTGAGGATTGAGGATTGAGGATTGAGGATTGAGGATTGAGGATTGAGGATTGAGGATTGAAGATTGAGTATTGAGGAATGAATAATGAGGATTGAGGATTGAGCATAGAGGATAGAAGATTGAGGACTGGCGATTGAGGATTGAAGATTGAGGATTAAGGATTGTGGATTGGGGATTGAGGATCTAGGATCGGAGATGGATGATTGGGGATTGAAGATTGAGGATTGAGGATTGAGGATTGAGAATTGAGAATTGAAGATATGGACTGAGGGTTGAGGATTGAGGTTTGAGGAACGAGGATTGATGATTGAGGATTGAGGACTGAGGATTGACGATTAAGTATTAAAGATTGAGGATTTATGACTGAGGATTGAGGATTGAGTATTGAGGATCCAGGATTGAGGATTGAAGATTGAGTATTGAGGATTGAATATTGAGGATTGAGGATTGAGAATTGAGGATTGATGGTTGAGTATTGAGGATTGAGGATTGAGGATTGAGTATTGAAGATTGAGGATTGATGATTGAGGATTGAGGATTGAGGATTGAGGATTGAGGATTGAGGATTGAAGATTGAGTATTGAGGATTGAGGATTGAGGATTGAGGATTGAAGATTGAGGATTGAGTATTGAGGATTGAGGACTGAGGATTGAGGATTGAGGATTGAGGATTGAGGACTGATGATTGAGGATTGAAGATTGATTATTGATGATTGAATATTGAGGATCGAGGATTGAGGGTTGAGGATTGCTGACGAGGACTGACGGTTGAGGATTGAGGTTTGAGGATTGAGGATTGAGGATTGAGGACTGAGGCTGAGGATTGAGGATTGAGCATAGAGGATTGAAGATTGAGGACTGGCGATTGAGGATTGAAGATTGAGGATTAAGGATTGTGGATTGGGGATTGAGGATCTAGGATCGGAGATGGATGATTGGGGATTGAAGATTGAGGATTGAGGATTGAGGATTGAGAATTGAGAATTGAAGATATGGACTGAGGGTTGAGGATTGAGGTTTGAGGAACGAGGATTGATGATTGAGGATTGAGGACTGAGGATTGACGATTAGGTATTAAAGATTGAGGATTTATGACTGAGGATTGAGGATTGAGGATTGAGGATCCAGGATTGAGGATTGAAGATTGAGTATTGAGGATTGAATATTGAGGATTGAGGATTGAGAATTGAGGATTGATGGTTGAGTATTGAGGATTGAGGACTGAGGATTGAGGATTGAGTATTGAAGATTGAGGATTGATGATTGAGGATTGAGGATTGAGGATTCAGGATTGAGGATAGAGGATTGAAGATTGAGTATTGAGGATTGAGGATTGAGGATTGAGGATTGAAGATTGAGGATTGAGTATTGAGGATTGAGGATTGAGGATTGAGGATTGAGGATTGAGGATTGAGTATTGAAGATTGAGGATTGATGATCGAGGATTGAGGATTGAGGATTGATGATTGAAGATTGAATATTGAAGATTGAGAGTTGAGGATTGAGGATTGAGGATTGAGCATTGAGAATTGAGGATGAGGACTGAGGGTTGAGGATTGAGGTTTGAGGAATGTGGATTGAGGGTTGAGGATTGAGGATTGAGGATTGAGGATTGAGGATTGAGGATTGAAGATTGAGGATTGAGGATTGAGGATTGAGGATTGACGATTGAGTAATGAAGATTGAGGATTTATGACTGAGGATTGAGGATTAAGGATTGAAGATTGGGGATTGAGGATCTAGGATTGGAGATTGATTATTGAGGATTGAAGATTGAGGATTGAGGACTGAGGATTGAGAATTGAGAATTGAGGATGAGGACTGAGGGTTGAGGATTGAGGTTTGAGGAATGAGGATTGAGGATTGAGGATTGAGGATTGAGGATTGGGGATTGAGGATTGAGGACTGAGGATTTAGGATTGAGGATTGAGCATTGAGGATTGAAGATTGAGGACTGGGGATTGAGGATTGAAGATTGAGGATTAAGGATTCAAGATTGGGGATAGAGGATCTGGGATTGGAGATTGATTATTGAGGATTGAAGATTGAGGATTGAGGATTGAGGATTGAGGACTGAGGATTGAGGATTGACGATTGAGTATTGAAGATTGAGGATTTATGACTGAGGATTGAGGATTAAGGATTGAAGATTGGGGATTGAGGATCTAGGATTGGAAATTGATTATTGAGGATTGAAGATTGAGGATTGAGGATTGAGGATTGAGAATTGAGAATTGAGGATGAGGACTGAGGGTTGAGGATTGAGGTTTGAGGAATGAGGATTGAGGGTTGAGGATTGAGGATTAAGGGTTGAGGATTGAGGATTGAGTATTGAAGAGTGAGTATTGATGCCTGAGGATTGAGGATTGTGGATTGAGGATTGAGGATTGAGGATTGAAGATTGTGTTTTGGGGATTGAAGATTGAGGATTGAGGATTGAGGACTGAGGATTTAGGATTGAGGATTGAGCATTGAGGATTGAAGATTGAGGATTGAGGATTGAGGGTTGTGGATTGAGGACGAGAACTGAGGGTTGAATATTGATGTTTGAGGTCTGAGGATTGAGGATTGAGGATTGAGGATTGAGAATTGAGGATTGAGGATTGAGGATTGAAGATTGAGGATTGGGTATTGAGGATTGAAGAATGAGCATTGAGGATTGAGGATTGATGATTGAGGATTGCAGATTGAGTATTGAGGATTGAGGATTGAGTATTGAGGATTGAGGATTGAGGATTAAGGATTGAGCATTGAGGATTGAGGATTGAAGATTGAGTATTGAGGATTGAATATTGAGGATTGAGGATTGAGGATTGAGTATTGAGGATTGAAGATTCGGGATTGGGGATTGAGGATTGACGATTGAGGATTGAGTATTGAGGATTGAGAATTGAGGATTGAGGATTGAAATTGAGTATTGAGGATTGAAGAATGAGAATTGAGATTTGATTATTGAATATTGTGGATTGAGTACTGAACCATGAGAATTCAGGATATTCTACTGAGTATTGAGAATTGAGGATTGATGGTTGAGTATTGAGGATTGATGGCTGAGGGTTGTGTGTTGAATATTGAGGATCGAGGATTGAGGATTGAGGATAGACGATTGAGGATTGAAGATTGAGTATTGATGATAGAATATTGAGGATTGAGGATTGAGGATTGAGGGTTGAGGATTGAGGTTTGAAGATTGAGGATTGAAGATTGAGGATTAAGGATTGAGGATTGGGGATTGAGGATGTAGGATTGGAGATTGATTATTGAGGATTGAAGGTTGAGTATTGAGGATTGAAAATTGAGAATTGAGAATTGAGGGTGAGGAGTGAGGGTTGAGGATTGAAGTTTGAGGTACGAGGATTGAGGATTGAGGATTGAGCACTAAGGATTGACGATTGAGTATTGAAGATTGAGGTTTGACGATTGAGTATTGAAGATTGAGGATTTATGACTGAGGATTGAGGATTGAGGATTGAGGATTGCGGATTGAGAGTTGATGGTTTAGTATTGAGATTGAAGAATGAGGATTGAGGATTTAGGATTGAGGATTGAGGATTGAGGACCTAGGATTGGAGATTGATTATTGGGGATTGATGATTGGGGATTGAGGATTGAGGATTGAGGATCTAGGATTGGAGATTGATTATTGAGGATTGAGGTTTGAGGTCTGAGGACTGAGGATTGAGGATTGAGTATGGAGGATTGAGGATTGAGGATTGAAGATTGAGGATTGGGGACTGAGTGTTGAGGGTTGAGTGATGAGAATTGAAGTTTGTGAATAGAGATTTGAAGATTGCAGATTGAGTATTGAGTATTGAAAGGTGTGCATTGACGATATTCTATTGAGGATTGAGAATTGACGACTGATTGTTGAGGACTGAGGTCTGGAGATTTAGGATTCAGGATTGTGGATTCAGGATTGAGGTTTGAGGAATGAGGATTGAGTGTTGAGAATTGATGCTTGAGGTTTGAGGTTTGATTATTGAATATTACGAATTGAGTATTGAACCATGAGAATTCAGGATGTTCTATTGAGTATTGAGAATTGAGGATTGATGGTTGAGTATTGAGGATTGATGGTTGAGGGTTGAGAGTTGAATATTGAGGATTGAGGATAGAGGATTGAGGACTGATGATTGAGGATTGAAGATTGATTATTGATGATTGAATATTGAGGATCGAGGATTGAGGGTTGAGGACTGCTGACGAGGACTGACGGTTGAGGATTGAGGTTTGAGGATTGAGGATTGAGGATTGAGGACTGAGGCTGAGGATTGAGGATTGAGCATAGAGGATTGAAGATTGAGGACTGGCGATTGAGGATTGAAGATTGAGGATTAAGGATTGTGGATTGGGGATTGAGGATCTAGGATCGGAGATGGATGATTGGGGATTGAAGATTGAGGATTGAGGATTGAGGATTGAGAATTGAGAATTGAAGATATGGACTGAGGGTTGAGGATTGAGGTTTGATGAACGAGGATTGATGATTGAGGATTGAGGACTGATGATTGACGATTAGGTATTAAAGATTGAGGATTTATGACTGAGGATTGAGGATTGAGGATTGAGGATCCAGGATTGAGGATTGAAGATTGAGTATTGAGGATTGAATATTGAGGATTGAGGATTGAGAATTGAGGATTGATGGTTGAGTATTGAGGATTGAGGATTGAGGATTGAGGATTGAGTATTGAAGATTGAGGATTGATGATTGAGGATTGAGGATTGAGGATTGAGGATTGAGGATTGAGGATTGAAGATTGAGTATTGAGGATTGAGGATTGAGGATTGAGGATTGAAGATTGAGGATTGAGTATTGAGGATTGAGGATTGAGGATTGAGGATTGAGGATTGAGGATTGAGTATTGAAGATTGAGGATTGATGATCGAGGATTGAGGATTGAGGATTGATGATTGAAGATTGAATATTGAAGATTGAGAGTTGAGGATTGAGGATTGAGGATTGAGCATTGAGAATTGAGGATGAGGACTGAGGGTTGAGGATTGAGGTTTGAGGAATGTGGATTGAGGGTTGAGGATTGAGGATTGAGGATTGAGGATTGAGGATTGAGGATTGAAGATTGAGGATTGAGGATTGAGGATTGAGGATTGACGATTGAGTAATGAAGATTGAGGATTTATGACTGAGGATTGAGGATTAAGGATTGAAGATTGGGGATTGAGGATCTAGGTTTGGAGATTGATTATTGAGGATTGAAGATTGAGGATTGAGGATTGAGGATTGAGAATTGAGAATTGAGGATGAGGACTGAGGGTTGAGGATTGAGGTTTGAGGAATGAGGATTGAGGGTTGAGGATTGAGGATTGAGGATTGAGGATTGAGGATTGAGTATTGAAGAGTCAGTATTGATGCCTGAGGATTGAGGATTGTGGATTGAGGATTGAGGATTGAGGATTGAAGATTGTGTTTTGGGGATTGAAGATTGAGGATTGAGGATTGAGGATTGAGGATGGAGGATGAGGACTGACGGTTGAGGATTGGGGATTGAGGATTGAGGACTGAGGATTTAGGATTGAGGATTGAGCATTGAGGATTGAAGATTGAGGACTGGGGATTGAGGATTGAAGATTGAGGATTAAGGATTCAAGATTGGGGATAGAGGATCTGGGATTGGAGATTGATTATTGAGGATTGAAGATTGAGGATTGAGGATTGAGGATTGAGGACTGAGGATTGAGGATTGACGATTGAGTATTGAAGATTGAGGATTTATGACTGAGGATTGAGGATTAAGGATTGAAGATTGGGGATTGAGGATCTAGGATTGGAAATTGATTATTGAGGATTGAAGATTGAGGATTGAGGATTGAGGATTGAGAATTGAGAATTGAGGATGAGGCCTGAGGGTTGAGGATTGAGGTTTGAGGAATGAGGATTGAGGGTTGAGGATTGAGGATTGAGGGTTGAGGATTGAGGATTGAGTATTGAAGAGTGAGTATTGATGCCTGAGGATTGAGGATTGTGGATTGAGGATTGAGGATTGAGGATTGAAGATTGTGTTTTGGGGATTGAAGATTGAGGATTGAGGATTGAGGACTGAGGATTTAGGATTGAGGATTGAGCATTGAGGATTGAAGATTGACGATTGAGGACTGAGGGTTGTGGATTGAGGACGAGAACTGAGGGTTGAATATTGATGTTTGAGGTCTGAGGATTGAGGATTGAGGATTGAGAATTGAGGATTGAGGATTGAGGATTGAAGATTGAGGATTGGGTATTGAGGATTGAAGAATGAGCATTGAGGATTGAGGATTGAGGATTGAGGATTGCAGATTGAGTATTGAGGATTGAGGATTGAGTATTGAGGATTGAGGATTGAGGATTAAGGATTGAGGATTGAGGATTGAGGATTGAAGATTGAGTATTGAGGATTGAATATTGAGGATTGAGGATTGAGGATTGAGGATTGAGGATTGAAGATTCAGGATTGGGGATTGAGGATTGACGATTGAGGATTGAGTATTGAGGATTGAGAATTGAGGATTGAGGATTGAAATTGAGTATCGAGGATTGAAGATTGAGAATTGAGATTTGATTATTGAATATTGTGGATTGAGTACTGAACCATGAGAATTCAGGATATTCTACTGAGTATTGAGAATTGAGGATTGATGGTTGTGTATTGAGGATTGATGGCTGAGGGTTGTGTGTTGAATATTGAGGATCGAGGATTGAGGATTGAGGATAGACGATTGAGGATTGAAGATTGAGTATTGATGATAGAATATTGAGGATTGAGGATTGAGGATTGAGGATTGAGGATTGAGGTTTGAAGATTGAGGATTGAAGATTGAGGATTAAGGATTGAGGATTGGGGATTGAGGATGTAGGATTGGAGATTGATTATTGAGGATTGAAGATTGAGTATTGAGGATTGAGAATTGAGAATTGAGAATTGAGGGTGAGGAGTGAGGGTTGAGGATTGAAGTTTGAGGTACGAGGATTGAGGATTGAGGATTGAGCACTAAGGATTGACGATTGAGTATTGAAGATTGAGGATTGATGACTGAGGATTGAGGACTGAGGATTGAGGATTGAGGATTGAGGATTGAAGATTGATTATTGAGGATTGAATGTTGAGGATTGTGGATTGAGGATTGAGGATTGAGGATTGAATATTGAGGACTGAGGTTTGACGATTGAGTATTGAAGATTGAGGATTTATGACTGAGGATTGAGGATTGAGGATTGAGGATTGCGGATTGAGAGTTGATGGTTTAGTATTGAGATTGAAGAATGAGGATTGAGGATTTAGGATTGAGGATTGAGGATTGAGGACCTAGGATTGGAGATTGATTATTGGGGATTGATGATTGGGGATTGAGGATTGAGGATTGAGGATCTAGGATTGGAGATTGATTATTGAGGATTGAGGTTTGAGGTCTGAGGACTGAGGATTGAGGATTGAGTATTGAGGATTGAGGATTGAGGATTGAAGATTGAGGATTGGGGACTGAGTATTGAGGGTTGAGTGATGAGAATTGAAGTTTGTGAATAGAGATTTGAAGATTGCAGATTGAGTATTGAGTATTGAAAGGTGTGCATTGACGATATTCTATTGAGGATTGAGAATTGACGACTGATTGTTGAGGACTGAGGTCTGGAGATTTAGGATTCAGGATTGTGGATTCAGGATTGAGGTTTGAGGATTGAAGATTGAGTATTGATGATTGAAGATTGAGGATTGAGGATTGAGAGTTGAGGATTGAGGACGAGGACTGACGGTTGAGGATTGAGGTTTGAGGATTGAGGATTGAGGATTGAGGACTGAGGCTGAGGATTGAGGATTGAGCATAGAGGATTGAAGATAGAGGACTGGCGATTGAGGATTGAAGATTGAGGATTAAGGATTGAGGATTGCTGATTGAGGATCTAGGATTGGAGATTGATTATTGGGGACTGAAGACTGAGGATTGAGGATTGAGGATTGAGAATTGAGAATTGAGAATTGAGGAAATGGTCTGAGGGTTGAGGATTGAGGTTTGAGGAACGAGGATTTTTGATTGAGGATTGAGGACTGAGGATTGACGATTAAGTATTAAAGATTGAGGATTTATGACTGAGGATTGAAGATTGAGGATTGAGGATTCAGGATTGAGGATTGAAGATTGAGTATTGAGGATTGAATATTGAGGATTGAGGATTGAGGATTGAGGATTGAGGACTGAGGATTGACGATTGAGTATTGAAGATTGCGGATTTATGTCTGAGGATTCAGGATTGAGGATTGAGGACTGAGGATTGAGGATTGAAGATTGAGTACTGAGGATTGAATATTGAGGATTGAGGATTGAGTATTGAGGATTGAGAATGAGGGCTGAGGGTTGAGGGTTGAGGTTTGAGTATACAACCCTGACAATTCAGGGTATTGTATTGAGCATTGAGAATTGAGGATTGATGGTTGAGTATTGAGGATTGAGGATTGAGGATTGAGGATTGAGTATTGAAGATTGAGGATTGATGATTGAGGATTGAGGATTGAGGATTGAGGATTGAGGATTGAAGATTGAGCATGGAGGATTGAAGATTGAGGACTGGCGATTGCGGATTGAAGATTGAGGATTAAGGATTGAAGATTGGGGATTGAGGATCTAGGATTGGAGATTGATTATTGAGGATTCAAGATTGAGGATTGAGGATTGAGGATTGAGAATTGAGAATTGAGGATGAGGACTGAGGATTGAGGATGGAGGATGAGGACTGACGGTTGAGGATTGAGGTTTGAGCATTGAGGATTGAGGATTGAGGACTGAGGATTGAGGATTGAGGATTGAGCATTGAGGATTGAAGATTGAGGACTGGGGATTGAGGATTGAAGATTGAGGATTAAGGATTGAAGATTGGGGATTGAGGATCTAGGATTGGAGATTGATTATTGAGGATTCAAGATTGAGGATTGAGGATTGAGGATTGAGAATTGAGAATTGAGGATGAGGACTGAGGGTTGAGGATTGAGGTTTGAGGAATGAGGATTGAGGATTGAGGATTGAGTATTGAAGATTGAGGATTGATGATTGAGGATTGAGGATTGAGGATTGAGGATTAAAGATTGAATATTGATGATTGAAGGTTGAGGACTGAGGATTGAGGGTTGTGGATTGAGGACGAGGACTGAGGGTTGAATAATGATGTTTGAGGCCTGAGGATTGTGGATTGAGGATTGAGAATTGATGATTGAGGATTGAGGATTGAAGATTGAGGATTGGGTATTGAGGATTGAAGAATGAGGATTCAGAACTGAGGATTGAGTGTTGAGGATTGAGGATTGAGGATTGGAGATTGAATATTGAGTATTGAGGATTGAAGATTGCGGATTGAGGGTTGAGGACTGAGGATTGAGGATTGAGCACTGAAGATTGAGGATTGGGTATTGAGGATTGACGATTGAGGATTGAGTATTGAGGATTGAAGATTGAGTATTGATGATTGAAGATTGACGATTGGGGATTGAGGGTTGAGGATTGAGGACGAGGACTGACGGTTGAGGATTAAGGATTGAGCATTGACGATTGAAGATTGATGACTGGGGATTGAGGACTGAAGATTGAGGATTAAGGATTGAAGATTGGGGATTGATGATCTTGGATTGGAGATTGATTATTGTGGATTGAAGATTGACGATTGAGGATTGAGGATTGAGAATTGAGAATTGAGAATGAGGACTGAGAGTTGAGGATTGAGGTTTGAGGAATGAGGATTGAGGGTTGAGGATTGAGGATTGAGGATTGAGGATTGACTATTGAGGATTGAGTATTGAAGATTGCGTATTGATGCCTGAGGATTGAGGATTGAGGATTGAAGATTAAGTATTGAGGATTGAAGATTGAGGAATGAGTATTGAGGATTGAGGATTGAGAATTGAGCATTGAAGATTGAGGATGGGGGATTGAGGATTGAGGATTGAAGATTGAGTATTGGGGATTAAAGATTGAGGATTGAGGATTGAGGATTGGGGACGGAGGATGAGGACTGACGGTTGAGGATTGAGGTTTGAGGATTGAGGATTGACGATTGAGTATTGAAGATTGAGGATTTATGACTGAGGATTGAGGATTAAGGATTGAAGATTGGGGATTGAGGATCTAGGATTGGAAATTGAGAATTGAGGATGATGACTGAGGGTTGAGGATTGAGGTTTGAGGAACGAGAATTGAGGATTGAGGATTGAGGACTGAGGATTGACGATTGAGTATTGAAGATTGAGGATTTATGACTGAGGATTGAGGATTAAGGATTGCAGATTGGGGATTGAGGATCTAGGATTGGAAATTGATTATTGAGGATTGAAGATTGAGGATTGAGGATTGAGGTTTGAGGATTGATGATTGAAGATTGAGTATTGAGGATTGAATATTGAGGATTGAGGATTGAGAATTGAGGATTGAGGATTGAGGATTGAGGATTGAAGATTGAGGATTGAGGATTGAGGATTGCAGATTGAGTATTGCTGATTGAGAATGAGGGCTGAGGGTTGAGGATTGAGGTTTGAGTATAGAATCCTGAGAATTCAGGATATTGTATTGAGCATTGAGAATTGAGGATTGATGGTTGAGTATTGAGGATTGAGGATTGAGGATTGAGGATTGAGTATTGAAGATTGAGGATTGATGATTGAGGATTGAGGATTGAGGATTGAGGATTGAAGATTGAGTATTGATGATTGAGAATGAGGGCTGAGGATTGAGGATTGAGGATTGAGGATTGGGTATTGAGGATTGACGCTTGAGGTTTGAGGGTTGAGTATGTAGGATTGAGGAGAGAGGCCTGAGTGTCGAGGATTGAGTGTTGAGAATTGATGCTTGAGGTTTGAGATTTGATTATTGAATATTATGAATTGAGTATTGAACCATGAGAATTCAGGATGTTCTATTGAGTATTGAGAATTGAGGATTGATGGTTGAGTATTGAGGATTGATGGTTGAGGGTTGAGAGTTGAATATTGAGGATTGAGGATTGAGGATTGAGGACTGATGATTGAGGATTGAAGATTGATTATTGATGATTGAATATTTAGGATCGAGGATTGAGGGTTGAGGATTGCTGACGAGGAATGACGGTTGAGGATTGACGTTTGAGGATTGACGATTGAGGATTGAGGACTGAGGCTGAGGATTGAGGATTGAGCATAGAGGATTGAAGATTGAGGCCTGGCGATTGAGGATTGAAGATTGAGGATTAAGGATTGTGGATTGGGGATTGAGGATCTAGGATCGGAGATGGATGATTGGGGATTGAAGATTGAGGATTGAGGATCTAGGATTGGAGATTGATTATTGAGGATTGAAGATTGAGGATTGAGGATTGAGGATTGAGGATTGAGGATTGAGGGTTGAAGGTTGAGTATTGAGGATTGAATATTGAGGATTGTGGATTCAGGATTGAGGATTGAGGACTGAGGATTGACGATTGAGTATTGAAGATTGAGGATTTATGACTGAGGATTGAGGATTAAGGATTGAAGATTGGGGATTGAGGATCTAGGATTGGAGATTGATTATTGAGGATTGAAGATTGAGGATTGAGGATTGAAGATTGAGTATTGGGGATTAAAGATTGAGGATTGAGGATTGAGGATTGGGGATGGAGGAGGAGGACTGACGGTTGAGGATTGAGGTTTGAGGATTGAGGATTGAGGATTGAGGATTGAGTACTGAGGATTGAGGATTGAGGATTGAGCATTCAGGATTGAAGGTTGATGACTGGGGATTGAGGACTGAAGTTTGAGGATTAAGGATTGAAGATTGGGGATTGAGGATCTTGGATTGGAGGTTGATTATTGAGGATTGAAGATTGACGATTGAGGATTGAGGATTGAGGATTGAGGATTGAGGACTGAGGATTGAGGATTGAGGATTGAGCATTGAGGATTGGAGATTGAGGACTGGGGATTGAGGATTGAAGATTGAGGATTAAGGATTGAATATAGGGGATTGAGGATCTAGGATTGGAGATTGATTGTTGAGGATTGAAGATTGAGGATTGAGGATTGAGGATTGAGGATTGAGGGTTGAAGATTGAGGATTGAGGATTGAGGATTGAGGAATGAGGATTGAGGATTAAAGATTGAATATTGATGATTGAAGATTGAGGATTGAGGATTGAGGGATGTGGATTGAGGACGAGGACTGAGGGTTCAATATTGATGTTTGAGACCTGAGGATTGAGGATTGAGGATTGAGAATTGATGATTGAGGATTGAGGATTGAGGATTGAGGATTGGGTATTGAGGATTGAAGATTGAGGATTCAGGATTGAGCATTGAAGATTGAGGATGGGGGATTGAGGATTGACGATTGAGGATTGAGTATTGAGGTTTGAAGATTGAGTATTGATGATTGAAGATTGAGGATTGAGGATTGAGTGTTGAGGATTGAGGACGAGGGCTGACGGTTGGGGATTGAGGATTGAGCATTGAGGATTGAAGATTGATGGCTGGGGATTGAGGATTGAAGTTTGAGGATTAAGGATTGAAGATTGGGGATTGAGTATCTTGGATTGGAGTTTGATTATGGAGGATTGAAGATTGGCGATTGAGGATTAAGGAATGAGAATTGAGAATTGAGAATGAGGACTGAGGCTGAGGATTGAGGATTGATCATAGAGGATTGAAGATTGAGGACTGGCGATAGAGGATTGGAGATTGAGGATTGAGGATTGAGGATTGGGGATTGAGGATCTAGGATTGGAGATTTATTATTGGGGATTGAAGATTGAGGATTGAGTATTGAGGATTGAGAATTGAGAATTGAGGATGATGACTGAGGGTTGAGGATTGAGGTTTGAGGAACGAGAATTGAGGATTGAGGATTGAGGACTGAGGATTGACGATTGAGTATTGAAGATTGAGGATTTATGACTGAGGATTGAGGATTAAGGATTGAAGATTGGGAATTGAGGATCTAGGATTGGAAATTGATTATTGAGGATTGAAGATTGAGGATTGAGGATTGAGGATTGAGAATTGAGAATTGAGGATGAGGACTGAGGGTTGAGGACTGAGGTTTGAGGAATGAGGATTGAGGGTTGAGGATTGAGGATTGAGGATTGAGGATTGAGGTTTGAGTATTGAAGAGTGAGTATTGATGCCTGAGGATTGAGGATTGTGCATTGAGGATTGAGGATTGAGGATTGAAGATTGTGTTTTGGGGATTGAAGATTGAGGATTGAGGATTGAGGACTGAGGATTTAGGATTGAGGATTGAGCATTGAGGATTGAAGATTGAGGATTGAGGATTGAGGGTTGTGGATTGAGGACGAGAACTGAGGGTTGAATATTGATGTTTGAGGTCTGAGGATTGAGGATTGAGGATTGAGAATTGAGGATTGAGGATTGAGGATTGAAGATTGAGGATTGGGTATTGAGGATTGAAGAATGAGCATTGAGGATTGAGGATTGAGGATTGAGGATTGCAGATTGAGTATTGAGGATTGAGGATTGAGTATTGAGGATTGAGGATTGAGGATTAAGGATTGAGGATTGAGGATTGAGGATTGAAGATTGAGTATTGAGGATTGAATATTGAGGATTGAGGATTGAGGATTGAGGATTGAGGATTGAAGATTCAGGATTGGGGATTGAGGATTGACGATTGAGGATTGAGTATTGAGGATTGAGAATTGAGGATTGAGGATTGAAATTGAGTATTGAGGATTGAAGATTGAGGATTGAGATTTGATTATTGAATATTGTGGATTGAGTACTGAACCATGAGAATTCAGGATATTCTACTGAGTATTGAGAATTGAGGATTGATGGTTGAGTATTGAGGATTGATGGCTGAGGGTTGTGTGTTGAATATTGAGGATCGGGGATTGAGGATTGAGGATAGACGATTGAGGATTGAAGATTGAGTATTGATGATAGAATATTGAGGATTGAGTATTGAGGATTGAGGATTGAGGTTTGAAGATTGAGGATTGAAGATTGAGGATTAAGGATTGAGGATTGGGGATTGAGGATGTAGGATTGGAGATTGATTATTGAGGATTGAAGATTGAGTATTGAGGATTGAGAATTGAGAATTGAGAATTGAGGGTGAGGAGTGAGGGTTGAGGATTGAAGTTTGAGGTACGGGGATTGAGGATTGAGGATTGAGCACTAAGGATTGACGATTGAGTATTGAAGATTGAGGATTGATGACTGAGGATTGAGGACTGATGATTGAGGATTGAAGATTGATTATTCATGATTGAATATTGAGGATCGAGGATTGAGGGTTGAGGATTGAGGACGAGGACTGACGGTTGAGGATTGATGTTTGAGGATTGAGGATTGAGGATTGAGGACTGAGGCTGAGGATTGAGGATTGAGCATAGAGGATTGAAGAATGAGGACTGGCGATTGAGGATTGAAGATTGAGGATTAAGGATTGAGGATTGGGGATTGAGGATCTAGTATTGGAGGTTGATTATTGGCGATTGAAGATTGAGGATTGAGGATTGAGGATTGAGAATTGAGAATTGAGGATGAGGTCTGAGGTTTGAGGATTGAGGTTTGAGGAACGAGAATTGAGGATTGAGGATTGAGGACTGAGGTTTGACGATTGAGTATTGAAGATTGAGGATTTATGACTGAGGATTGAGGATTGAGGATTGAGGATTGAGGGTTGAAGGTTGAGTATTGAGGATTGAATATTGAGGATTGTGGATTCAGGATTGAGGATTGAGGACTGAGGATTGACGATTGAGTATTGAAGATTGAGGATTTATGACTGAGGATTGAGGATTAAGGATTGAAGATTGGGGATTGAGGATCTAGGATTGGAGATTGATTATTGAGGATTGAAGATTGAGGATTGAGGATTGAGGGTTGAGGATTGAGGACGAGGACTGACGGTTGAGGATTGAGGTTTGAGGACTGAGGATCGAGGATTGAGGGCTGAGGATTGAGGATTGGGGATTGAGCATTGAGGATTGAAGATTGAGGACTGGGGATTGAGGATTGAAGATTGAGGATTAACGATTGAGGATTGGGGATTGAGGATCTAGGATTGGAGAATGGTTATTGAGGATTGAAGATTGAGGGTTGAGGATTGAGGATTAAGACTTGAGAATTGAGGATGAGGACTGAGGGTTGAGGATTGAAGTTTGAGGAATCAGGATTGAGGATAGAGTATTGAGGATTGAGGAATGAGGATTGAAGATTGAGTATTGAGGATTGAAGATTGAGGATTGAGGGCTGAGGATGAGGTCTGAGGGTTGAGGGTTGAGCTTTGAGGACTGAGGACTGAGGATTGAGGATTCAGGATTCAGGATTGAGGATTGAGGATTGAAGATTGAGGATTGGGGACTGAGGATTGACGATTGAGGACTGAGTGTTGAGGGTTGAGTGATGAGAATTGATGTTTGTGGATAGAGACTTGAAGATTGCAGATTGAGTATTGAGTATTGAAAACTGTGAATTGAGGATATTCTATTGTGGATTGAGGAGTGACAGCTGATTGTTGAGGACTGAGGGCTGAGGATTGAGGATTCAGGATTGAGGATTCAGAACTGAGGTTTGAGGACTGAGGATTGACGATTGAAGATTGAGTATTGAGCATTGAAGACTGAGGATTGAGGATTGAGGATTGAGGACGAGGACTGACGGATGAGGATTGAGGTTTGAGGATTGAGGAGTGAGGATTGAGGACTGAGGATTGAGGATTGGGAATTGAGGATTGACGATTGAGGACTGAGTGTGGAGGGTTGAATGATGAGAATTGATGTTTGTGGATTGAGATTTGATGAGTGAAGAATGGGGATTGAGTATTGAAAACAGTGAATTGAGGATATTCTAATCGGGATTGAGAATTGACAATTGATTGTTGAGGACTGAGGGCTGAAAATTGAGGATTCAGGATTGAGGATTCGGGATTGAGGTTTGAGGACTGAGGATTGAGGGTTGACGATTGAGGATTGAGGATTGAGTTTTGAAGATTGAGGATTGGGTATTGCGGATTGAACATTGAGTATTCAGGATTGAGGATTGATGATTGAGGATTGAGGACTGAAGATTGAATATCGATGATTGAAGATTGAGGATTGAGGGTTCAGAGTTGTGGATTGAGGACGAGGACTGAGGGTTGAGTATTGATGTTTGATGTCTGAGGATTGAGGATAGAGGATTGAGGTTTGAGGATTGAGGATTGAGGACTGAGGATTGAAGACTGAGTATTGAGGATTGAAGATTGAGTATTGAGGATTGAGGATTGAGGATTGAGGATTGAAGATTGAGGATTGGGGACTGAGGATTGACGATTGAGGACTGAGTGTGGAAGGTTGAGTGATGAGAATTGATGTTTGTGGAATGAGATTTGATGAGTGAAGAATGGGGATTGAGTAATGAAAACTGTGAATTGGGGATATTCTATTGAGGATTGAGGATTGACAACTTATTGTTGAGGACTGAGGGCTGAAGATTGAGGATTCAGGATTGAGGATTCAGAATTGAGGTTTGAGGACTGAGGATTGAGGTTTGAGGATTGAGGATTGAGGATTGAGGACTGAGGATTGAGGATTGAGGATTGAGCATTGAGGATTGAGGTTTGAGCACTGAGGATTGAGGGTTGAGTATTGAGGATTGAGAATTGAGGATTGAGGATTGAGGATTGAGGATTGAAAATTGAGCTTTGAGGATTGAATATTGAGGATTGAGGATTGAGTATTGAGGATTGAGGATGAGGGCTGTGGGCTGAGGGTTGAGGTTTGAGTATTGAATCCTGAGAATTCAGGATATTCTATTGAGTATTGAGAATTGCGGATTGATGGTTGGGTATTGAGGATTGAGGATTGAGGATTGATGACAGAGGATTGAGGATTGAGGATTGAGGATTGAGGATTGAAAATTGAGCATTGAGGATTGAATACTGAGGATTGAGGATTGAGGATTGAGGATTGAAGATGAGGGCTGTGGGTTGAGGTTTGAGGTTTGAGTATTGAATCCTGAGAATTCAGGATATTCTACTGAGTATTGAGAATTGCGGATTGATGGTTGAGTATTGAGGATTGAGGATTGAGGATTGAAGACTGTGGATTGAGGATTGAGGATTGAGGATTGAGGATGAGGTCTGAGCGTTGAGGGTTGAGGTTTGAGGACTGAGGACTGGGGATTGAGGATTGAGGATTGAAGATTGAGGATGTGGATTGAGGATGGAGGATTGAGGATTGAGGTTTGAGGATTGAGGATTGAGGACTGAGGATTGAGGATTGAGTGTTCTGGATTGAGGATTGAAGATTGAGGATTGAAGATTGAGGATTGAGGATTGAGGGTTGAGGATTGAGGACTGTGGGTTGAGAATTGTTGTTTGTAGATTGAGATTTCAAGATTGAGGATTGAGTATTGAAAGCTGAGAATTGAGGATATATTATTGAAGATTGAGGATAATAGATAATATTAAAAGTGTATTTAGTGGTACTAAATGAATTAATATTTTTTCTCAATTTATAGTTCAACCGTAAAATATATATGTTAATCATATTGATATTGTTAATGGTAAATTAATTGATAAGTGACATGTAGGAGTGAAAATATATGGTAATAATCCTATTAAATTATAAAGTATGATTATTATTAGTATTCTTAAGAAAATAATTAGATTAAATATATATTTGTAACTAATTAGTAATTTAAATTCATTGTAAATTATTATTATAAGCTTAATTCATAATATATTTAAACGAGAGGAAATAAATCAATATATTATTGGTATCATTATTAATGGTAGTAATAAACTAATTCAATTTATTATAAGTATAATATATGTAGATGGGTCGAAAATTGATAATAGGTTTATCATATTCACTTTCATAAATTTTTATTCTTATTTTTTAATATTTTCTTTTTATTTTCATATGGAGAAAAATTAATAAGTAAATACTGAAGATTAATGATTATAATGTAAATAATTCTGAATGTGAAAAATAGAAGAATTGATCATAATATTTGTTTTATCTGTGGTATAAAAAAATATTTAAATATTGGCCATTAGAAGTATATCGAATTTATACTATAATATGGTTTAAGAGACCAATTCTTTCATTTCAGACATCTAATGATTAAATTATTATTGTTAAATAAAATATAAATAAAAAATATTAAAAAATTAATAATTTTAAATTGACAATTTAATGTTATATGTTTAACTAATTTTTTATCTTAGGATTTTATAAAGTTATTATTCTAAGTAATCAATTTCCAAAATCATTTATTGATGTTGATTCTACTACGATAGGTATACATCTATGATTTGTTCCACAAATTTCTGAACATTGGCCAAAAAATAATCCTGGTCGGTATGTAAATAATATTATTTGATTAAGTCGTCCTTGAGTTGCATCTATTTTTATTCCTAAGGATGGAATTGTTCATGAGTGAATTACATCAACAGATGTTGTAATTAAACGAATTAGGGTTTTAAATGGAATAATAATTCGATTATCTACATCTAATAGTCGAAATAATCTTAAATTTGAATAATCATTGATTATAAAAGAATCATAATTTAAATAAAATTCTGGATATTCATATCTTCAATATCATTGATGACCAATAGCTTTAATTGTAAAATATGAGAATGTCCATATTTCATCAACAAAATAAAGAGTTTTTAATTATGGAAATGCAATAATTATTAATACAATTATTGGAAAAATAGTTCAAATAATTTCAATTAAATTATTTTCTAATAAAAATCGATTTCTAAATTTTCTTAAAATGATATTTATTATTATAAATAATGTTATCGAAATAATTATTGATAATATTATATATAGTAATATTATAAAATACAACTAAATTATCAGCAAAAGGAGAGTTAGGATCTTGAAGTGAAAATATATTTCATGTAGCAATTTTTAATAAAAGAAATATATCTTTATATATGAAGCTTAAATTCATCGCACTAATCTGCCATATTAAATTTAATTTTTAATTTATAAATTTTATAAGCTTAAAATTAAATTTTCTTTCTTTTATTTTCTTTTTTAAAAATCAAAGGAGTTTCACTAAATGAGTGTTCAAATGGGGGATAATTTTGTAATCATTCAAGTGAATTTTGAAAATATTTAAATAAAATTAATCGTTTTACTATAAATCTTTCTAATATAATAAAAATAAATATTATTATTCTATTAATTGAAATTAATGATCCTAGTGAAGATAGAAAATTTCAACAGTAATATGCGTCAGGGTAATCTGAATATCGTCGTGGTATTCCTATTAATCCTAAAAAATGTTGAGGGAAGAATGTTATATTTACTCCAATAAATATAAAATAAAATTGAATTTTAAGAAATTTTTTGTTTAGTGTTAATCCAGTAATTAAAGGATATCAGTGAATTAATCTTGCAATAATTCTAAATACTGCTCCTATTGAAAGTACATAATGAAAATGTCCTACAACATAGTATGTATCATGAAGTAAAATATCAATAGATGAATTTGATAATATAATTCCTGTTAATCCTCCTATTGTAAACAAAAAAATAAATCCCATAGATCATAAAGTTGTTGGATTTGCGTAAACTTTTAATCCATGGAATGTTGCTCGTCATCTAAAAACTTTAATGCCAGTGGGAATGGCAATAGTTATAGTTGCTGATTTGAAATAAGCGCGAGTATCTACATCTATTCCAACAGTAAATATGTGATGTGCTCATACAATAAATCCTAGAAAACCAATTCCTAGTATTGCGTATACTATTCCTATGTTTCCAAATGTTTCTTTTTTACCTCTTTCGTTTAAAATAATATGTGAGACTAGTCCAAACCCTGGAAGAATTGGAATATAAACTTCTGGATGTCCAAAGAATCAAAATAAGTGTTGGTATAAAATTGGGTCACCCCCTCCTATAGGGTCAAAAAAAGAAGAATTTAAATTTCGATCTGATAAAAGTATTGTAATTGCTCCAGCAAGAACAGGTAGTGATAGTAAAAGTAAAATTGCTGTAATTACAACTGATCATGGGAATAAAGGTAGTTGATCATATTGTAACGAATAATTTATTATATTGAAAATTGTCACTAAAAAATTAATAGCCCCTATGATTGATGATACTCCGGCGATATGAAGGGAAAAAATTGTTAGATCGGTAGATGATGATGGGTGGTATATAAATGATGATAATGGAGGGTAAATTGTTCATCCTGTGCCTGATCCTGAATTTAAATAATTTCTTATTAATAATAAAAAAATTGAAGGAGGTAGTAATCAATATCTTATATTGTTTATTCATGGAAATGCCATATCTGGAGCTCCAATCATTAAGGGAACTAATCAGTTCCCAAAACCTCCAATTATGAATGGTATAACCATAAAATGAAATTGTAACAAAAGCATGAGACGTTACAATTGAATTATAAATCTGATCATTTTTAATTCATGCCCCTGTCTTCTTAATTCTAATCGAATAATAAATCTTATTGATGAACCAATTATTCCTGATCATATAGCGAATATAAAATATAATATGCCAATATTTTTATGATTAGTGGAGTATAATCATTTTTTTATTCACGAAGAAATTAAGATTTATAAAATTAAATTTATATTTTTAATTTTGAAGATTAATAGTTTAAAATTAACTTCAAATCTCTAAATAAAGCATTAGAGTATTATGTCTGATAAAAGGAATAAATTGTAAATTTATTTATGAAAATAAAATTTTCTAATACTATTAATATAATTTCTATAGTTTAATCAAAATATTAAATTGCAAATTTAAAAATAAAATATAATTTTTTAGAAATTAGATTTTAAAGTAAATGTATATGATTCTAAATATAATTACTATAATATTTATAATAAATAAAATTCACATATCTATATATTTGTATTTTAAGAATATATTTGAGTAATTTTTATTGAATAAATTATTATTAATGAAATTTAAATAATTTCAAATTATTAATAGTCTTGATATTACAATAATGATAGATAGGATAAGATTAAAACCATTAAGTTTAATTACTAAGTTCTCTAACCCTAATCATTTTAAAGAAAATACTCCTATTGGTGGAATAAGTATATATGTTAGTAATAAGTAAAAAAATGTAAGTTTTGATTTATTGTTAAAGATTATTATTTCTATTTTATTTTCTAATTTTATATCTATGATTAAATAGATTATATTATATGATAATACTGAATATATGATGAAGTAAAGAATAAAAATATAAAAATTTAAATATATTAATGTTATTATTAATGAAGTTTGATAAATTGAAGAAAATGATATTATTAGTATTAATGAATTTTTATTTAATATTAATAGCGGTGATACAATTAAATTTAGAGTAATTATAATTAATAATTCTTTTATAGGGATTGAATTTATTAAAAGAATAAAAGGAATTAATCTTATGAATGTTATTAATAAAAATGCATTTATGAAATTAATTGATTTAAATATAAAATTAAATCAAGCATTAAATGGAATAATCCCGAATTATAATGAAGTTCCCATTATTATTAGGATTGATGAGTATACATTAAAATTATTAAATAAAATTCCCGTTAAAATTAGAGATCTTCTAATAAATGAAATAAAAAAATAAAGAACTCTAATTTTCATATTTTTTGAAATAGCTAATAATGATAAAAAAATTAAGTTAGTAATTTCTATAATTAGTCAAATGAAAAATATATTGTTTAATATTAGAGAAAATAGCGATAAAAAGATAATTATTATAGATGAAAAATAAGAATAAAAATTTTTTATCATGGTTAATTTTTTGTTAAATCTTTATATTTTAGTGTATGAGCATATAAATTTTTGAAGTTTATGGAATTAAAATTATTACTAAATTACTATTACACTAAATACAATCATTATTCTGCCATCCGCTGTATCGGTATCTATCATAAGATCGAAAAACTGCTTCCTTGTTCTCAATTTTATGCTTCTCAAATCGATTTCTGCGGCCCTAATTGTCCGATCTGGTTGAGTAGCGTCTCTAACTGAAGCCTAGGTTGTGCGGAACGTAAATATACACATTATTTTGCTTTCCATTGCATCTGAACCTATCCTATGTTCGAAAAACTTCAAATTCATTCCGAATTTTGTGCTTCTGGAGTCAATTTCAGCGGCCCTACTTGTCCGATATGGCTCAGCAGCGGCTCAAACTGCAGCCTGGGTTGTGCGGAACGTAAATATAAATATTACTTTGCCTTTTATTGCGTCAAAACCTGCCATAGAATGGAAAAACTGCTCATTTATTCTCAATCTTATGATTCTCATGTCGATTTCAGCGGCCCTAATTGTCCGATCTGGTTGAGCAGCGCCTCTAACGGAAGCCTAGGGTGTCCGGAACGTAAATATAACCATTCTTTTGCTGTCCACTGCATCTGACCCAATCCTAGGATCGAAAAACTGCAAATTGATTCTGAATTTTTTGCTTCTGAAGTCGATTTCTGCGGCCCCAATTGTCCAATTTGGTTGTCCAGCGTCTGAAACTGAATACTGGGTTGTGCGGTGTTAGGTTATCCATCTAGTCGATCTGTCATTTGTTTGGATTCTGTTATAATGATTTACTAGATTCGTTATTTACGATTTTTAGCTTTGATAGCGTCTTCAAAGTTTATGCATTTCTTGGTACGTTATTATTTAATTTCACGGTTTACTATTATTTATATTTTAGTTAATTTAGTTGCATTGTTTCCAAAACTCTTCGCACCTCTTTGGATTACATTCACTAGTAAGGACTCTTATTGTACTAATATTGTTGTAATACAATATATCACGTTTATTGTTTCACAATCTCTCTATTTTTAATTAAATGTAAATTATTATCTATATTTTAATTAGGTTAATATTTCTTTCCTGTTTCAGGTTTGCGTTCGCTTCTGTTAAATTATATTATATTTATCTTCCTGAGGGTTTTACTTTTAATTTGTTACCCATAGATGGTATGTATCTTATTCTTACAGTACAATAGATTATCATATTGTAGTGTTCTCTCTTTCAGTCTTTTGTATTACTCTTTCATCGGCCTGTCTTTTATTCAGTACTTCTGGACAGAAACTTTGGAAAGCGTTCCATTTATTTTAGTCTGGGATAATTGTATCAATTATCTCATTAGGCTCTCATTGGATATTAATTTCTAGATTGTGCGTTAATTTTTGCCTTTGATCTATCCATTTCTTACAGTAAAGGAGAGTGGGTTGCGCATCATCTTGTGTTTGACAGCTGTATCAGCAGTGATCCGTTTGGTATTCACCTATTTCTTTTTCGTATATTGGTTGAAGCAACCATGACCTGTAAGTATCTGTGTGGTATAAAAATTTATATACCCATGCTTTCTTGTGACCCATTTCTCAATATCTCTAATCAGCCTTTTAGTCCAGATTCCTGTGTTAGATTCCTCTCATATATTTTGCCATTCTTTGATTGTATTCTCCTTAGTTAATTTGATTTCTTTTTCCAGGTCTTGTTCATATTTTCCTTTCCCTTGTGTAAGGCAAGATACGTAACTTTCTATTAATTTCTTATTGAATTATTCATCTGTGTATGCTTCTTCGTTATAACGAGGTTTGTGACACCTTAATTTATTATCGTTCTTGTTACTCTGGCTAAATTTTTAATTTTACTATTTCTAGCATTATCCTTTTCTTTCATTTCATAAAGTTCTTTTCTTATTTTGATCTTTACCAAAATGGGTGGAAATCTTGCTAGTACACAGAAGGCGTTTAATGACTAATGATTAATTTAATTTTATTATAAGATTAATGATTTATTTTATTGATTGAAATAAATATTATTTTATATAATTATGGACCTTATCTAACTTTACTAGTTACTTCCTTATTAACCTTTGATCTAAGTTTATTTCTTATTACCTATTAGGTTCTGTCGTATAAATTACAAACTAATTTTCAATTTGTTATTCGTTTGAAATCAAAATTGGACACCAACAAGATATTCTGCTATTTTGATATATATTTAATATATATTATCATTTTATATTATTTTATTTGATTCAAAAAATAGTTTAATTAAAATATTAATTTTGGAGATTAATGATAATTATCTATTTAATTTTTTTTGAAAATAAAATTATTATATATTTTGTATCATAAAATATTTTGTGGTTAATTAGTTAAAATTATTATAAAATATTTTTAATTTACTAGATTTATGTTTTAAATTAAACTATTTAACTAAAATAATGATTTTATTTTATCGCTTATTTACTTATTTTAATTTTATTAAATTTTATGTTGATTTTCGTTTTTAAGAGTGATTTATTGATAATATTGATTAGTATACAATTTTTTGTAATTCCTATACTATCAATAATCTTTATGTTTGAAATTTATTCTAACGAATGAATTTTTATATATTTTATAGTATTTTCTGTGTGCGATAGAGTTATTGGTTTGAGAATTTTAGTTAATTGTACTTATTTTTATGGGAATCAAAGAATTTCAATATTAATTTTAACATGATAAAAGCTTTTTTAATAATTTTGATATTATTTTTTCTTTATAATTTAAATAAATTTTTAAAATTTACATTTTTATTTTGATGTTTATTAGATTTATATTATTATTCAATTTTAGAAATGAAATATATTGAAACACAATTAGGTTTAATTTTGGCTTCAATTTTTTTTCATTTATATCAGTTATTTTAAATTTATGAATTTTTAATTTGATTTTGTTAATAAATTTATCTAGAATTTGTTTTAATTTAAATTTGATTTTGTTGATTGTTTTATATTTTACATTTTTAACAATAAATTTTTTAATATTTTATTTCTTTTTTGAGGTAAGGTTAATTATTATATGTTTAATTATTGTAAAATGAGGGACAGGTAACATACGATTGTTAGCTGGTTATTATCTGATGTTTTATACAATATTTTTTTCATTTCCCTTACTGGTTTTTTTATTAATTATTATTTATTCGAATAATTTAGCCCTAATAAATTTAATAGAAATAATAGATTATAATTTAAATATTTTTATATTTATTTATATATTAAGTTCATTTTTAGTGAAAATTCCTATATTTATATTACATGGATGATTATTAAAAGCTCATGTTGAAGCCCTTGTGTTTGTAGAAATAATTTTAGCAGCTATTTTATTAAAATTAGGAACATATGGTTTATTGCGATTTATATATATTTTTTATTCTAATTTTTATTTTGTAAATTTGGTAATTTTAGTATTTAGATTAATTGGGGGGTTAATTGTTTCAATTTTATGTTTACATCAAATTGATATAAAGATTTTGGTAGCTTATTCTTCAGTAATTCATACAAGAATTTTATTAAGATCTATAATAACTGAAATACTTTTAGGATTTGTATGTAGTTATATTATTATAATTGCTCATGGATTATGTTTTTCGGGTTTATTTTATTTAGTAAATTTGTGTTATAAATCTTCAGGGAGACGGATTATATTTTTAAATAAGGGGATAATAGCGTTAATGCCTTCAATATCTATATTTTGATTTATATTTTGTACATCTAATATATCTGCTCCTGTTTCATTAAATTTAGTTGGTGAGGTATTTTTTTTAATAATTATTTATTTATGATTGAAATATTTGATTTATTTATTAATTTTTTATTGTTTTCTTAGATTTTGTTATTCATTATATTTATATATTTATGTTCAACATGGAAAAATAAATTTTTTTTTAAAGATTTTTAATGCTAATATCTTAGATTATTATATTTTATTGATGCATTGAATTCCCCTAAATTTTATATTTTTAAATTTAATTATTTTTTCATATTAATTTTAAATATATTTTATTTAAATAGTTTAATTAAAATATTGACTTGTGGTGTCTATGATATATGTATTTATATTTTAAATTATCATAAAAATGTTTTTAATTAGTTTATTCATACTATTTTCTGAAATACTATACCTATTTTTAGGCCTATATTTATATACATCTAAATATGTGATTATTTTAGAATGGGATTTAATAAATTTATTTTGTATAAAATTTAGAATTTATTTGGATTTTATTAGATTAATATTTATCGGAGTTGTTTCTATTATTTCCTCATGCGTAATAATTTACAGAATTGAATATATAAGGTCAGATAAAAGAATTTGTCGGTTTTTTTATTTATTAATTTTATTTATTCTATCAATATGTTTAATAACTTTAAGTCCCAGAGTTTTATCAATTTTATTAGGATGGGATGGGCTAGGTTTAATTTCTTTTGGTTTAATTATTTATTATCAAAGATATAGAGCTTTTAATTCTGGAGTTTTAACAATTTTATGTAATCGGGTTGGAGATATTGGATTTTTAATATTGATTGTTTCAAATTCCGCAAATGGGTCGTGAAATTTAATATTTTATGAAATAGATAGATTTATAATATTTTTCATATTTTTAGGTGCTTTAACTAAAAGAGCTCAAATACCCTTTTCATCATGGTTACCTGTAGCTATAATAGCTCCAACCCCTATTTCTACTTTAGTTCATTCTTCAACCTTAGTTACTGCAGGGGTTTACTTATTAATCCGTTATTACAGTTTAGTGTTTACAATAAATAATAACGTTATTTTATTTATCTCAATCTTTAATATATTTATGGCTAGTTTTATTGCTAATTTTGAATATGATTTAAAGAAAATTATTGCCCTATCAACTTTAAGTCAGTTAGGATTAATAATAAGAATTTTATCTGTAGGGTTAGTGGATTTAGCCTTTTCTCATTTAGTTATTCATGATTTATTTAAATCAATAATATTTATATGTGCAGGAAGATTTATTCATAGATCTAATAATAACCAAGATATTCGAAATTTTAATTCTATGAGAATTTTAATACCTTTAAATAGTATAGTTCTATTAATTGGAAAATTAAGTCTATGCAGGTTTTTCTTTTTGTCAGGTTTTCTCTCTAAAGATATAATTATTGAATATTTCTTTTTTAATAGAGATATTAGAATTACAATATTTTGTATATTTTATATGTCTATGGTGTTTACACTAAGATACTCATTTCGTTTAGTTTTATAAATCTTTTATCCTTTTGAATTTAAAAATTTTACTTATAGAGTATATTATGAACCTTTATATATTAATTTATGTATTTCCTTTTTGTTTATTATAGTTACTTTTATGGGAATACTTATTTTTTATCTAATCTTTAAAGTTTACATTATCTTATTGAATTTTTATGATAAAATATTTATTTTATTAATTTATTTATTAGGGATTTATTTTGGTTATTGATTATTTTATTATCCTAATAAACACCCCCAAAAATATTTATTTAATAAATTTATCTTTTTTCTGAAAAGAATATATTTTTTATCATATTTCTATAAGATTAGGTATACTTTTTTACTTAAATCGATGTATAAAAATAATAATAAAATTGAAAATGGTCTTTCCGAATCAATTTTGACATTTTGAATGAAACCATTTACAAATTACTTAGTAAAATTTATCAAGTGATTAATTATCTATGACACTCTGATGTTTATCCTAAAGCCAAATAAAACTCAGCACGAACAACAAACCGCTGATTATATAATGATACTTATATTTTATATATATTTATCAATATTTATCCTAGTTTATTCATTATTTCTGTTGTTGTATTAAACTTACACCACTTACTGAACCAAAGAATATAATTTATTGTATTATTACTAATTATTGTACATTGCATTAACTGTAAATAATAGTCAGTTGGAAAGGCGTGCAGACATCTCTTCTAAAACTCGAAAATTAAAAACTTTTTAATAGGAACTAGATTTTCAACGAAGTTCTTTTAGTTTCACATTTCTTAAAACATCAATTTTGATGTATATATATTCAACTTATTCTTTTCAATATATCGCAATTGGTGGAACATCGTGAATAATACAAGTACTGTGAAAGGCAACAGGAAAAGAAACGAAGCTTGTAAACCGATTTTGAATGTCAATGATTTTACATGTGAATTTTTAAAGAAATTTCTAATATGGTTAAGTTCTTGGCAAAATTTAGAGACAAATGGCCACTTAACATTAGATACTTTCAAATCTCTGCATCACAGTACTACAGTTCTTTTACAACTTACAGAGTACTGTTTACAAAATTTTAATATATTATATTTTCTAGCTGGAAAATTTACAACCGAAAAATTAGAGAAACGATTTGGAAATTATAGACTTTTATCTGGTTGTATTCATCATATATCGTATACTGAAGCAATTCATGCAGAAAAAATATCAGATTGAAACGTACATTTACAAAATCGGCAAGTTCGTTTTCTTTTACTGAAATCAAAAATAAATTTCGAATGATAACAGTACCGATCTTTCCATTGATGTAACTGGTTTCTTGGGAATCTTTGATTCTGCATATTTGTCCAATTGTGTTGTTGATGATTCCATTAAAATTTACATATCCGAGTATGCATCCCAACCTGCTGCTAAAAAATGAAATTGCAATATATGTAGGTTATTAATTGTGGAGGATAAAGGTAAAACTGTAGGCGATATATATTTTGATCACTTACAAAGAGGCGGCCTTTCTCTTCCCACTGAAGAAGTGATAACCACACTTATTCATATGTATGCACTACTGGAGGCCAAAATAAATGATGGTAATTTAGAATCTCAATTCTTACAATCTGAAAATCATAAATACATTTTATGTAAATTAACATATATTAGTATTCAAGCAGATATGCATTATTTAGCATTTTCAGATACATGCGTTTGTGGACAAACTTACCACAGTATTTTGTTTCAATTATTATCAATTTTTTCATATATTTTATCAAGCAATTATGTAAAAACTCTAAATAATAGTCTGTTGGAAAGGCGTGCAGCCATCTATTCTAAAAATCGAAAATTAGAAACCTTTTAATAGGAAGTAGATTTTCAACGATGTTCTTTTAATTTCACTTTTCTTAAAACATCAATTTTGATGTATATATATTCAACTTATTCTTTTCAATATGTTTTAATACATTAATAGAGTTTTATTTATTTGCTTAGTATGTACTATTTCACAAGATTTAAGGTTTTACTGGTAGTATTTCAAGAGTACGTTTTGTTATGTTTTCTTATTAATATTATTCAAGATTATCTACTATTATTATTTCAAAATGTAATACTTTATTTAATAATGAATACAAAAATTATGTATTTGTTATGTTTTATTTAAAATTAATTTCATTTTAGAAAGTGGGATGACCTGACTATAGGCGAACCACCCATTATAATAAAAAAAGGGTAACGCGCCATGATAAATACCCCTAGGGTGGTGAAGAAATCTTTCAGAATTACAATACAATATATCCTCTAACACGATTTTATAATTAACTGCATAATTGTTCCTTTCAATATCTAATTATGCTAACCTCTTTAGCCTGTTTCACCTGTTCACATAACCTATTTGGCTCCGTACCAATAATTTTGTCTATTCCACGTCTCTCTATTAACTTATACCACCGACTAGGTAATAATAGACCTAACATCCTATGTATTTTTCTGTCCCTGATTTTTGGGGTGCTAGCACCCCATTATCACTTTAGTGTCACCGCCAATATTACCGGCGAAGTCTCAAAGTAGATTGCAACGCTACGAATTTTCGGAATTACAATTAAAATGGAGTAGGCAGGTTATATTAAGCCCGCAATTTTTGAATGTATATGTAAGAGTAATAGTTAATAACTATATTGCGAATTTCATTCATTTCTGCCAAAATATAGAAAATATGAAGAATATAAATCAAGTTGCAATATTTAGAAAATAAGACAAACTACTTACATAAATAATAACTATACTCTCCGTATCAGCCATTGAGATATTAAAGTTTAACATTTTGTAATGTATTAAGCTATTAAACAGTACAATTTTCTAACGATTTGAACTATTAAAGTATAAAAACTCCTTAATGTATATATATTAATGTATATAACTAAAAAAAATCATGGTACTAAGAAACAATATTTGTTATATGTTGTAATAGTTGTATAATAACTTACTTTAACTTGCAATCTTTGTAAAGTTTCAAAGTATAAAGTAGTAAAGTTTCAAAGTTTCAAAGTATTTCGAAGTAAATAGTAATAATAAATAAACATAATAATTATAGTATATAAACAAGCTAAATGAGAGCACCTACATACTTGTCCTGTTTATTATTACACAATGTAATTTAACAATGGAAAGAATTTTTCCCAGTCATGCTTTTTACGAGATTTCAAGGTCACTGATATTTTTGAAACGAGATTCTATATTTTTTTCTATATTCTTCTGGACGATATCTATAAGAATATATTTAACTTTCTTAATACTCGTAACGTTTCAATTATTATTTCCCAAGATGACTTGCTATAAATAACGCTCTGATCTTTTAAATAGAACTGGAAAAAATCCGTTAAATTATTGTTTATAATAATAAACAATTTTAAAATTTAGATATGGTTCTCTGATTCAATTTGTTTGGATAAATTTGTAAGAAATTGTATTGAAATTTATTTGTCAGAAAAATACGAAGAATAAGAAATCTGTTCCTTAGACAATGGTTGGGGTAAGTGCTGTGGGGTTCATCACAGTCCTGTTACCGAAAGGCATAGCCTTCCCCACTCCGTGGTCAGATCCTTTAGGAACAATACTCCCATTCTTTAGCAATACGGTGTCGGGCCGCTTGCCTTCTTTAAACACTCGCTCTTCTTTCAAACAGTCACACAACACCCAATAACTGGAAGGCCAAACGTAGCCATCAGCCATCAGGCACCAACGGGACTGTTTAATCTCATGCACCTTCAATCAGCCACAGGCAGACTAAGACCCTATTACCCTATCATAAATCCCTCAAAGACACATTCTCGTTCGGATAACCGTCCCAAACTCTCTCTCAAAATACCTTAACGCTAGCATATTTAATTATTTAAGTTGGAATTTATTTTTCATGGTCTTCTTAATTAGTTAGTTTATTATTTCTATGTAAAAGAACATATTATATTTTCATATATATGTTTATATTTATATATCATGAAGAGACAAAAGTAACGACATGACTATATGTATAACTATGCAAAATAACATTTTTTTACAATGTTCTAATTCGTAACACATAGTATGTGAGCTAAAGCGTGGGTGCGCAAAGCTCCTTTTCTATATTGAATGAACTGTCAAATTCGACTCTATTCTGAGAAGTCACACGTATGTAAGCACACACACTATTCGATATTTCACCACAGGTTGAAATAGTTCTCCACGTAAACGTTATTCGTGAGTAGAGGATGCCTAATTCAGTCTACAAACTATGCATCGGTAAGGCAGTTTGACCTGAGACACAAAACCCCATTGAATGTTAGGTCTATCATTATCTGGTCGGTGCTTATACATACCTTTATGAATTTTTAAATTCTTCAGTTTGATTCAAAGATAGTTTTATCTTGTTTCACACTTATATTTTCTTGGGTTAAACTTTACTTTGGGAAAACAAAAATTAATGGGTTTTTTTTTACATATTTTAATAACACTGGACGAGCGGAATCCAAAAATGCAAATTTTAAGTTTAGGAATCCAGCGGTTGAAAAGTTATGCGTATTTATAGGTGAGCATTTTTAAACTATTTCACTAGCTACTTTGACGCCATATTGGCTTCTACACGCTGCTCAGCCAATGAGCGGAGCCGCTGGCTACGAGCAATTGCATATGGTGATGACCATTTAAGCTGTATATACAAACGTTATTATTTCCCTTTTTCAATTTCCTTTCTAGTCTAGACCTAGTGACGGACTAGAACCAAGTGATGAGATATACTAATTTCAACGAATTGAAGTCGTTCTAAGTGGTGACTGCGTGCAAAAGCCAAATTCATTATGTAATCAATTAAATGTATATTCGTTTCTAATAGCATCCATTAAAGATGACATCATATCAATTTTATTATATTTACAAAATCGACGCCATAAGAATTCGCATAAACGGTATGCATATTCATCGTCGTGAAAACGAGCTCTTCCACGCATCCAGTCTTTCGCTGGTCGCCAGTTGGACTCAATTTTTTGAGTGTGGGTACCATCGCTGGCTTCAATTAAAAAATTATTTACACTTATTTACATTATTTGCATTAAAAATTATTTACAAAAATTATTTACAAAAATTATTTACAAAAGATTAAAGTTGATTAAAAAATTTAGTAATTATTTATAATACGTGCCTCCTCACCGATTTTTTTGAAACTTTTTTATACCATGTATCTTGATACATGGATTAATTTTTCTAAATGAAATAATTGTCGCTCACCTTTCGTTTTCGAGATAAACATTTTTATATGCTTAAAAATTATGGTGGCAGGCCGAGGGTAGGTAGCAAAAAGGGGATTTGAGTTGGGTTAGAGCTAGGGCCGCGAAAGAATTCGAATTCGGTCGCGCGAGAATGATTCCGTTAAGACCGTTTTGAACCGAACCGGAAATAAAATCGTGCTTATGTGTATATATATAGCGTAGATATAGCATATAGGGCTCTGGTAATTACTGTCAAAAGTTACGGGGACGTAACACAACTCGAAATATCTCTTTTCCTGGCCCTAGCTCTAACCAACTTGAAACATCTCTTTTCCTGACCCTAGCTCTAACCAACTCGAAACATCTCTTTTACTGGCCGTAGCTCTAACCCAACTCAAATCCCCTTTTTGCTACCTACCCTCGGCCTGTCACCATAATTTTCAAGCATATACAAATTTAAATCTCGAAAACGAAAAGAGAGCGACAAATCATTTTCACTTCATTTAGAAAAATTAATCCACGTATCAAGACACATGATATAAAAAAGTTTCAAAGAAATTGTTAAGGAGACCCTTATTCTAAATAATTACCAAAAATTTTGGTCCTCAACACGAAGTTTAGTTTAACCCTTACCTACAAATTCAATACTATGATTTACTGTTTTATGGATATATCCACGGGCAGTAAGTCCTGCGTAACTTTTAAAACTGTCCGTGTGTATTTCACTGTCGGCAATTACATGTCTATCGATGATGTCGATTAAAGTCGATGCTTCTCGATTTTCAACGACTATCATTCGACAATCATTCGTTTTGGTATCGACTATACCTAATACCCAGTGGCCTTCCACTCTTCTGCCACGATTGTATTTTCTTTTTCCAAATTTGGCTTCGTCAATCTTTTATAAATGAAATAATATAAAACTAACAATGTGTCACTACAGAATAAAAACTAAGAAAAGAAATGGAAAAAGTACTATAGAACAGTTATATAAGATACCTGAACAATGATACGAGATCCAGATTCGGAAATGCCTCCCAATTTAGGCATTCCTGCTTGAATTTTTGATAAATGATCTACAACCATTTCTCGGCAATATTGATACCATGCAGAAATAGTGGCAGATGATAAATTGGTCCTATCTTCTTCTGTGAAGTCGCACAATTCGTGGGCAGTATCTTCGCACGAAAAATCTCGCGTGAAACAATACATCAATCTAAAACGAGCATTACAAAAACAAAAAAACGTTTTTAAGAATCTTCTAAATTTTTTAATCGTTAATTTGATGAAATCACGAAAAATAATTCTAACTTTATCGCCTTATCAAAAGGCAAACGGACATCCTCAAAAAAGGAATCAACTGTGGCTGCAAATTGTTTGCATCTGGACCTTCCAACCGAACAGAGAAACCGCCCAGCACCGTGTTGCGATGACTTATATAATTTCATCGGCTTTCGATGGACAGAACAATTTTTATCTGTTCTTAACAATCCATGCTCTTGAGCCCAGGCGATCGCACTTTCTTTTGAATTTGGTAAATTCGATGTTAGATTATATAATCAAGGAACAAAAACAAGTATCGAAAGTATCGAAGGATACAGAAAATGTTCTGTCTTGTTTCTATGGTTTTTTGTTTACTTTTGAATATATTCATGTGGGATCTGATATCATACAGACTTCTTCCGTGCGTTGTGTTACAATTAAATTTCTTTTTATTTTAAATCGTTATCCCATATTACAACAGGTTATGGGCCCAGAATTCATTCTATAATAATTAAGTGTATCGCGTGTTAATTAGTTTAGTTTTTTTTTAATCAATTAAGTGTAAAATACTTTAAACTGCGTGACGATGGAGATGTCCAAAGACAGGAGAAACATTCAGCAATTCAGTGGTACGAAATACAACGCGTGGAAGCATAGAGTTCGTAATTTATTATATGAGCTCGATGTATTAAAAGTTCTTGACGAGCAACCACCGGTTCCTGTCACCGCAGTATGATCGATGGCGGAACGCATTGCCAAATGCACTGTTGTGCAATATTTATCTGATACGCATTTGAAGTATGACACTCCGGGAAGTACAGTAAAATCAATTATATTAAGTTTAGATTCAGTGTATGAGAGTCAAAGTACGGCTACGGAATTATCCATTAGGAAAAAGCTATTAAGATTGAAAATGAAAAGTGACAGTTCGTTGAAAGATCATTTCGGGAAAACGAAATTATTTCAATTTTGTTATCTAGTTTGCCCGAAGTATATGATACGGTGTCAACTGTCATTGAGACGATGATGACAGAAGCGAGAATTACACTTGACACAGTTAAAAAGAGACTGTTGGATGATGAGACGAAAATTAGGAGTGAAAAGTTGGATACCAACGCGAAAATACTCCAAGCTGAAGTGAAAAATCAAAGACCACATAATTTTGGAAGTACACGCTTTAAAAGAGGAAGTAATAGAAGAGGTAACATTAGAAGAGGAAATACATTCAAGCCGAATAGACAATCTTTTACCGGAAAATGTCATCAGTGTGGAAGAACAGGACACAAGATTAAAGAGTGTTATTACTATAAAAAGAGGCACCAATATAGAGCAGAACAAAGAAACAAAAATCAAAATATACATACAATTCAGACGACGCAAGCTGTTACAAGCAACAACGTGTCGGGATATGCCTTTATGACCGGAGACTACCAGGTCATGAAAACCAGAAAATTAACATTTATCCTGGATTCTGGAGCATCGGATCATATAGTCAAAGAAGATAATGTATTTCCAAATATGACCATACTTGATCCACCCATCAGGATTTCGATAGCGAAGAATGGAGAATATATAACTGCATCGAAGTAGGGACAGATACCTGTGACTACCAATACGGGAATTGAAGGCGTTTTGGAGGACGTATTGTACTGCCCGGACGTGCCGTACAACTTACTATCCGTTAGAAAGTTGCAGCAAAAAGGAATGAGTATAACTTTCAATGAGAGGGGCGTCGAAATAATCAAAAACGGTAAAATCATGATGATTGGTAAGCCTTCAAATAATTTAATATCTATAGATTTTGATGTCATCGAAAAAGGAGTAAATTCACTTAATTCTTATATTTCAAATAAGATAGTTAATAATTATGAATTATGGCATAGGCGCTTAGGGCATATAGGAAAGGCAAAATTTTTACAGTTGAAGAATAAGCAGGTGGTGGAAGATGTGACGTATCTTGAAAAAGTAATTCCAGACGATGAAGCTTGTATTAAAGGAAAACAAGCACAATTGCTATTTGAAAAGGCAAAAGATAAAAGTCACATTAGGCAGCCATTGTTTATTGTTCACACAGACGTTTGTGGACCGATCACTCCTTCTACAACTAATGATAAAAAGTATTTTATAACTTTCATAGATGAATTTACGTATTATTACGTGACGTATTTACTTGAAAATAAATCAGATGTTTCTACAATCTTTAAGGATTACGTTGCTAAAAGTGAAGCACGTTTTAATTTAAAGATTGTCAATTTATACTGTGGTAATGGCAAGGAATATTTATCTAATGAGATGAAAAATTATTGTATACAAAAGGGTATAAGCTATCACTTAACGGTTCCGCGAACTCCTCAGTTAAATGGTGTTGCAGAACGCATGAATAGAACTATAACTGAAAAAGCACGTGCGATGATAAACGGTGCAGGTTTAGGAAAAGAGTTCTGGGGAGAAACAGTTTTAACTGCTACATATTTAATTAATTTAACCCCATCGAAAGCTCTTAATGTTAATAAAACCCCATTTGAATTGTGGCATAATAAAAGGCCCAAATTGAAGTATTTAAAAGTGTTTGGTTCCACAGTGTATGTGCATGATAAAATTAGGAAATCGAAATTTGACGAAAAGTCTTATAAATGTATATTGGTAGGGTTTACACCAAATGGATACAAAGTGTGGAACGTAGAAAATGGGAAATTTGAGATAGTAAGAGATGTAATAGTTGATGAAATTAATTACTTAGAATCTCGGCCGGTAATAAAGGAAATAGGTTTAAAACGTGGTTTATGTGAAACTGATGCATCTCGTGAAGTGCTGAAATCAGTAGATATACAGTGTGGAGTAAATAAATCTGATAATCAAAAATCAGATGTGTTAAAAAGAAAAAAATCTGATAACAATAAATCAGATATGATAGAGCCGAGAATTAAAGTAATGGTAGATCAAGAGAAAAGTAAATCTGTAACTGAAACAGATGTAACAGGAGTATCGGGACCAGGAAATAATCAAGTGGTAGAATTAAAAGATAGTATAGAACCTAGAAGGAGTGATAGGATTAAGCGACGGTCTCCTATGTCATATAATGAATTTAATGATAACGATGATTATCTTTTATGCGCTCAATCGATAATTTGCAAAATACCCAACTCATTTGATGAAATTAAAACTAGAGATGACAGAGCTAAGTGGGAACAAGCTATTGCCGATGAAATAAACTCGTTAGTAATAAATAAAACTTGGAATTTGGTATCGAAGCCAAAGAATAAGAACATTGTTGATTTTAAATGGGTATTCACGATCAAAAATGATGAATTCGGAAATCCGTTAAAATACAAAGCTCGATTAGTGGCCCGTGGTTTCAGTCAGAAATATTTAGAAGATTATAATGACACATTTGCACCTGTAGCTAGAATGTCAAGCTTTAGATTTCTTATGGCTTTTGCTAATCAGCATAATTTGCTAGTGCATCAAATGGATGTTAAGACGGCATTTTTAAATGGTATTTTAAGGGAAGAAATTTATATGCGAATTCCTGAAGGTGTTAAATGTGATAGTAACAATCAAGTGTGTAAATTGAATAAAGCTTTGTATGGTCTCAAGCAATCAGCCAGATGCTGGTTTGAGATGTTCGAAAAAGCTCTTCTAGAGAAAGGTTTCCGAAATTCATCAGCGGATCGTTGTATTTATATATTAGATAGAAAGAATATATTAAAGAATATATATGTGGTACTATATGTGGATGATCTAGTGATTATGACTGCTGAATCTGAGACAATGCAAAATTTCAAAAATTATTTGAAAAATAGATTTTGCATGACAGATTTAAATGAAATTAAGTTATTTCTTGGAATAAAAGTGGAAAGAACTAATGGACAAGTAACATTGGATCAAAGTGCATATATTAAGACTGTTCTTATGAAATTTAATATGTTAGATTGCAAACCTGTAAGTACACCTCTTCCAAGTGTATTAGATCATATAGCTTTGAATTCAGAAGAAGAATATAATGCACCTTGTCGTAATTTAATTGGATGCTTGATGTATATAATGATTTATACGAGACCCGATTTAAGTATAGCGGTAAATATTTTAAGTTGATATTCAAGTAAAAATAACAGAGAACTGTGGCAAAACCTTAAAAGGGTTCTGAGGTATCTTAAAGGGTCTGCTGATATTAAATTAACATACGTTAAAACTGATTATAAAAATCTATTTAGTGGACATGTCGATTCTGATTGGGGAGGTAATGAAAATACAGATCGTAACAGCACAACGGGATATTTATTTAAGTTATATGAACAATGTACAATCTGCTGGAATACGAAAAGGCAAACATCAGTGGCTGTCTCGTCCACAGAAGCAGAGTACATGGCTCTTTTTGAAGCTGTGAGAGAGGCATTATGGTTAAAATCCTTGGCAATCAGTATTAATATAAATGTCTTTGATGCAATAATAATTTACGAAGACAATATGGGTTGCATTAATATTGCGAGTAATCCAAGTAGCCATAAGCGTTCAAAACATATAGACATAAAATACCACTTTTCAAGAGAACAAGTTGAAAAGAATGTAATAAAACTTGAATATATTCCTACAGGTGATCAACTAGCAGATGCTTTAACGAAGCTGTTGCCAGCAAGCAAATATTTGGAATTTAGAGCAAAAATGGGATTAGAATAATAAGATTAATATAAGCATAAAAATTATTATTATTTTGTATATAGTTTGTATGGTTTGGATGGGTTTTTCTGGGTTTCCCCATTCCCTTGCAACGAATGTTGGACCATTTGTATTTTGTTCCCAGAATTAGAGTCAAAATAAAACACAAGGTAGACAGTCTGTACGGTAATACTCGTAGTACACTTATTAGACGTATTAATGTACAATTAATATGGACAGCACCGACTTGTTTTTGAGGGGGCCTGTTAGATTATATAATCAAGGAACAAAGACAAGTATCGAAAGTATCGAAGGATACAGAAAGTGTTCTGTCTTGTTTCTATGGTTTTTTATTTACTTTTGAATATATTCATGTGGGATCTGATATCGTACAGACTTCTTCCGTGCGTTGTGTTACAATTAAATTTCTTTTTATTTTAAATCGTTATCCCATATTACAACATTCGATAAATTCCATTTACCAACACTCATTATTACAAAAGGAAAAAAATAAACAATTGCAAGAAAATAGAAATATAAAGTATACTACAGCTAATAAAGGAAAAAAAAACACGGAAAGTAGGCAAAAGTTAATAATACATAACAATCAAATAAAATTAATGCTATACTACTTGAATGTACTAAATAAAAGCTAATATGAACGTTAAAATGCTATAAATAAAATGAGTGAATCGTTAAAATACTATAAATATATGAATGAAACGTTAGAATACTATATATAAGATATTTAAAATACGTTAATAAAATGCTATACTCATTTACTATACTAAATAAAAACTAATATAAATCATAAAATACTATAAATAATTCTAAAATATTATAAAGACTACAACACTATAAATGTTAAAATACTATACTATACTACTATTCTACAAGAAATACTATATTAAAATCGAAAGTACACAAAATCAAAGAAATTAGCAATGAACACCTTAAACTCAAACGCATGGGAATATTGTGGTATCACCACGTAAATCAAATCACTCGTAAAACTTTGAACATCGAAATTTGATTTATCCTGCCTAAATGGTCGCTATTATGATATCAGTGGCGCAATTGCTCATATCCAACGGCTCCGCTCATTGGCTAAGCTGCCTGTACAAGCCAATACGGCGTCGAAATAGCTAGTGAATAGTTTAAAAATGCTCACCTCTAAATACGCATAACTTTTCAACCGCTGAATTCCTAAACTTAAAACTTGCATTTTTGGATACCGCTCGTCCAGTATTATTAAAATATGTAAAAAAAACCATTAATTTTTGTTTCCCCAAAGTAAAGTTCAGCCTAGCATTACTTTAATAAATCGGCATTTTTATATTCTTCTTCCTCGTTTTTTATTTTTTACAACTTAGACAATTAATTTAAAAATTTGAAAAAATTCCAAAATATGTGTCGGAATAGCTGACGTGTCCGTGATTTTTTTCATAATTTCCCATCTAATAGTTTAAGAGAAATTGGGCAATAACATAGAGACCTTGAGTTTCTTGTACAAGATTCGAGCACAGCGAGTAGGAAACACTACGCGTAGCTTGTGCGCTGTCACTGAACGGCCGATCGCTCGCTATCCGCGTTTTCTGATTGATCGATGTTTTTCGTTAATAACTCGTGAACAAAGCTTCAGAGAACATTTCTGTAAAGGAAAAGGTTGTTTAGAATCACACCAGGAATCTCCCCTTTTCGGCTCCGCCACCTTATGTGGGACACCCTGTATAAATGATGATAGTGGAGATTAATTGTTCATCCAGTTCCTGATCCTGAATTGAATAAGTTTCTTAATAATAATAAGATAATTGAAGGGGGTAGTAATCAAAATCTTATATTATTTATACGAGGAAATGCCATATCTGGTGCTCCAATTATTAAAGAGATTAATCAATTTCCAAATCCTCCAATTATAAACGGTGTAACTACAAAAAAGATTATAATGAAAGCATGGGATGTTACAACAGAATTATAAATTTGATCATTTTTATTTCATGTACCAGGATTTCTTAATTCTAAACGAATAATAAATCTTATGGATGATCCAATTATTCCTGATCATATAGCGAATATAAAATATAATATTCCAATGTTTTTATGATTAGTAGAGTATATCCATTTCTTAGTTCATAAAAAAATTAAGATTTATGTAGTTATTTTATATATTTAATTTTGAAGATTAATAGTTTCAATTAACTTAAAATCTCATTGAAAGTATTATGGCTGATTAAAAGGAATAAATTGTAAATTTATTAATGAAATCAAAATTTCTAATACTAAATATATGGAGAGAGAATAGATATTAAGTTTAAATATTAAATTGACATCATAAGCATTTTAATTTAGAAAATATAATTATTATAATAAATAAAGAGTTAAATTGATAATGAAATAAATGAATATTTATTTCTATAATTTAATGAAAAATATTAAATTGCAAATATAAAAATAAAAAAATTAATTTTTTAGAAATTAAATACTAAAATAAATATATATAATTCTAAGAATAATTATTATGATATTTGATGATATTAGAATTCATATATATAAACGTTTGTATTTTAAAAATGTATTAGAATAATTTTTATTAAATAAATTATTATTAATGAAATTTAAATAATTTCAGGTTATAGTAAGTCTTGAAATTGCAATAATAATAGAAAGTACATAGTTGAAACGTTTGAATTTAATTAATAACTTTTTTAAAGTTATTCATTTTATAAAAAATACCCTTATGGGAGGGATAAATATATATGTTAATAAAGAATAAAAAAATATAAGTTTGGAATTAGTTCTACGAATTATGTATATATGTGTTTGTTGTTCCTCTTGAGGTTACAATTTTCTCCCTCTTCTCTTACCCTAGCCTCCTCTCTCTGCCATTCTACACCTTACACCGATTTATGATTTATGTCTTACGACGGAAGTTTGGGAAGTGTTAATCGCCGATTTTAATAAAACTTTATACAATTATTCTATGGTCCTACCTAAGAATTTTGCCATACAGAGTAGCTGCCCATACGCACTTTTAAGGGAGAAACTACCCCTTAAAACCAAATTGCCCCTTTCCTTTCGGTGCTTATAGCTCGCAAAGTGTAAGCGCTATAAAAAAATGCTCTATACAAAAGTTTTACTGTTTTTCAGGACCTACAAAATGGCTTTAAAAAAATTTTGAAAGAACGCATTGTTTATAAAAATGCAATATCCCGCCCCCCCCCCTTTTTCTGACAAAAAATGTTTTTATTTCAGATAAGTGAAGGGCTTTTAACGAATAACGATAACGACAGCACGCAAAAATCAGAATAAAAAATATAATAATTGAATATTTACTTCCATTCACCGTACCAATAAGAACGAATATTATGCTACGCAGAAATGATGCAGCGCTTTTGTATACAAGAAATGGAATAATTGTATATCGCTATACAATGCAGAATTCACAACAAAAAGCTCTTTATTTATCTGAAATAAAAACATTTTTTGTTAGAAAATAGGGGGGAGGGGAAATTGAATCTTTAAAAACAATGCGTTTCTTCAAAATTTTTTTAAAGCCATTTTATAGGACATGAAAAGCAGCAAAACTTTTGTATGAAACGTTTTTCTATAGCGCTTTTACGTTGCGAACTATAAGCACCGAAAGGAGAAGGGCGACTTGAATTAAAGAGGTAGCTTCTCCCTTAAAAGTGCGTATGGGCAGCTTCTTTCTACGGCAAGATTCTTAGGTAGGACCATAGAATAATTGTATAAAGTTTCATTAAAATCGGCGGTTAACACTTCCCAAACTTCCGTCGTAAGACGTAGATCATAAATAGGTGTAAGATGTAGAATCTGAGAGAGAGGAGGCTAGGGTATGAGAAGAGGGAGAAAATTGTGACCTCAAGGGGAACAATAAACACATATATACATAATTTATAGAACTAATTCCAAACTTATATTTTTTTATTCTTTAACATATATATTTGTCCCTCCCATAAGGGTATTATTTATAAAATGAATAACTTTAAAAAATTTATTAATTAAACTCAAACGTTTCAACTATGTACTTTCTATTATTATTGCAATTTCAAGACTTACTATAACCTGAAATTATTTAAATTTCATTAATAACAATTTATTTAATAAAAATTATTCTAATACATTTTTAAAATATAAACGTTTATATATATGAATTCTAATATCATCAAATATCATAATAATTATTCTTAGAATTATATATATTTATTTTGACACTTAATTTCTAAAAAATTAATTTTTTTATTTTTATATTTGCAATTTAATATTTTTCATTAAATTATAGAAATAAATATTCATTTATTTTATTATCAATTTAACTCTTTATTTATTATAATAATTGTATTTTCTAAATTAAAATACTTATAATGACAATTTAATATTTAAATTTAATATCTATTCTCTCCCTATATATTTAGTATTAGAAATTTTCATTTCATTAATAAACTTACAATTTATTCCTCTTAATCAGCCATAATACTCTCAATGAGATTTTAAGTTAATTGAAACTATTAATCTTCTAAATTAAATATATAAAATAATTATATAAAACTTAATTTTTTTATGAATTAAAAAATGAATATACTTAACTAATCATAAAAACATTGGAATATTATATTTTATATTCGCTATATGATCAGGAATAATTGGATCATCGTTAAGATTAATTATTCGATTTGAATTAGGAAATCCTGGTACATGAAATAAAAATGATCAAATTTATAATTCTGTTGTAACATCCCATGCTTTCATTATAATCTTTTTTATAGTTACACCGTTTATAATTGGAGGATTAGGAAATTGATTAATCTCTTTAATAATTGGTGCACCAGATATGGCATTTCCTCGTATAAATAATATAAAATTTTGATTACTGCCCCCTTCAATTATCTTATTATAATTAGGAAACGTATTGAATTGAGGATCAGGAACTGGATGAACAATTTATCCTCCACTATATCACCCATATATATCACCCATCTTCCTTAACAGACATAACAACTTTTTCAATACATATTGCAGGAATTTCATGAATTATACTGTCCAACACGAGTTTTACCTTTCAATATCCACTGTGTGATTCTCGTAGATTACCCTGTCCGAAATACGAATCCGGAAACGGAATTGGTCCATCACCCTCAGTTTTCGAAAAAACAGGATTTGAAAATAAACGCAATTCTTAAACTTTGAACAATTATTGTGTTTAAACGGTAATAGTTATTCAGTTGATTTTTGTGTCAGATTATTCAGTGAACATTCCCAAACAAAATGACATGCATTGTTACTGGGCTGTAAACATTTAAAAATGTTTAAACAAAGAACAAAAGCAAATGGACACCCGAAATGCACCAATCTTGGCAGATAATTTTCAATTTGCTTAAAAAACTAAGGGTCTAGGAGAAAATCTGACCCAGCCACGCGTTGCAGCTGACATTTTTACTTCGGAAAGCATCGACAGAAATTGTATATCCCATTTTAGACATAATAATCCGAATGATGTTCATAATAATCATACCAACAAGCATAATAATCATAGTAATCGTCATAATAACCACAATAATCATAATAACAATAATAATAATCATAATAATCGTAGTAATACTTATGCTAACTATAGTAATCACAATAATCATAATAATAATCTTAACAATCATAATAATCATAGTAGTAACTGTAATAACCATTATAATCATAACAATCGTAATAATAAAACGAATAATCATGGAAATAATCATAATAATCACTATAATAGTCACAATAATTTGAGTAATCATTAAACCATAATAACCTTAATGATGATCATAATATTCACCATAATCATACAAAGAACCATAATAATCATAATAATCATAATAATAACCATAACAAACTTGGAAATAATCATAATAGCCATTATAATAGCCATAATAACCATAATAATCATAACAGCCATTTTGATCTGAATGATGATCATAATAATCATACTAACAACAATAATAATTATAGTAATCGTCATCATAACCACAATAATCATAATAATCATAATAATAATCATAATAACCATAGCAATAATCATAACAGTCATAATAACGATAGTAATAATTATACTAACTATAATAATCATAACAATCGTAATAATAAGTAGAGTAATCATGAAAACTATTTTAATAACCATTATTACAGTCATAATAATCATAATAATCATAATAACCAGAATAATCATAGTAGCAATAATAATCTTAACGATGATCATAATTATCATACTAAGATCCATAATAATCACAATAATCATAGTAATAACCTTAACAATCATAATAATCATAGTAATAACTGTAATAACCTTAACAATCATAATAATCATAGTAATAACTGTAATAACCATAATAATCATACCAATCGTAAGAATAAAACGAATAATCATGGAAGTAATCTTAATAATCATTATAATAGCCATAGTCATCATAATAATCATAATAGCCACAGTAACCTTAATGATGATCATAATAATCATAGTAATCATACTAAAAACCATAATAGCCATATTAATCATAATAATATACATAATATACCTGGAAATAACCATAATGACCATTATAAATACATAAGAAACATAATAATCATAATAGACATAATAATCTTAATGATGATCATAATAATCATTCTAACAACCATAATAATCATAATAATCATTATAATAACCTCTATAATCATAATAATCATAATAATAATAATAATAATCATAATAATAATAATAATAACCATAATAAACATAATAACCATAATAATAATAATAATCATAATAATAATAATAATACATCATAACAATCATAATAATTGCGATAATAATCATAATAACCACGATAATAATCACAATAATAATCGTAATAAATATAATAATCATAATAATCATAGTAATAACTGTAATAACCATAACAATGATAACAATCGTAATAATAAACTGAATAATCATAGCAATCGTTATAATAGACAGAATAATCTTTGAAATAATATTATTAATCATTATAATAGCCATAATAATCATAATAATCATTGTCACAATAATAACCTTAGTGATGATCGTAATAATCATAGTAATCATAGTAATTTTTATAAACAATTCAATGCCCATTTTTATGGCAAGAGATCGATTCATTTCTTAAAAAGTGCACTACTTCCAGGATCGATTAAAAAGAATAATCCTACATACTTCCAAAGCCAGTTGTACATAGATCACAAAATCTTTTGATCTTTTGTTCCAAGACTCATACATGGCGAGAAATTCGTCCTCCCATGGGGGTGTTTTAAAAAAGCTGTTTTCGACGAAGGGCCCCGTCGCCGCCATTTTGTATGGAAATGAAAATAAAAATATTGCTTTTCATACTTCAATATGTGTTGAGTAAACCCTCTGAAAAGAAATTCTACTCCGTTTGTCATACTCCCAAAATAAATTGTCAAATTTAGGGCTTCTTTTCTGCGTCTAGAGTGGTTTTACCCCTTAAGTAGATGAAATTAGTTATTTTGAAATGATAGACTGTGTATGTGTGTATGTGTAAAATTATTCAATTTTTTTCAACAAAAGGATTTAAAATATTTTTAAAAAAAAATGTGATTGAGTACATGAAATTAGTTATTTGAAATATAATAAAATTTTAAAAATTATATATATATTAGTTGCACTTGTTACGAATTGATTTATAGAAATGTAAGTATAGAGTGGGAAGGTAGAATGCAATAGGTAACTAAGTACATGTAATTAAAATTTAATGTTAATATTTATTAAACTTTTTTCTTCATTATTATTTAAATGCGTAAAATCACAATAGAATTTTATACAATATTAAATATTAGCATTGTAGACAAGAATATTTAAAGCACACGCTAGTAGTTCACAATCAATCAAAGAATCGTCGTCGAAATATTTACTGTTACATATCATATTAGCAATACATGACAAGTTCGTTTTTGGTGTGACACCATTTTGTTTCAAAACATTTACGAAATTTATAAACTGAATATTAATACGATGCGTATTTTCATATAGTTGGGACCGCATAAGATTAATACATTTTACATGATTGAATAAATTATTCAACGTTTCCATAGTGTAATGTAAGGAGATACTGGCTAGACTAAATTTTATAAGCTTAACATTATGAATTTTGGTAAATTCTATTACAAATTCTTCAATCCATATTGGTGGGGAATCTGAATTCACGGATAGAACACATTCTTTAATTTCTGCACGTTTTTCAATGAGTGCATCCCATATTGGTGCAGGTAATAGAAGTTGAGTGCCCCGATTATCACCAAGAATAATTTCAACGGTTGATATGGGTCCAACTGCGATTCCAATTTCTAAATATTTATAGGATGTTGCTGTCAGCGGGTAGCTACTTCCCATGATACGAACAGGGCATGGGTGTGACGGTTTGAAAGTAGAATTAGATCTAGAAGAAATCAATTTTTTTTATAAGATACATATAAATTTAATATTTTAATTTAAAGATTAAGAGTAAGATTAATACATACTGTGGGATTGGAAGATTTCTGCTAAATCAAGCTCGTGTATATGATAATGTAAGTATATACAGGGTGTAACAAAAATGTCGCAGTTCCTTAAAAGGGGTGATTCAGGGGGTGATTCGAAACAACTTTTTCCTTAGCGAAAATGTAAGATGTGGCTTCGTTAACGAGTTATTAATGAAAAACACCGGCCAATGAGAGCGCGAGTTTGCCGTCCGAGCGACTGCGGTAGCGTTGGATACGCGCTAGGCGCTACTGTTGTACTCCGAACAAGAAAGTCGGCATGCGTCGAAGGAAATAGCATTAGTATGAAAATATTTGCATAACGTATAAACGAAAAAGCAATGCAACAAAAGAAATGAACGGAAAATTGGAGAATTAATGTTGAAGATAGAAACGTTGAAAGTAGTCTGCGTTATATTTAAAAAATAATAATCATTAATGAATTAAATGCAATTCATCTGTAGTTTGTAAATCTGTGTCACTGGGTCACTGTACCGATACTGGTCATCGACCGTCGAAATGGTTTATGGTAGGGTAGAATTTTTCCAAGAAAGCTCCTTGTACCCCCCACGTAGTTTAAGTACCTCAGACCTTCCTTGTTCGGACACTCCGAGATCATGTCTCCTTCGAAACCAAAGCAATAAAGCCATAAATTACCTAAACGCCTGCCCTAGCAAAAACCATTTCGACGGTCGATGACCGAGATCGGTACAGTGACCCAGTGACACAGATTTACAAACTACAGGTGAAGTTTTTTCTCCTCTTCCTTTATTTTTTGTTGTATTGCTTTTTCGTTTATACGTTATGCGAATAAGAAATTTACATATTCGTGTTTTTACGTTGCACGTAGTTTTCCTCGATTTTAAGTAATTATTCACTTCAAGTGATAAACAAAAAAAGGACTCGGTATTATTTATTATGTCGCTTTCAGTTTTCATACTAATGCTATTTTCTTCGATGTATGACGACTTTCTTGTTCGGAGTCCAACCGTAGCATCTAGCGCGCCTACTCAACACTACCGCGGTCGCTCGGACGGCAAACTCGCGCTCTCATTGGCCGGTGTTTTTCGTTAATAACTCGTTAACGAAGCCTCATCTTACATTTTCGCTAAGGAAGAAGTTGTTTCAAATCACCCCCTGAATCACCCCTTTTAAGGAACTGCAACATTTTTGTTACACCCTGTATATATTTGTATAATCACTGGAAATATAATATTACTAAATGAATTAGACTAAATATTTTAATAATCCACACAATATTCTACGCCTTAACTTCTGATCTGTGGCCTATGGCTTACCAATCCACTCTGCCGAATTTTCCTTCATCCCGCACCGTCGACACCACTCATTTCTTTCATGCTCTGTCTCACTCACGACCCAAACCTAAACAATAAATCTAAAGCTATCTCCAAGGGTTTGGGACACGGTTCTGCTGACCATCGCCACTCGCCTGCAAAACATCAACGTCCCAAATGGCCCAGTCATAAACTACTTAAGTCTAAATGTTTTTAAACATAACATAATCTTATCGAACCCCACACTCGGCCATCCTGCGAGAATATCTGACCTCAGATATTGTGTTATTCATCACAAGTTTCTTCAGTGTCACTATACAAATCATCGCTATTTTCACTCACCCATGGTTTAATATAGTCTACTGCTGTAGATGTCTGACGTGGCCCTTCATGTTCGCCAACTTTTGTTACAATATAACGATCGTTCCGTAACACTTTTGCTAGCTCGTAAGGCCCGAAGTATTTCGCTGCGAATTTCAGACCTGGACCCTGTTGAGTTCGCTTAATTGCAACTAGATCGCCCTCTCGATATTTCCTACCTTCTATTCTTTTTTTATTAAAAGATTTCCTATTCTCCTGCTGAATTTTTAATATATTCTGTCGCGCCTCTTCCCGCAATTCGTCTCGATTTTCTTGAAATACATTTTCCCATTCGCACTCAAGCAACTCTACTATCTGAGGATCGTCCCGATATCTAGGATCTATTCCAAATAATATCTGAAATGGTGTCGTTTTTATACTTCGGCTCGGAGTAGTATTAAAACACCTTTGACACAGGTCCAAGAATTTATACCACTCGTCAGTTTTCGGCGCTGAGAGTTTGGTTAATAACGGTATTAGCGTACGATTGACCCGTTTTACCTGACTGTTTGCCCGCAGCATACCTGTAGTAGTCAACACGTGTTCTATACGTTCGTATTTACAAAAATCCTGAAACGCAGTTCATGTGAAAGCGGCACCTCTATCTGAAATAATCCTTCGAGGATTTCCAAAAAGAATCGCCCGTTTTCTTAAATGGTCTATTACTTCTGTCGAATTACAACTTTTTGTGGCGTAAAGCCACACAAATTTTGAAAACGCATCGATAACAACGAAGATATAATGGTATCTTTTCTTTGTCGATGGGAGCAGCCCTAAGTGATCCACATGGAAAGTATCTAACGGCACCTGGCCTTTACTTATCGCAAATAAAAACTCCTCCTGCCTACCTTGCTTTCTTTCTGCAAGTATACAATCAACGCAATTTCGCAGCACTTTGTCTATTTTCTCCCTCATATTCCGAAACCAATAATTCCTTTTTAATAAGGCTTCGGTTTTTCCGGATGCGAAATGACCGTTTTCGTGAGCGCGTCTAATTATTTGGGTCCGCATTGACCTTGGCACTAAAACACGTATATCCCCATTAATTTCTTTGAATAAGATGCCACCCCTAATTTTAAAACCCTCAGCTTGTCCTGGCTCTACCAGCTCGAATATTTTCTGGATACTTGGGTCCTCTTGCTGTGATTTTCTTAACCTACCGCTCATGCTACTTTCGCTCTCACCTACTAGCAAGCACGATGGAAGAGGGTTCCGACTCAAGGCGTCCACGTGCATAAGGTTTTTACCCGGACGGTGTTCAATAGTCTACTGGAATTCCTCCAATAACAATGCCCACCGCGCGACACGTACTGACAAGTCCTTTTTCCGCATTGTTAAAGCGAACGCTCGGCAATCTGTAATTATTTTGAAAGGTATCCCCAACAAATAGACGCGAAATTTCTTCAGGGATTTTATAATCGCCAGAACTTCTAATTCCTAACTCGCATAACGCTCTTCCGCTGGCGTTGTTTTACCGCCTGCAAAATATATTGGGTATAATTTACCATCACAATCGTCTTTTTGCATTAAAATTGCCCCATATCCGAACTTAGATGCATCAGTATGCAATTCAGTTTCTGCGCCAATTTTATATAGTTTTAATACCGGTTTATCATCCTTAAATATTATTGTCATTTCTATCTCTGTCTCGCGTGTTGCAACAGGTTTATAATTATTAATCATTTCGGTTAAACTTCGCCTACGTTCAGTGTCTGCTACGTATGAAATATCCATCCCATTAACCTCGCACTCTAAACTAATCTCAGAAATGCATGGGATATTACTCTTTTCTGCTTTGCGAATCATGACCTGCCCTTGTCTAACAGTCAGTTCTACCGTGTCTAAAAAATCTGTCCCCATCAAGAGTCCGTGAGTCATCAACCGATCCGGTATCACACAAATTATTATCGGATACCTACTCTCGTCTATTCGCACTTCTGTTTTAAATTCGCCAACCGCTTTATTCATATCTGAGCCTATACCGCGAAAATAAACACTGCTATCTCTCAACGCAGGTACCTTCGGTCTAAGCTTATGGTATTGATCGCATCGTATTAAACATAAATCGCTGCCAGTGTCGATCAAGGCGCTTACCTCACGCTTGCAAATATATACTTTTTTATAATACTTATCACGTGATGTCTGTTGAACGGCAAAGTTTATTCCAGTAGTTGGTGTTTTCTTTGTCGGACAATTTACCGCAATGTGTCCAAATTCTCCGCATTCAAAACATTTGGACCCTCTGCTCCTCATCGGACAATTATAGAAAAAATGATCGCGACCGCCGCAACTGTAGCATCTTCCTGGTGTTGCAACCCGTGCCTCTTGTCACTGATGTTCTTCATTGCGCCGCTGTATCCCGTCGTCCCGTCGCTGTACCTCGTTGACTCGTCGTTGAATCCCGTCGTCGCACTGTTGAATCCCATCATCTCACCGTCGGGGCAGGTTATCCAGTCGCTGGACCTGGTCCCATCGGCGGGGTCCAGATGCTGCTCGCCACATCGCCGCACCTCCGCGCTGTACTACATTGTCGGACCGTTGCACCCCAGCACCTCTTCGCCAATTCTGCTCTTGTACATCCACGCTATATCTTGTGCCCTTATATGTAGTAGACGGCAAAATCACTCCCTTGAACGCCCCTAAAAGTGATGTCTGCGATTTGAACTTCTGCATTTTCGCATGATTTCTCAGCGAATGGTCCGGTATCCCGTCAATTGAATATTCTATAAACTCTTCCTCGTCAATACGAATACGGTTTGCCAAAATCATTTTTCGGTGAAAATACTCGGCAAATGTCTCCACCTTTTTCCAAATTCGACTCTCAAATTCCCTGCGCGCCGCTATTCGGTTTTGCCTATCACCGAAAATGTCCTTCAACCCCTTCACCAGGTCGTCAATACACATTTCGACGTGTTCTGGCTTCGAATGAAACCATTCGAGAGCCTGATTCTTCAGTCGTGATACCGCTAATAATTTTGCTGCGTTGTCGTCTAACTTATATGTTGCTCGTAGGAGTGCCAATTGCCTTTCCCATGCATCGAAAGTTTCACCGTTTCCGTCAAAATAATTCAGCATCGCTTTCATTGATTCGTTCACTATGACCGGTGCATGATGATGTGAATACATTGCTGAGTTTTGTGATATAGATGATTCCCTGACGCTCAGTCCCTGCATTTTGCGCATCATCTCGACTTCGCGTTTCAATAATTGTATCTCACGTTCCGCAAGTTCTTTTTCCTTCCTGAGAATATCCATGTCCCTGATATTACTCGCTACGTCAGCTGATGGACTTGATGTCTCCGATGGATTCCCTCTAGGCGTTTCGTTCAACCCCGAATCATCGTCCGCGCCCACTACAACTGTACCGCTCGTTTGTTCATCCATCCACGAACCCGTCGGATCGTCTAAAATAAGTCTGCTAATCAATTCCTGCTTTAAACCAATCGTGTTCAAACCTCTCGCTTTTAAAATGTCTTTTAATTGTGTCACCGTGAATTCATTCGGATTCTTAGCGGTATTCATCGCGTTACACACTAAAGACACTCAATATCACAGTCTTCACAATTTTCACGGGTTTACACTTCTTGAGCCTTTACGTCACAAAGCTTTTAAATAGTCCACGCGATCGTTCAATTCTTATAGTCTTCACAGTCCACTCTTAAACTTTACACGACTCGATTTCACTGCTCACTCAATCCCGGACGAGCCCCCAAAAAGATTGTGGGATTGGAAGATTTTTGCTAAATCAAGCTCGTGTATATGATAATGTAAGTATATATATATTTGTATAATCACTGGAAATATAATATTACTAAATGAATTAGGCTAAATATTTTAATAATCCACACAATATTCTACGCCTTAACTTCTGATCTGTGCCCTATGCCTTTCCAATCCACTCTGCCGAATTTTCCTTCATCCCGCACCGTCGACACCACTCATTTCTTTCATGCTCTGTCTCACTCACGACCCAAACCTAAACAATAAATCTAAAGCTATCTCCATGGGTTTGGGACACGGTTCTGCTGACCATCGCCAGTCGCCTGCAAAACATCAACGTCCCAAATGGCCCAGTCATAAACTACTTAAGTCTAAATGTTTTTAAACATAACATAATCTTATCGAACCCCACAATACTTCACATATTTAATTTTCTTAGTTTCATTATCTTCGGTTGATTCGTTGATTGGAGTATGAGTCACAGATTCATTATTTTCTTCATAATATTGAGAACACATTTTAATATAATTCTATTTATAAAAACTGTATTCTGGTATACAATTAATAGTAATTAATACAATTTTTCTGTACGTAATATTTCAAACACAATTAACTCACACGTATGACCCGAAGTTTATAGATTGAACTTTATATTTTAGCACAGCATTTAATGAATAACTCAGGCAAGTTCCCGTAAGAAATGTTTTCAGTTGGCTTCCGACCATTGCAAATATGCTTTACTCCTTCCACTTATATTTGTTGTTATGATCAATTGGGAGGGGGAGACTTCCTACTCTCTTTCGTATCACATATCGAGCGCGAACGATCCCCCCCCCCCCCCCTGCCACATACATTGAATTCAGTTTCCCCTCCCCTTACTTTACCATCACAACTATTCGTCAACATGTTCTACATCAATTATAATTATACATTTTGCCAAATTGTATAATAGATGTCTAATATTTCGTCGTAATTGATTAGCAATACATCTATATATCACTTGCAATCTCACAATGTAATATGAAATATTTATGTTGAGTATTTATGTTCTTATAAATTGTATAAATGAATGCTTGATTCAATAACAGCTGACTAGTCATAAATCTGCATTGTATTTATAACCATTGCATAATACATGAAAAAAAGATGTAAGCATTGTATTTATACTGATACAATAAGTGTTAAAATAATTTCCAAAAAGAATACATTTTTTTTTGCTTAACTAATTCTTAAAATGCATTTGTAACATATTATATGATTTATTTAGTTTCTCGAATTGCGTGTGACTTCTCGTCAGCATAACGGCAGCATAATCTAAAATTATCAAAAATTTTATACGAGCAAACAGATGCAACGTGATTGCGACATATGACACCAGTTTAAACTGTGATCAGAATATATAAAAGTAAAATAAAAGATTTGTATGAAATGTGCTGTTACATCCAAGAGTTAACAAGTCACGGACATGGATGAATTTGTTCTTACTGAACACGAATTGCGGGAACAAGCCGTTCGTTTGAATTGTCTAGATGAATACATTGCATGGGAAGAAGGTTGCAACGAATATCTTGAGTCATTGGAACAATATTGTCGAGTAAAGAAACGCCCTCGATTATCAATTGGTACTCAACAATCTCTGGTTGCTCGAATTGCACAATTTGAAAGTCTTAAACTAGTGACGCGTAATCGTTTCGTGCACGAAGGTGCAGGACATTCAAAACAATGGTCTCTTGTGGCGTGAATTAGAAACTGCATTCGAAAATCATGTATTGACAGGTGTTGTGATAAACTCAGATTATATCGATCCACGTAATTTCCTTCACGGTGCGAGAAGTATAGTGCTTTTACATGTCAGACATGCATTGGTGAAGCACACTGCACTTAAAGTGAATACGATATTTAATGGGGAATTTATAGCAGGTGATATATGTGAAACGAAAAGCTTAAATACCAAAGACTGTTAGTTATTTCGCGCATCGGATCTTGAAGAGTGGTATGAACGATGTATTGTTGAATGTACAATAACATTGTTGGAAGAATTTCAGGAATGTGATAGTGGGTGGACATTGTCGCAAATACTGAATTTAATAATCAATTTAAACAAGTATAATCCGAAGCATGTTGGATGTCATTTCAAGCTACCGCGAGAAATACTACTTAAAAAAGCAGTAATTTCTGTAAAATCCTATGACCACGCATGTTTCGCATGGGCTGTGGCAGCCGCTTTATATTCAGCTAAACAGCATACATCCCAACAAAGTTCCTATCCATATTATAGAACAGTGCTTAATTTTGAGAATATCGGATATCCAATATCCATGAATGATATTAAAAAGTTTGAAACGATGAACAATATCTCCGTTAATCTATTCAGCATCGAAGAAAACATCAAGAAAACAAAGAAGGATCTGAAGTAAGTCATCGTTCCATTGCGTCTCACTGATCAGGACAGGGATGGACATGTGAATTTGTTGTACATAGAGAATGATGGCATAGGACACTTTGCATGGATAAAAAATTTGTCTCGACTTGTTAGCACACAATTAAGCAAACATAAAGAAAAGAAGTTCATCTGTGATCGGTATGTATAAAACGTGTAAAAACATTAAGATTTTAATTTTATGAAGAATAAACGATTATATATGAATACTTTTACAGAAGCTTACACTTCTTCAATTCCCGTGAGAGGTTAGATACTCATCGGAATGATTGTCAGAATATGAATAAATGCACTGTTCTGCCAGCCAGCGAGGACGATAAATGACTCAAAGTTAACAATTATTGCAGAAAGGATCGGGTTCCGTTTGTGGTTTCTGAAGACCTCGAGTGTGTTTTAGAAAAAATTAAGGATAGTGTCGCAGATGAATGTATATCGCATGCATATCAACATCATAGGGTATTCAGTATTGGATATTGTATGCATTGTTCTTATGATACATCATTATCATCATATCAATATCGTCGCGATATAGACTGCGTTTCATGGTTTATCCAGGAATTAAAGAATTTAGCACAGACTGTTAAATCTATATTATCTAATAATATCTCTATGGCTCACCTAACAAAAGAGCAGTGGGATGAATTTCACAATGTTATACATTACCATATTTGTGAGAAACCATTCGATATCAACGAAACACGTGTGCGATATCATTGTCATTTAACAGGGCGCGATAGAGGTCCTACACATGTTGACTGTAATATAAATTATAAAAACTCATTCCACGTCCCGATAGCCTTTCACAATTTATCTGGATATGATTCACATTTTATCATCATGGAATTAGCTAACGCATTTGAAGGTTACATTGATTTACTACCTATAACCAAAGAAAAGTATATTTCTGTTACAAAACATTTAAAAGATGTAACAGAAGAAGAATTATGTTGTCGAAATTATATAAGATTACGATTTATCGATTCGTATAAATTTTTAAATACTAGTCTTTGTAAATTAGCGTCTTTTCTCAGTAAAGATAAGCAAACAATTTTATAATGTAATCTTCAAATGTTGTCCACAGAAAAATTTGATTTATTGACGTGAAAGGGTGTCTTTCCGTACGAATACATTGATTGCTTTGAGAAATTAGAAGATTCTTGTTTACCATCGCTGGAATCTTTTTACAGTTCGTTGACTGATGAAATAGTATCCGAAAGCGATTACGCACACGCTGAGAACATATGGCATTCTTTCGAGATTAAAACTTTAGGTGAATACAGCGATTTGTATTTAAAAACAGATATTTTATTATTAGCAGATATTTTCGAAAATTTCCGTGAAAGTTGTATCAAGAGTTATGGTCTAGATCAGGCTCACTATTACACATTACCTGGTTTTATATGGGATGCTATGTTAAGGGGGCAGACTCCTTCGGGGCCTACTCCGAATCGATCGAAGCGCTGTTGCGAAGAAATGGGCATTAGTGAAAACATATAATTTATACATGCGACATTTGATAATGTGGCATCTAGCGTTATCCTGTTGAATTACAAATGAGAAGTGCGAAGGTATAATTGCCAAATCGCATCGTAGGAAAGTTCTGTCACGCTGTTGCCACATCAATTACAATTTTATGCATCAGTAAATCTCTACTGAATATGCCTTGAGCCGATATTTTGCTTCATACGGAATATAGAAAAGGACAGTGCGAGCGAGAAAGAAAGAGTATCACGAATGAAACAATACACATGTGCCCAAAATTATGAAAGAGGTCTAAGAAACAACATTTTCGTATGAGATTCACACAAAATTTCACATTTATAATAAATGTTTATTAATCAAGACTAATTATAATGTTACGTAATATAGAAATATTTTCTAATTAATTCAAATGTAATCCTTTCAATATCCTAAAATAAGAAATATACAATTTAGACCACTTTCATAATTATGGGCATATATATATACTAATATGTGAAATCCTAAAACTTATATATATAGAATTGTAGGATGTTAGACACGTTTAGTTTTAAGCTTATTGTTAGGTATGATAATTTACGACTGGGTCGCGTCGCACGTTAAAGGACTGCAGGCCTGGCGAAGCGAACGGCGCAAGGCATTTTTCGTCGACCAGATGGGGAAATGTCGTTAGGTTTGGAAAACTCACTCAAGAGGCCAAAAAGAACGCAAAGCGTGGGGCAGTTGACCGAAAACCTCGGAAGGAGGAACAACCACGTTGTATTGGGCGAAAGGCCATTTTTGTCGCGTTGTTGGTAGATTATCATTAGGTTATAAGTACGATTGCTGGTGTGTTACATTTCAAATATATTTAATTAACTCTAATTTTGATCGCACTGACATTTGTTTCCTATCATACCATCTAAAATAAACCCACAGAATAAATAATTCATTAAATTCATGCTATTCATTCATTCATTCATTCATACTTTTTAAGAAATAAACAAACGAAACTATTTTAATTTTTTTTTATTTAAAAATAAAAATGTTATGAGTGGTATAATTGTAATCTGTGAAAAGGTGTACAAAAATTAGAATTATTTGAAATAAAAATTGAAAACAAAAAGAATTAAAAGCTACCACGAGATTCGAACCAGGCACCTACAGATTATGAAGGAATGCCTAATTCACACTCAACTAAGGTACTTTCTGGTAAAATTAGTGGATTAAACTATAACTTCTGAAACAATTCCAATTGTTTGTTTATAGTAAATAATAACTATTGAAGAATAATGATTTGTAAATCACCTTTACTTGCTACATTTTCATCGATCAGGAGTCACTCACACTGAACCTCTCGTACTGTTTGCAACGAGTGCAAGACGTTGCGAGTATTCATTAGCAATGTTATAATTTATACATTTAGTGAACAATAAACAACATTTATCATAATATAATGACAAAAACATTATAGGGGTATATATTTTTCGTAAAACCACTCGTTTCAGGGCCCAATTTCGCACACAATGCAGTTTAACTAGGAATGTTATTAATTTGTGTATAACGTAAAAATTCGAAATTCTATTTTAGCCGTATTTTGTGTTTTGGTTCATAGTATTTGCATACAAATTTGCAAAACGATCGATCAGCATGTTGTCAGTGAAAACAACGACAATATACTATTTTTTAATATATTTTTTAAATAAATTGATATTTTTAAAAACTATTTACATAGGTGGATTCGTCGTTCAAAAATACAGAATCGCCCCATTTATATCATTTTGCTATACGCATTAGTTTTGGAGATATTAAACGAAATATGTGCCAGATACTCCTAGAATTCGTTTCTTATTTCCTTCAGAAATGTAGGCATCTGGCCAACGTCAAGTCCCAAGAGTTTTTTTCAACCACTTCATACCATCATAAAAACGGCCTCCCTGCCAAGGACCCAAAACTTTCTCTTTACCCTCTTTTCCCCACTAAGGTTTTCCTTGTCCTTGCACCCCCTTATTTTGTCAGAAAGAATTACACCACTGAACTGAACACATCGTTTTTGTAATAAAGAGTATTGAATTATATATCTCGACAATTCGTGTTTAATTTGCCATCCTCCGGGTATACGACATATGTTTTCCACCCCCAACTTTGGGGGTGGTTTTCACACCCTTTAGATGAATTAGAAGCAATAAAAAAATACGTGTCGAATATTTTCGGCTATTCTACAATCCTACAAAGTTTCATCAAAATCGGAGACTTTCACCTCGCGATGTTCCCTTATTATTAAGAATCAAAATCTCGGCTGGAGTTGGATTCGTTCGAGTTTTCCTGATGGGCAGAATTGTAATATGTACATACATATATGTGGCAACAGCGTAACGAAACTTTCAATACATTTTGGCAACTAAGCCTTTCTTGCGTCTGATTCGTGTATTCGATGAATACGCTATTCAGCTGTCAAATTCTAGATTACATTTACCGACTGATCTGTATTTTTATCGATGCTGATGGTAATATGACCAAATTGATTGAGATATACCATTAACGCTTCTAACGGCAAATCGTTGAACTATTTTTGTGTCAAAACGGGTGCACTGGTGTGCTATGAGCTATGAACCATTAAATCGTGAGATATTTGCGAAAATGACACTTCGGCAGCCATCTTGCTAGTTTACAACAGCGTCTGTTTCATGCTTACAGTTTGTAATTTTACAGTTTTCTCAACGTATAGTGTTTATTGGAGTTTAAACGGACCAGAGCACCCTGTAGTGAAGTCTACTCGTGGGTTCTGTACCCGCGAAAAATTCATTTCTGCAAGTATCGAGACGTAAAGCTTAATTTGCGGAACCGTTTGTCTCTCTCGCTCATCGCGTATACGTGTATGACTTTCTTTGCTTGTGTGAGCGCACGCACACAGCTCAAAACACAAGGAGTCTGCCCCCTTAAAGCATACTAAAGTTAATTTTGAATTGCTCACTGACATCGAAATGGTTTTGTTTACCGAGCGGTGTATACGTGGTGGTTTGAGTCAATGTTCTGGGAGATATGCGCAAGCCAATAATAAGTATATGTTATCCTATGATCCATCGAAATCGTCATCGTACCTCATGTACTTTGATATAAACAATTTATATGGATGGGCAATGTGCCAACCATTACCATATGCAGGATTTCAATGGATCGATAGTGTTGAAAATTTTGATGTATCCTCAATTGCAATTGATTCATCGATAGGTTATATTCTTGAAGTTGATATAGAATATCCACAACATCTACATGATGATCATGCTGATCTACCGTTTTGTCCAACACGTGCCAAATCCTCTGGTAAGAAACAGGATAAGTTATTGGCTACATTATACGATAAGGAGCGTTACGGTATACATTATTGCAACTTACAACAGTGTATTCATCATGGTCTTCACATTACAAAGATACAACGCATTCTCGAATTTAATCAATCACCATGGCTTCGCGATTATATAGAACTCAATACTCAATTTCGAACACATGCATCAAATGATTTTGAAAAAAATTTGTATAAATTAAAGAACAATGCAGTATTTGGTAAAACAATGAAAAATGTTCGAAATCATGTTGATGTAAAACATCTGACAAAATGGGATGGAAGATTTGGTGTACAGGCAATAATCTCAAAACCTAACTTTCAAAGCAGAAGTATTCTTTCAGAAAATTTAGTTGCAATTGAGTTGCGTAAACTTATGGTTAAATTCAACAAATCAATTTACGTTGGTATGGCCATTCTAAACATATTCCACTACGATTATATGTGTCCATTACACCAACGAAGTTGTAAAATTATGTATACTGACACAGATAGTTTAATTTATTATATTCAATGTGAACATGTTTATGAGATGATGAAATGCGATATCCATAGATTCGACACCAGCGATTATCCAAAAGACAATGTATATGGTATACCGCTTGTCAATAAGAAAGGGCTGGTTCGATGAATTATGAAAACAGTGATTCAATAATGACTGAATTCATTGGACTCAGAGCAAAGGCGTATGCTGTGAAAGTGTTTGGTAAAAAAGATGTCAAAACGTTGAAAATTGTCAAAAACAATGTTGTTGCCAAAATGATCAATTTCGATGATTACAAGCATTGTTTACGCAATGCATATGAAATATCTCGTCGTCAGTCATGCATAAGATCTGAATTGCATAAGGTATATATTGTAACAAAATTGAAAATTGCTCTCAGTCCATATGATGATAAGCGATATCTTATATCTGATTCAAATGATATACTAGCTTGGGGGCATTATAAAATAAAGTTGTAAAGGATAGAAGCTGTACAATAATAGATTAAAATTATTTTACGAAAATCGATTTATTTGCATCTTTTATATTAACGTTGTAGTAAAAACATCCTTTTATGTTTACAGTACATTATTTTCATGTATCCATGAATTGCGTGAATTATCAAACCTTAACCATTTAACATATACTTTATCATCCTCCTTACGTAATACTTTTTCCACTAAATACACATCGGGATTGATAACGCGTTGTAATTCATGTTCATAAAATCCTCCTGCAATAGGCTTTCCGCATGAATCTTGCAGCAGATAAGTCACAGGATTAGTTATCTATACTTTGATTATCTTGAACACTTCAGGAGTCCAATATGGTGTATATCCTTTGTCGGAAACGGTTTTGTATTTGCTGACGCGTACAGAGACACCAACCTTAAATCTCGGTGAAGCAGCAATCTTTATATGGCTATATACTGTGTTCAAAAGCTTACCAGCAATTGTAGGGGCAACACCACATGGTCGCATTCTAATAGTCCTATGTTTCCGTATGTTGTATTCAGCCACAAGGTTCGGTAATGCGTCGATCCATCTGTATGTTCCAATGAGTACAAACAGTTTCCAAATATGATGCTTTAAAGTACGATTAAAACGTTCCTCGATGGAAGCCTTCATCACTGAATATGTTGAATACTGATTAATATTATGTTTTTTTAAGAATCTCTGTACATCAGCATTGTAAAATTTCTTTTCTTGGTCGGTTTGTAAATTTTTTGGACATCGATCTCGAATTACTTTTGCAAATGCTTTGGCTACTTCGAAACCATTTTTTGTTTTGAGTGGTATAACCTATGCATATTTGCTTAATGCATCTGTAACTGTGAGTATGTAATGATAACCTTCATTGAATCGTGAGTATGGACGCATATCAACCATATCAGCTTGCCACAGACCATCATATCCATGTACGATAACACGTCTGCGGGGGAAATTTCTTCGTGCTGACGCATGCAACTCCTTTACAAGCTGTTGGTTTTCGAGGCTATGCTTTTCCTTAGATTTCATTGATTTTTACATTGTTGTTACTGCTGTGGTCTGTTATATAATCTTCCTCTTGAGAATGAGGGTTCAATACATGCAATACTTGTCGAACATCATTTTGCAGTATTATTAAATTGTTCTGAAATGTAGCCAATCTTTATTCAAATTCCTGCTGTATCTGTTGAACATTATTCTGTATTGTTACCACATTGCTTTGAAATGTGCTCAACTTTTTCTCAAATTCCTGCTGTTGAACCTTTAAGATTGATATGCATTGTTCCAAGTACTGCTTATTGACTGCATCTGTGTTGACCTCCAGCTGTGTAACATTTCGAATTTTGTAGTATTTTGCGTCAAAGTTGGAATCAATCATGTAGAGCGCGTTATCGTGCATATAATTTCGAAACATGCCACTCCATTTATACTACTATACTGGTGAGGTCTCATACTTTCTAAGTGATACCCCAAACTTATTGATTAACATTTCGTTGAGAATAAATCAATTATGAGCTTGCAGTTTAATTTATAATGAGACCTGCTTCGCGAAGTTCTTCGATAATCGATAGAAACTCGATGTCGTGTGAATTTTTACCCGGTTGACGCGATGCTTCTAACAAACGCAGACGATCTACTAATTCGTTTGGATCATCCCAATGTATATAACCGATTTGGTTATTGTTTACTGGCATAGCATTTGGTATCTGCTTGTTAACTGTTATGACATTTGGTGTAGTATGTTCAAATCTTCTACCTGTTCGGCTCTTAATTGCACGAGCAAGTAGGGGAGGATTTATACAGAGTGTAACAAAACTGTTGCAGTTGCTTGAAAGTGGTGACTCAGGGGGTGATTTGAAACTACTTGTTCCTTACCGAAAATGTAAGATGAGGCTTCGCTAACGAGTTATTAACGAAAAACACCGGCCAGTGAGAGGGCGAGGTTGCCGTCCGAGCCAGCGCGGTAGCGTTGGGTACGCGCGCTAGATGCTACGGTTGTACTCCGAACAAGAATGCCGTCATTCATCGTAGAAAATAGCATTAGTATGAAAACTGAATGCGACACAATAAATAATACCGAGTCCTTTTTCTGTTTATCACTTGAAGTGAATAATTAGTTAATATCGAGGAAAACTACGTGCAACGTAACAACGCGAATACGTAAATTTCTTATTCGCATAACGTATAAGCAAAAAAGAAATATAACAAAAAATAAAGGGACGGGAGAACAAACTTCACCTGTAGTTTGTCAACTTGTGTCACTGGGTTACTGTACCGCTCCTCGTCACCGACCGTCGAAATGGTTTATGCTAGTGTAACGACCAGTCGCGACCTCATTTGTGAGGAAGTCCGGTGTCGCAAGACATTTCCCCTTAATAATTAATAAATAATAAGCGATAATCAAAATTCGAACAGTGGCAGTGGAAGGAAAACCCTAACCTCGAATCCTCAATCGAATCCTCAATCGAATCCTCAATCAAATCCTCAATCGAATCCTCAATCGAATCCTCGCGCCAGTGACACTCGGCGCGCGTGCGCACGGGATCGGTACGTCATCAGGGCGACATCCTATGGCATGCGATGGAACACACGCTGACGACAGGATGACGACCGAATGATGACAGTACAAGCCAATCAACAAACAACGCTCTCTGTACGCCGGCGCAAACACCACCAGATGCATACGCTGAAAACCCGGAACCAATAGAGGACGCATATCCTGCGATGACTCCTACACGCGCAAGTGCAACACGACGCTGCCCCTACACCGAGGTCAGTCATTGGGCCCAAAAGAGGGAGGCAATTTCCATGTATAAATAGGGCAGCGCCAGCCCCAGCGGAGGGTCTTCTTCGAAATTACTAAGTGCTAAAATTTAATCAGTGTTAAAATAATAAGTGTTAAAAACCCTAGTCCTCCCCAAAACTCCGAATCTCACTAAAGCAGCTTTAACTAGCTCCTTGATCCTCTAAATTGAAGCAGTTTTGATTAGCTTCTCCATTACCGACTGAGACAGCTTCAACTAGCTCCTTAGTCTTTACTTGACGCATTCTATCACTGCCACCTGCTCAAATTAAGATTAATTAGTATTTTATTTCTATTAAAATCTAGTGATAAGCATTCATTGCATAGTGATAAGAATCTACTACGCAGAGGACTAAAGGTAGTACCATTATAAGAATAAAGTTAAGACACCTATTATTGTAGAACATTTAGCTAATAAATAGTTTCTTGTTATATTTCAAAAGAGAAATCATAGTCTATGGAACTCATTTCTTAACCGCGCGCCACACGAATCCTACCCCCTTGTTCACGGGTAAGCCGCTCTATCCGTGAACGTTTTATGTACGACACACGATCCGTTACACTAGGGTAGAATTTTATCAAAGAAGCTCCCTCCACCCTCACATAGTTTTCCATCGTTCTATTATTAGTTAACTTTCACTGCGACCACATGGTTGAGAGAGAGAAAATCAGCATCTGTCAAGAAAACATGTGCTTTGCAGAAGTGCACAACGAGTACCAACAAGCAGTTTTACAAAAGTGCTCACTCCATTCTTTTACTGACTACGTATCCAATGCTTCGAGATAGAAAACAGACACATCGTGCATCGGTCCAAAAGGGTCCGCGAAGAAGAGAAACTCTTTTTCGTCCCCAAAGAATAAGAAAAAAATTGTGGGCACCATGTGTCCAGTTGTCGCTGTTAGGACCAGTCTAACCGCCTTAGCAGAGATCAGGGGCACGCATTAGGTAATTTATGGCTTTATTGCTCTGGTTTCGAAGGAGACGTGACCTCGGAGTGTCCGAACAAGGAAGGTCTGAGGTGCTTAAACTACGTGGGGGTACAAGGAGCTTCTTTGGAAAAATTCTACCAAACCACAAACTATTTCGACGGTCGATGACCAAGGTCGGTACAGTGACCCAGTGACATAGATTTACAAATTACAGATGAATTGTATTTAATTCATTAGTGATTATTATGTTTTAAATCTAACGCAGACTACTTTCAACCTTTTTGTCTTCAACGTTAATTCTCCAATTCTCCGTTCATTTTTTTTGTTGCATTGCTTTTTCGTTTATGCGTTATGCAAATATTTTCATACTAATGCTATTTCCTTCGACGCATGCCGACTTTCTTATTCGGAGTACAATCGTAACGACCAGCGCGTACCCAACGCTACCGCGGTTGCTCGGGCGGCAAATTCGTGCTCTCATTGGCCGGTGTTTTTCGCTAATAACACATTAACGAAGCCTCATCTTATATTTTCGCTAAGGAAAAAGTTGTTTCAAATCACCCCCTGAATCTGCCGTTTCAAGTAACTGTAACATTTTTGTTACTCCCTGTATGTTTATATTTGTATCCTTTGTTACCCCATGGGGCTTTGAGAGTTAAGATCACGCTTGTGTGCATTGGTTACCATCAATTTGCTGTTGCGTTTTTGTTTATCAGTATCAGTGTACACTGCATCGTCAGGAATTCTGATAAAAATTAATTCATATAAACCTGGTGTTTCAATGTATTTGACATCATCTATAAATATATTATCGTCCTTGTCTATATTGAATTTTTGTGCACCTATGTATTTGATACCTAATGGGCCAAGATAGCTATGAAGTGTTTCATGACCTTCGGATGTCTGTAGTTGCTGTCTAGCAGATGTTAGAATCGATCCATTAGTAGTTTCAAAAACATCATCCTCATCGATAGTCGACGATTGCACCACCGGATCCACTGATATAGAAGAAATCGATGACTTGGTTCGTATAACATTTTTTCGTTTCGATTGAATTCGTGTAGAGGTCATGAATGATTTATCCGATGAATGTTTCCGTTTTATATTATTCACTTTTAATTGTACAGGTGTTATTGTATCATTCAATTCAGTATTTGAACTTGATAACAATGATTCATCAGCGTCCATTGCAGAGACATTTTTCACAATCTGTTCATCAGCTTCCATTGTATAAGTATTTTCCGCAATCGGTTTTAAGGGGTCGACAAGTGGTTTAAAATATCTGTTCAATGCAGCATCTTCATCCATCTTGCCTGTTTTCAAAGCTCGATATTTTTTGCGAATAGATTCACTTGCGTTAGCATCTTCCTTTGCAATTCTCTCACGGTCCTTCATATCTTGTCCATCAATCATTGTTTGAACAGAAACGTTCTTCTCGCGCGGCGCGACAATTAACAATTGATTCCATTATGCTATTGCAAATTCATTAAATCCCCTCCTGTAACAAGAAAGTTCATTAGACATCGAGCTATCCTTATCGATCACAACAAAACCATACTTGTGTTGCCAACAACTACGACACAATGTTTTGAAATCATCAAAAGACATGTTTTAATTATGTACCATCCTGCTTAAACAAAATCAACAGATTCGCACTATCGCGTATAAGATGTTTGGGAATTTTTGATTGCGTTTGACAGAGATAGAAACAGTCTATCTTTGAATGTCTCCCCATTGAAAAATACTCTCTTATCGTATCTTGTTTGTCACATGCTAAGTCATCAAAAATGAAAATTGAATTTGGAAGCGATTACTGTGGCGAAATAACATCGCAATTGTTTGAAAATTTAAAATAACCAATTTCATCTACTGATGCCAATAAATTCTCCAAATACTGATATTTCGGCTGCTGCAGGGACTTTGAATACACGTAGACATTCTCAAATAGTACACCATAAGGGCTTTCTAATAAACTTATTAACACGTTGGTCTTCCCACAATTGGATGGACCACAAATAATTCCACGTATAGTGTTTGGTAGCATATTACCATGTCTGTATCCCATGTTACATAACTGTATTGCCAGTTATTTGAATTCTATTGTCGAAATATTTTACACGTATAATCATTGATTGTCTCACGAACCGCATGTTTTCAAGATTCTGAAACATACGCATCCATGGCGCTCTTATATATACATTCACCAAATTAAGATTTGTTCACTAGTCGAAATGTTTCCCATCGTATCAGATGACATCAACATTCATGATTTAACCTCTGAACAGTTGAAATATATACCAAAGAATATTTTATTGCACAAGTTTGATACATATATTGACAATTTGTGGGATAAGCTTCCGGAATATATAAAAGCTGATAAGGAGGCTCAAGAATATCGCCGGTGTTTGGAACACTACAATCGTCCTTGGCAGCAAACACATATTGATGGTCCAGAACCACTGATTAAAAGCTGTAGTGAATGTCTTCGGCAAAAGTAAAAGCTGGTAGTGGGTTTTTGAATCGAGCAATAAACGCTCTTCCCATTGAGTTGCATATGCCTGGATATCAATTTTGTGGCCCAGGAACTCATCTTTCGAAGCGATTATCAAGAGCTGATTCAGGCATCAATCCCTTGGATGCTGCATGTCGTGAGCACGATATTGCATATTCGCATAGTAACAATCTAGGTGAGAGACATAGAGCTGACAAAGCGCAAAAACGTATCACTACAAAAGATTTGACCCTGAGTGAAAAAGCTGCAGCTGCAACACTTTGGGCTGCTATGAAAACTAAAACGAAACTTGGAATGGGAACGAAAACAAGAAATAAGTGCAAAAATAAGACTGGAGCAAAAAGAAAGCGGATACTTCCAGTTGCAAGACGTGGTTGTATTTTACCTATTTTATCATTGTTACGTGTTCTGGGATCACTAGTTGGTGGGGCAGCGGAGGTAGCTAAGGCGATAAATAATAAAAAGGCTACGGAAGGCCAACTGGAAGGAATGCAACGTCACAATCGAGCTATGGAAGGGCGAGGAGTTTATCTCGCTCCGTATTGTGCCAATTGTGACAATTGTGCCTACAATTTCTACAAACGGTTGATAGTAAATTTAAACGTTGAATCTTTGTAATCATAATTCAGTATGAATTGGGCTGTTTCTTGAAACATGTCGATAACATTTACATTAAGTGGTAAGAGTAACATTCTGGCGGTAAGCTAATTTCTGCCTGTAGATTTGAGTGATGATATTTATGAGCTTGGTCTAACAGCTTTTGAAATATATAATACGATACCAAATGTGAATTCTTTCCATAATACATTTTACTTTGATAAGGATGACAAAGCAATAGTGATTCCCGATGGATCATATGAGTTGTATGCAATAAGAAAGTATCTGAATCGCGCAATTATGCAGACTACTCGTCGTCTAATAATTATTTAAAAACAGATGTATCTAAAATGGATATAGACTTTGACATTAATGACGATGATAACAATGCCTATGATAATTTATTAATTTGGGCTAATAACAATACTATGAAGAGAGAAATAAAGTGTGCTTATCGAATAAATTTTACCAAACCTAACAACATTGGTTCATTGTTAGGATTCTCATCCACTCGCGCTTTGAAACAGAATCAGCGGCATGAATCGGATAGCTCAATTAATACCATGGATATAAACATTATTCGAGTAGAATGCAATATAACTGCTGGCGCATACAACAATGATAAGTGCGCACATACGATACATGCATTCTCCTCAAACGTACCACCTGGATATGAAATATCAGAAACGCCTGCTCAAGTCGTTTACCTTCCAATCATTGCACGGAATATTACGGATCTAACAATACGCATCATAGATCAGACTGGTTAATTGATTTTCGTGGAGAAGAAATTACAGTAAAGTTACACATACGGCGACGTCGATAATACATGTATTACATGTACTACATGTATGTCAAGAAAACTACCCGAAAACTGGTTCCTTGCACAATGTTCTGGGGTAAGTGCCGTGGGATTTACACAGCCCTCTTACCAAAATGCATAGCCTTCCCCACTCCGTGGCCAGATCCTTTAGGAACAATATTCCCATTCTTTTGCAATACGGTATCGGACCGCTTGCCTCCTCTAAACACTCGCTCTTCTTTTAAACAGTCACACAACACCCGGTAGCTGGGAAGTCCAAAGTAACCATCAGCCATCGGTTGCCAACGGGACTGTTTAGTCTCATGCATCCTCAATTAGCCACACGTAAACTAAGACCCTATCATAAATCCATCAAAAACCAGTCATCATCTGGCCATCCTTCTCAAATTCTCTCTTAAAAGTACGTTGACGCTAACATGTAAATCAGATGTTTGTATTCAACGAAACACGGCATCAAAAAACGTTTTCCTTTACAAATAAGACTGCATACGACATTAAGGCTTCCCCTAAATACATTGAAAGGAAAAAAAAGAGAAGCTAAGTGCAGTGAATATCGCATTTTTCGAATCATTGGGATTCATTGTGCATAATTACTAAAAAACAGTGAATATTTTAAATATTGCTGAACAACCCATGTTCGACGATCGTTTCGTCAAGCTTGTAACTCATACATATAATCCGTATGCTAACTCGACGTTTGGATATGACGATGAGATTAGAATAGCTATACAACAACAAGATCTATACGCATTACATGTGAGAGTTTTCTAAACGTGGAAGGCAAGGTGGTGATAAAACATCGAAATGATGAATCAATTATAAAGTTGGGAAATAATTGCATAGCATTCATGCTTGACGAAATTCGATACGAACTGAATGGTGTGGAAATTGATTACAATAGAAACGTTGGAATAACTAGCACACTTAAGAACTACATATCATTTACATGCGATGAAGATAAAATTATGAAGAATGCTGGATGGAACATTAGATGGAACGATGAGAAGAATGTAAAATACCATTTCAATTTTTGCCTACTACTAAAAATTTTATTCGGATTTTGTGAAGATTATAAACACATAGTAATTAATGCTCGTCACGAGTTCATTTTAATACGATCACGCAATGATAACAATTGTCTTGTAGGATCTTTAATGCTAGAACCAGAAATCGAATTATTTAAAGTACAATGGCGCTTACCACATGTGATATTGAATGATATTACTAAACTATCATTACTACGTGTTTTAAAAAGTGGACGAAATCTGAGCATGTGTTTTCGTTCGTGGGATCTGTATGAGTATCCTCTGTTACAAACACGACTAAGCATTCTTGGTCTGTTAAAACGGCTACACAATTGGAAAAGACGCGATATGTAATTTTTGCTTTGCAAACTGGTAAAAAAAATGTAATGAGTGAAAATGCTACAGAGTTTGATAACGGTAAGCTATCGAACGTGAAAATTTATCTCAATTCAGAATTCTATCCATATGACGATCTAAACACTGATTTCAACAGAAATAAATATGCTCTTTTGTATAACACGTATATCCATTTTTCTAAGGCTTATTACGGATGTAGCAATAGACAAGCGTTTCTAACGATTGATGAGTTTCTACAACATGGTCCTCTCATGGTGATTGATTGTTCACACCAAAATGATTCAATCAAGAAGAGTACTGTGGATGTGCGTATAGAATTTGATTGTGGTGAAAATATTCCAGCAAATACTACAGCTTCTTGTCTCATTCTACATGATCGGGTAATCAAATACAATCCATTAACAAATATTGTACGCAAAATAAACTAATAAATAAGAGTAAAAACATGTATTTTGAACTATTCAATTACTAATTTTGAATGTTTAAGAGAAATTGCATAATATATATGTATTCATTTTATCAAACCATATATTTCTTCTTCTTCTATCGCTCCCCCATTTCCTTTAACGTAATAGTAACAATGATTTAATTACTTTAATGTAATGATTTAATTGCTGTGCGATATAATTCCATTGTTATTTAATAACATTTTGAAGTATATAACATTAATCATAATAAATCATTGCACGATGTGGTTTAATTGTGATTTGATAGATAGTTCAATCATCTATCACCTATGGTTCAGTTGTGGATCGATATGGTACAATCATGGTTCAGTTGTAGATCCATGCGGTACAATCATGGTTCAGTTGAGGCTCGATGTGGTACAACCATGGTTCAGTTGTGGTTCGATGTGGTGCATTGATGGTTTGATGTAGATCGATCATTGTACAATTGTAGTTCTATTATGGTTCGACATGGATTGATCATTGTTCAATGTGGTTCGATTGTGGTTCATTACGCTTAAACCATAGGTCGATATAGATTGATTACTGTTCACCATGATCCGACTAATGATTGATTAAAATTTTGATTACAGACCAACAATAATGCATTATTTAATATTGTATTAATAAGATGCAGTTATGATTAGAAACATGGTTCTGATTCCTGAATATACATGTATCATACAACACATCACTACATTGTCTCTGTAGCTGAACGCTGTGAGACTGTAGAATCTTGCCATGCAGGTGAAAGATAAGAATGATGATCTAGTGGGGACAAAACTAGTGGGGATAGCTATATATAACGTGTGATCTGATGAAACATTGTTGCAATTCAGAATAAAAATTTATAAAAATCCAAATTATATTTTTTTACATTGAAAAGATTCCCAAAAAAATTGGAATCGGCAGCACTGGATATCGTAAGTACTATTTTCACTTTAATTATACTTTAATTAAGCTGTAACGAGCTTCTCTCTGGAATACTTTCAGATAGTGACATTGCATTGACAGTAACTGAAAAGATATTGTCTGAGGGTACTCCTAGAGTATCTCGCGATAGTTTTTACATTGTCAAGCGTCCACGCACCCCTAAATTTATACAATTAATTCTTTATGTATTTTTTCAGCTCATAAACCATTGGTTTATGAGGTTCTATGCCATGCGACGTCGGCGGCAGCAAAACATATGCAAGGAGCACCAGGCGTATCACGTCGTAAGTACCATTTCCGAATAATACATTTTAATAAAATACTTATTCCATTTAATTTTTTATTAATTTTCTGTATCCTTCGTTTGCTTACAGCTTATAGACTTAGTGTTTATAATGCACCGTGAAGAGCGCCGACGCCGACAATATAATAATGTGTTACGATCCGAGGGCTAGATAGTCCGACCGAGGGTGAGGGTTTTTTGGGATATTGTTATTGTTTCGTGGACGAACCAACGGGTAACTTTGCACTCGTTGAGAGACACCTCACGGATGTAGACGAACCAGTGCGCAAAGGCCAACACCGGGAGCCTCCTCAGGTTTTAGGTAGGTTTTCGTGGACGAACCAACACTCAACTTGGCGAGTATCGGGAGCCACTAGGGTGGAATAAAGACTGTGGACGAACTAGTGAGTAACTTTGCACTCGCCAGGAGCTACGGGATGTGGACGAACCAGTGCGCAATGGCCAACACCAGGAGCCACTTGTAGGTTAGGAAAGGGACCGTCGCAAGGATTGCGAAGATGTTAGTAGAGCCTCGTAACTTTTAAATTTATAATATATCTCGAGCGGTAAAGATATAATATTTGTGGGATCGTTACGCGTTCGCTTCTTATTGGATTTAGGAAAGGTTTTGATTGAACTAAGTCCAATTTAACAAACCTTATAAAAATGTATATTACTACACGTTTAAGTTTGACTCGAAGGAATACAATTGTCGATGAGTTTTAAGTGTCCCGGAACTACGTCCTCTCTCTCTAGATTACGCACAGAGGTATGCGGGGGACGCGTCGTTAAGACCACGTTACAGTGAATTTACTTTACGTACTGTACTCTATGATTCTGCTCGAAGGAGAACAAATGCTCGATCTTGCTTCCAGTCTCAGCCGCATACTGAACTCGAACTGGATTGGAAATGAGCCCGCTAGACCGAGTCTCTTGGCCTTCTTATAGTCAAAAATCTATGACAAAAATGGTGGGGACTCGGCTGCACGCCACCGCAGTCGCTCGGACGGCAAACTCGTGCTCTAATTGGGCGGTGTTTTTCATTAATAACTGGTTAACAAAGCCTCATCTTACATTTTCACTAAGGAAAAAGTTGTTTCAAATCACCCCCTGAATCACCCCTTTTAAGGAACTGCGACATTTTTGTTACACCCTGTATACCACTAAAACCGATGCTTGGGAAGTTCCGAGTCATATTGGTGAAATGTCACCGAGCTGAAGAAATATTGCGAATTTCACGTCAAACGCCTACTGTTTTAGGGAGGAACGGGTTCGAAATAAATTCCGCAATTCTTAGTTACGAGAAAAATATATATTATTACCATGTCCGCGTGTCGCGGTGCTGCGTCGTCATAAAGACTGTTCCCATCGGAAGCTCCCCACTCCACCATCGGTGAAAGCCTGTTTCACATAGTTTTATCATTGGCGCACAACTCAACACCTACCTTAACGTAAAAGTACGCTTTATATATCGCTGAAAACGATGCTTAGGCAAGTTTCGAGTCATACTGGTGAAATACCACCGCACTTGACAAAATAATGCGGATTTCACGTCAAACGTCAACTTTAACGTAAAACTACGCTATATACCACTGACATCGATGCTTGGGCAAGTTTCGTGTCATACTGGTGAAATATCGCCATGCTTCCTGTAATACTGCGAATTTCGCGTCAAACGTCGACTTTAACGTGAGACTACGCTATATACCACTGACATCGATGCTTGGGCAAGTTTCGTGTCATACTGGTGAAATATCGCCATGCTTGCTGTAATACTGCGAATTTCGCGTCAAACGTCGACTGTAACGTGAGACTACGCAGTATATATCACTGAAATAGATATTTGGGCAAGTTTTGAGCTATGTCAGTAAAATATATCCGCATTTGATGAAATATTGCGAATTTTAAGTCAAACGTCGATTTTAATTTGACACTACGCATTACAAGTCACTGAAAACGATGTCTCGATAAGTTTCCAGACGTATTGGTGAAATATAACCGCGTTTGCCTACGAAGTACCACCTTTCTGAATAGGGAATTTAGAAGAGGATACCGTGGAGGTTTTAGTGGGTGAGAGTCCCACACTACTCTGACAGACCTAAGGTGTGCGGTAGGACATTTCCTCCACGTGATACTAAAAAAAAAAAAAATCCAGGCCGCAGTTTGCACCCAGGCTGCAGTTTGAGCCGCTACTCAACCAGATCGGACAATTAGGGCCGCAGAAATCGATTTGAAAAGCATAAAATTGAGAACAAGTAAGCAGTTTTTCGATCTTATGATAGATACCGATACAGCGGATGGCAGAATAATGATTGTATTTAGTGTAATAGTAATTTAGTAATAATTTTAATTCCATAAACTTCAAAAATTTATATGCTCATACACTAAAATATAAAGATTTAACAAAAAATTTACCATGATAAAAAATTTTTATTCTTATTTTTCATCTATAATAATTATCTTTTTATCGCTATTTTCTCTAATATTAAACAATATATTTTTCATTTGACTAATTATAGAAATTACTAACTTAATTTTTTTATCATTATTAGCTATTTCAAAAAATATGAAAATTAGAGTTCTTTATTTTTTTATTTCATTTATTAGAAGATCTCTAGTTTTAACGGGAATTTTATTTAATAATTTTAATGTATACTCATCAATCCTGATAATAATGGGAACTTCATTAAAATTCGGGATTATTCCATTTAATGCTTGATTTAATTTTATATTTAAATCAATTAATTTCATAAATGCATTTTTATTAATAACATTCATAAAATTAATTCCTTTTATTCTTTTAATAAATTCAATCCCTATAAAAGAATTATTAATTATAATTACTCTAAATTTAATTGTATCACCGCTATTAATATTAAATAAAAGTTCTTTAATACTAATAATATCATTTTCTTCAATTTATCAAACTTCATTAATAATAACATTAATATATTTTGTTACACACGAAGTTTCGAGAAGAGAAACCTTTATTCGTTCACAATTGACGTTACAATTATTGACAATGATTTTGACGTGAAAACCACCAGAGTCTAACTCAGGACTAACTCTCGCGTTCGCCTGCCCCCCTCTTTATACTCTTTCTTATCGCTTCCTCGCATCGGCTTTTCGTTTGGCTCATCGTGTTTACTTGGACCATGAGACTCCCAACGTTGGCTTTTGCGTTCGGCGTACGTTTGGCTCGTCGCGTTTGCGTCGCTTCTAACGTTAGCTTTTCGTTTGGTTTATTTTGTTACTTCGCTCGGCCCGTGAGATTCCTCCTGGGGTGAAAGAAAATGCGTCCTCGCATTTTGATTACAATTCTACGTTCCTATCTAATAGTATTAGGTTGTATTCTAGTTCCTCCGCAACGTTTAGGATGTGGTCTAACTTTGTAGCTATATCTCTTTCGCGTGCCCATTCGTTAAATGTTCGCGGTAGATACTGATTGGTTTTGTTTTCGTAATTTACATTTACACTATAGCAGGCCGGCATATACCTTCTAAGGTCTAGTGTCTTATGCTTTAGGAAAAAGAAAAATTTGGTAACGTATAGCGAACAGATGTTACAGTCTTCGGCGCGTCTATACTTGTGAATATTCTTTCCGCACATGCTACAAAGTTCTCTTTCTGCTAAGGCCCGGGTTGATAAAATGTGTCTTTCTATGCCGTACTTCGCGTATTTCCACGTGTTCCTTCTGTCTTCAAGGGTGAGCGAGGTGAGTTCTGGCTGACAATTTTTGCAATAATATTGATCTTGCTCGTCGTCATCCAATGTGGTATAGACTAGGCTGTCGTCTTCTATTCCTCTGGCGCAGACGAAATTTTCTAGGATGTCAATGAATGTTTCCAGTTTTCTGGTTTCATCTTCTAATAGGTTTCCCTCTAATGTGTACTCGGCGGTGTACCCCATCCTGCAACACATGAATTATTGAACTTCTTTGACTGTAAGTTTGTAAAATCCTCTCCTAGGTGGTCTTGGTCTTGGTGAGGTTTCTTGTTCCTGGTATTGAGGTGGTTCTTCGTCTTGATGCATTAGATCCGTCATTCTTACTGGTTCCGCTGGTGTTCTATCTATTGTTTGTGCGTATCTTCCCAACGAACAGTGGTCGTAGATGATGGTGCACGGTCTGAAGATTCCCTTTAATAGGTTCCATGTCGGTTGTAAGCAGTTTATTTTGTATAGGACATATAGTCCTGCTCCTATTAGGCTGATATACCCCAATATTGCCGTTTAGTACTTGAGATGTTCCATTACCGTCATTGTTCTCTTCTTTAATGACAGTGTCTCAATCTGTTGGTTTATTACATCTATGGTGGTTCCTAGTAATTGGAGGTCTCGCGCTGTCACTTGAGTCTTCTTGAGATACGTTATGTTTAGATCCTGTACGTCGATTTGTTTTTCCGCCAATGTTTGCTTCCAGTGATCTTGGTGCTCTATTGTTTCTACAGGTATATTGAGCGTGATATTCCTTTTATCTCCTCCGGCTTTTATTATGGCTTCTTCTGTAGTTCCTACGCCGCCTTGTGGTAGGTGTATTATATTTCTGTCTTGTATTGTTATTACATGCGGTTCTTCCTTATCGCGTAGGACGTGTAGCTGTTCTCTCTTTGGGGTGATTGCTATCCAATCTTGGTTAGTCAAGAGTTGGATGAACAACGTTCCTTGCAACTTGATATATTTTTGTGAACATTCTTGGCCCTTTTTCAGGAGTAGCGCTATCAGGCATGCATTTGATGATGACGTGAGGTAATTCGGGTGTTTCCTCCGTGCCACGTACTGGTTTCCTATAGTTTTAAACTGTGCTTTTTCTTCTTCGTTGATAGGCATAAACTCTGTTCGCGGTTCGTTTAAGAGCAGGTATTCGAGTTCTATATTGTATATAGAGTATCCTTGTAGGTATGAATACGTTGGTAAGGCAATTGGCTTGTATAGCATGTATATGTCTTCTTCTATTATGGGAATTCGGAAATTATAAATTAGCTTTTCTTTCGTGAGAGTTATCGCTATTTCACTTACATCCAATAGTGTGCCATAGTATTCTTCTTTTAGTGGTACTGGAAATTTTTCGGACTGGGTGGTACTCTTGATTGCGTCAAATAGCTCTTTAGGAGGTAAAATCGTTGGGTGTACTATTCCGTGTTTTCCGTCCACTATAGCTTCTTGAAGTTTTTGCATAGTGGCTGACACATCGTGGTAGAGGAATATGTGATCTGCTAATGTCTCATCTATTTCCATATTGAAAATTTCTTCTTTTGTTGCGTTCTGTAATAGTTGAAAGTTAATGTTCAGATTTTCCGTTTGTTGTTGTATATATTTATAAGTTCCTAGGTTGTTTTGCATTTTATGAAGTAACACTGTGGTTTGATCTTTTATTAAGTGTGCTATCTTGAGGTTGTCTTCTCTTAACTTATCCAATTCATTGTTATAGTATTCTGCGTCTGAGGCTGACATCGTCCCGAATAATACTTTCATTCCTTCCCATATTACATTCAGTAATCCTCTTTTCTGCACGTGTCCAATGAATTTCCTCAAGGATGTTAACTCCTGACTCAGTCGGTTGTTTCGATCTAGTTGGAGTGTTATTCGCTGTTTGCTTAGGCACGGTTCGATTTCTTTACATCTTTCTGCTGGTTGGTTTGTTTGTAGCATTAACAGTTTTATCTCCTCTTGCAAATGCCCGTATTCTATTCCCACCGTCATTTTCCATGTACCATGGTATATCTGCGTTTTCTTCATGTGTTCTAGGTAGACCGATTTCTTTTCTTCTATTGGTGTTATGGTTATCTCTTCTTTATTGAGTGGTTTCATCCAAGCTTTGTGGACTAAAATATTCAGAATCAGAAGTTTCGGTAGCTGATTCATCTTCATTTTGGCTTTGCGTTGCTTCTGGACTTTCTCCTTCTGTTTCTGCAACAAAGAAAGGTTTTACATCCGATAAATGATACGTTACTTCCCTATTGTTTTTCCTTATTGCAACTGCTTGGTTGTCTATAACTCGTATTATCTTGTATGGTCCTTCCCACGGTGAGTCGAGTCTCTTGTCCTGCGGTTGCCTTCGTCTGACCATTACGTATTGTCCTATTCTGTATTCTCTTTCTATTCTAGCTGTCGGTAACCTTTGTCGCGTTTTCTCCTGTTGCTTCTTTATTTCTTCTTTAGCGGCCTCTTGTATTTTCCGTCTCCTATTGCTCAGTGCCTGGTATGCCATTCTTTCTCCGAATTCCATTTCACGTGTTTCTATCGGAATATACTGTTTCCAGCCTGACATAAACTCGGAAGGGGATACTCCAGTAACTTCGTTATGTGTTGTATTGTACGACATGGTAGCGTCAGGTAGAAGTTTGACCCATTCATTTTTTTCTCCTATAAAGCTTCTTAAATAGTTGAATATTTCTCTATGAGTTCTTTCGTCCTTTCCATTCGATTGCGGGTGATATGCGGCGGTTGTCGTGTGTCTAATTCGAAGTTTCTCATCTATGAACTCTTGAAATTCCCCTCTGAATTCTAAACCGTTATCTGTTAATATTTCTTTTGGCACCCCGAATATCCGACAATAACTTATCCAAAAATTTTCCATAACCTCCTTAGGCGTTTTTGTTCTTAGTGGGGCCAGCTGCACGTACCTTGTCAAATAATCCTGTATGACTAAAATGTATCGGTACTTCCCGTCCGATGGTAAGGGTCCCAGGGTATCAAACGATACTTTGTCGTTGGGTTTCATTGGTATGTCTGGCGTTCCTGGAGGCGGTCTGTTGGCTGTATACTTTAGTCTTTCTCTTTGACATACCTCACATTCCCTTACAAAATTTTCCACGTCCTTTGCTATCCCTGACCAGTTATATGTGGTCCGTAGTCGTTGGAGCGTTTTTTCGACTCCTTGATGTCCTCCTAACGTGCTTTCGTGCACGTTTTTTATCAAGCGTTCTTTCTCTTCTCGCGTTTCCGGATCCTTAGTGAGATTACATCTTACTATTAGGCGCTTTTCTGGTGTTTTTTCCTTATGAATGAATTCTATCATTCGCAGGATAGTTTCTTTTACATATGGATCCAGGATTCGTACTTCTATTTCATCCACTTGAGGTACCTTGGTTTTCAGCCCAGCATACCATGCTTCTTCCTCCGCTTCTGGATCGATTTGCAGCCCCCTCTCTGTTTTGCTGGTTGTTACGACGAGTCCTCTCCGGGGTACACGTCCAGTATCATATTCCAGCGTTTCTTCTTTTCCGAGGGCTCTTGCTCTGCTTTTAAATTCGGCATACGTTGGAGCGGCTTCCTCCTGAAGGTCGCTCAGTACATTTTCACTTGTCTCATCCGTCTCGCCGTCGTTTACCATGTGTACGTTGGTTTCCGTAATCCGGGATAGGGCGTCCGCATTAGTGTTACTCTTACCCTTTTTGTAAATTATTTCGTACTCGTACTCTTCTAATTTCAGCCTCCATCTTATAAGCCTAGATGTCGAATCCTTAACGTTCATAGCCCATGTCAGGGGTTTGTGATCCGTGACTACCTTAAATTTTCGTCCGTATAGGTATTGATGAAAGTGCTTTATTCCCCAAACTATTGCCAGGAGTTCTTTCTCGGTGGTTGAATAGTTTTTTTCGGTCTGGTTGAGCGTTCTGGATGCGTACGCCACTGGCCGGTCCTGACCAACTATTCCTTGCGAAAGCACAGCTCCGATTGCCTCATTGCTTGCGTCTGTGGTCAATATAAAGTGTTTTTTCCAATCGGGATACGCAAGAACTGGTTCGTCGCAAAGGGCGCTTCGCAATGTGTCGAAAGCCGTTTGCTCCTCATTTCCCCATTTCCACTTGATTCCGTCCTTGAGTAGGGTTGTTAGCGGCGACGCTTTTTTCGAGAAGTCTCTTATAAACTTCCTATAGTATCCTGCTAGTCCTAGAAATTGCTGGATTTCCTTTGGACTCTTAGACGTTGGAAAGGTTTTTATTTTCTCTATTCGTTCTGGATTCGGTTTTATTCCTTCTGCGGATATTATGTGTCTTAGATATGATAACTCTGGTTTAAGGTATTCGCATTTGTCTGGTTGTAGTTTTAGGCCGACTTTCGATAATCGTTCAAGCAGAATTTGCAAATTTTTATTGTGTTCCTCTAAGGTTGTTCCAAATACTATTATATCGTCCATATACACGAAGCAAGTGTTTCCAATTAATCCTCTTAGACCGTTGTTCATCATCCTTTGAAAAGTGGCTGGTGCATTTTTCAGTCCAAACGGCATTCTGTTATATTCGTAGTGTCCGTCTGTAGTAGAAAAAGCGGTTTTTGCCTTATCTCCTTCTCTCATGGCTATTTGATGAAAGCCTGAAGCTAAATCAAATGCAGAAAAGTATTTCGCATTGCCCAGTTTATCCAATATTTCGTCTATTAATGGGAGTGGATAAGAGTCCTGTTTTGTTCTCTCATTTAATTTCCGATAGTCTATCACGAGTCTCCACTTCCGTTTACCTGAAGCGTCCGGTTTTTTGGGTACTATCCACAATGGCGAATTGAAAGGGGAATTGCTTTCTCTAATTATTCCTTGCTCTAGCATTTTCCTTACTTGCGTTGCCACTTCTTCTTGATGAATTGGTGGGAACCTATATTGTCTGGTGTGTATTAGGGTTGAGTCCGTTAACTCTATGGAGTGTTCAGTTAAATTTGTTAAGGGTAGGGGATCTCCTGGTAGTACGAAGGTGTCGTGATATCTTTTTATTATTTCCCATATTTGTTCTTTCCCTTCTATAACGTGGTCCAGTCTAGTGTTTTGTTTCAACAATTCTTCGCGTTCCTTCGTAAGAGGTTCAGGGTTTTTTGGGAAATCTGACGGTTGGATTTTCTGGCCCAATACTTCCGTCGCTCTCACCCTTTTGGTTTCTGTTTCACTTAAGTTGTTTACAGGTATTCGGGCGATTCCACCTTTCACCGTGACTAGTGTAACGCCCCACGACTCTGTCTCTGTCTCTGTCTCTGTCTCTGTCTCTTCCTATTTCACTCTATCTCTCTCTACTATCGCTGTCTCTCTCCATCTTATTGTAAACATATCTATCTTTTTCTATTTCTATCTTATAACTGTATAATAGTGCGTATTCTGTTATCCAATTACTAATAAACATTTTTGTATTACGACACACATTATATATTATAGATTTTAATTACGTTTTCATATAAGTATAGCATATTTCGTACGTTTTCATGTTAAAGCAGCCACTATTAGAATAAGAGCGCCATTAGAATTAGAACAACTGCGCATGTGCGAACTCCGACTGGCGAGTATAAAAGGAGCTGCGAAAGCAGCAGGAACACACTTCTCTCTGGCATCAAGTTGCGAATAGACGAAGATCTGGGAGGCAGCTGAGATACTCGTCCAGTGAGATCGAGACCGCTCCTTTAGGGGTAGCGACCGTTTTCCAGAGATCAAGAGTATTCGATGCTCCTTTACAGGTTCAATCTTGAGTAGCTTTATGACAGGTGCACTACGACGATTCTAAGCAAGTGCAGTACGGGCAACATCTTGGAGGTAGCTGAGATACTAAAGATCGAGACCGCTCCTTTAGGGGTAGCGACCGTTCTACCAAATAGTAATTGATGCTCCTTTAATATAGAGTTCGTGCTTGCCGTAGGCAGACGAATCGCTTGCCAACAAGTGCTAGAAGCCATTCTAAGTCGGACGCATTTCTAAGACCGCGCCTGAAGAGTCTTTTCTCCAAGGTAGCGACTGATGTAAAAAAGATAACGAAGGGCTTACGGATGCTTAGGCAATCAAGCAAAGATTATATGTTTCATGAAACCTTGAGACCGCTCTTAGGTTATACCCATCTATAACTTCGGCAGCGACCAGGGCATACGAGACAAGATCTATTGCACACACACACACACTTACACTGCGTATCGTCTAATACAGAGGATCCTCTACCGCAATTAATACGGATTAATAATTAATAACTTAATTTCTATTCACGAATCATAGACACATAACCTAACTCTCGCGAAGTATATCGCATAACGATTACGATCAACATAACCTCGTCTGTACATAATAATTAACCTTATTTGTTCTTATAAATATTTAACGAATTAGAATAGGCATTAGTATTGTATTTACGTTAGAATTAGAATAGGGTTTTACTGAATAAATTAATGTCAAGAAAGATCTAAGCTTTGGATTTTAACTCAACCGCACGCCACACGAACCCCACTTTTCGTCCATCGGAAAGCCGCTCTTCCATGGACAACGTAGCATCGCTTTAGGGACGTTACACTAGCATATCTGTATCTTCTAGTGTTATCTTTGCTTCTCCGTCTTGGATGTTAGCTACTTTAATTTTTTGTAGTTTGCTCGTTTTCGGCGGTATGGTTATTTCTTCCCTGTCGTCTTCTTTTCTCTTGAACAAGTTGTTCTCTAATCGTAACTGTCCTCTGCTTATATCCCATGTACAATGCAACGTTCTCAACGAATCTATTCCGATCAGGCCATCTTCCTGCATAACTTCGTCTCTTACTACTTGAAATCTTAAATTCTTTCCGAACAATTTTCTTTCAAATTCTCCTGCCGTTTTAAAGGTACTTCGTGAAAGAGTTCTCACTTCGCGTATATTTTGCCTAGATATCTTCTTTTTGTCGATGATCATAGATTCTTTTAATAGTGATATGGCTGCCCCCGTGTCTACTAAGAATTTACTTGTCTTCACGTTTTCTGATTTCAGAGTAACGTACGTTAATCGATCCCCTACTGCCGTGTTTATTCGTATAGCATTTCGCTGGTGTTCCCCTGAAAGTTCTCTTCCAGAGAAGTTTCTTGTTCGGGTTTTTGGTTTTCTTGGATTGCGTGCGCCGGTGGGGTTTCTGGGAAGCCTTGGCGCGTTTGAAAATTTTGAAATTGTTTCGTTCTACACTCTGCCTCTAGATGTCCTATTCTTTTGCAGTAATTACATTGTTTTATCGTGTTTCGCACCTGGGGTTTTACGGGATTTGAACGAGCTTGGGAATTCGGTTGCGGTCTTTTCGCATTGAAGTTCACACGGTTTTGAAATCTCGCTGGGTTCGGTTTAAAAAGGTGCTGTCTCTGCTGCATAATTTCCGCGTTTATTGCTTCTTGGATTGATCGCGGGTTTGCTGTTTTTACCTCTAACCGGGTTTCTTTGTCTAATCCATTTATAAAATCTATCACTCCTTTTTTCTTTTCCTCTTCTAATAACAGTTCGCGATACCCTGTCGGTAGTGGCCTACTTAATGCGGCGTTTAGTGCAGCATCGTGTATTCTCATGAACCGGGATACGTACGAATTTACGGGTTCTCTGAACTCTTGTTTGCATTGAATTCTCTGTAATTGAAGTACTGTTGAATCGATTGGAGTTCCATAGTTTTGTCGCAATTGTTCTTTCAAGTCATCGAATGTTCCTATCATCTCAGCGCGGATCACCGTTCTGGCCTTTCCAACTATCTTTTGGCCTAATATGTTTCCTAACAATAGCTGGGCTTTTTCTTTCTGGACATTATGTTTGGCTGTTTCTATTTGACAAATGAAGGTCTCTCAACCGGTAATGTTTCTCCGTCAAACTCGGACACAGTTCCTAATAATTCGTTCAATGTACACGGAGCCGGTTCGAATTCGTTATCGCTTGTCAGTACAGACTGCATTGATTTTGAGAGGAGATCCTCTCTCCGGAGTGATTCACCCTTCGTTTCTAACTTCTCCAATCGATTCATTATTTCAGAGAGCATTTTAGTAACAGTTTCTGATTCGGCCATCTTACCTTGGTTTTTGTTTTCTTTCCTTTCTTTTTCGTACTTCTTAGAGAGTTGGCTCTTCGTCAGGTATTCTCTTCGTTGCTCGTGGTTTCGGAATCCGCTGGCCGTCTCCGCAGCTACGTTGACTCAGCAACGATTTTCAGGAAATCCCACCGCTGCCACCAAATATGTTACACACGAAGTTTCGAGAAGAGGAACCTTTATTCGTTCACAATTGACGTTACAACTATTGACAATGATTTTGACGTGAAAACCACCAGAGTCTAACTCAGGACTAACTCTCGCGTTCGCCTGCCCCCCTCTTTATACTCTTTCTTATCGCTTCCTCGCGTCGGCTTTTCGTTTGGCTCATCGTGTTTACTTGGACCATGAGATTCCCAACGTTGGCTTTTGCGTTCGGCGTACGTTTGGCTCGTCGCGTTTGCGTCGCTTCTAACGTTAGCTTTTCGTTTGGTTTATTTTGTTACTTCGCTCGGCCCGTGAGATTCCTCCTGGGGTGAAAGAAAATGCGTCCTCGCATTTTGATTACAATTCTACGTTCCTATCTAATAGTATTAGGTTGTATTCTAGTTCCTCCGCAACGTTTAGGATGTGGTCTAACTTTGTAGCTATATCTCTTTCGCGTGCCCATTCGTTAAATGTTCGCGGTAGATACTGATTGGTTTTGTTTTCGTAATTTACATTTACACTATAGCAGGCCGGCATATACCTTCTAAGGTCTAGTGTCTTATGCTTTAGGAAAAAGAAAAATTTGGTAACGTATAGCGAACAGATGTTACAGTCTTCGGCGCGTCTATACTTGTGAATATTCTTTCCGCACATGCTACAAAGTTCTCTTTCTGCTAAGGCCCGGGTTGATAAAATGTGTCTTTCTATGCCGTACTTCGCGTATTTCCACGTGTTCCTTCTGTCTTCAAGGGTGAGCGAGGTGAGTTCTGGCTGACAATTTTTGCAATAATATTGATCTTGCTCGTCGTCATCCAATGTGGTATAGACTAGGCTGTCGTCTTCTATTCCTCTGGCGCAGACGAAATTTTCTAGGATGTCAATGAATGTTTCCAGTTTTCTGGTTTCATCTTCTAATAGGTTTCCCTCTAATGTGTACTCGGCGGTGTACCCCATCCTGCAACACATGAATTATTGAACTTCTTTGACTGTAAGTTTGTAAAATCCTCTCCTAGGTGGTCTTGGTCTTGGTGAGGTTTCTTGTTCCTGGTATTGAGGTGGTTCTTCGTCTTGATGCATTAGATCCGTCATTCTTACTGGTTCCGCTGGTGTTCTATCTATTGTTTGTGCGTATCTTCCCAACGAACAGTGGTCGTAGATGATGGTGCACGGTCTGAAGATTCCCTTTAATAGGTTCCATGTCGGTTGTAAGCAGTTTATTTTGTATAGGACATATAGTCCTGCTCCTATTAGGCTGATATACCCCAATATTGCCGTTTAGTACTTGAGATGTTCCATTACCGTCATTGTTCTCTTCTTTAATGACAGTGTCTCAATCTGTTGGTTTATTACATCTATGGTGGTTCCTAGTAATTGGAGGTCTCGCGCTGTCACTTGAGTCTTCTTGAGATACGTTATGTTTAGATCCTGTACGTCGATTTGTTTTTCCGCCAATGTTTGCTTCCAGTGATCTTGGTGCTCTATTGTTTCTACAGGTATATTGAGCGTGATATTCCTTTTATCTCCTCCGGCTTTTATTATGGCTTCTTCTGTAGTTCCTACGCCGCCTTGTGGTAGGTGTATTATATTTCTGTCTTGTATTGTTATTACATGCGGTTCTTCCTTATCGCGTAGGACGTGTAGCTGTTCTCTCTTTGGGGTGATTGCTATCCAATCTTGGTTAGTCAAGAGTTGGATGAACAACGTTCCTTGCAACTTGATATATTTTTGTGAACATTCTTGGCCCTTTTTCAGGAGTAGCGCTATCAGGCATGCATTTGATGATGACGTGAGGTAATTCGGGTGTTTCCTCCGTGCCACGTACTGGTTTCCTATAGTTTTAAACTGTGCTTTTTCTTCTTCGTTGATAGGCATAAACTCTGTTCGCGGTTCGTTTAAGAGCAGGTATTCGAGTTCTATATTGTATATAGAGTATCCTTGTAGGTATGAATACGTTGGTAAGGCAATTGGCTTGTATAGCATGTATATGTCTTCTTCTATTATGGGAATTCGGAAATTATAAATTAGCTTTTCTTTCGTGAGAGTTATCGCTATTTCACTTACATCCAATAGTGTGCCATAGTATTCTTCTTTTAGTGGTACTGGAAATTTTTCGGACTGGGTGGTACTCTTGATTGCGTCAAATAGCTCTTTAGGAGGTAAAATCGTTGGGTGTACTATTCCGTGTTTTCCGTCCACTATAGCTTCTTGAAGTTTTTGCATAGTGGCTGACACATCGTGGTAGAGGAATATGTGATCTGCTAATGTCTCATCTATTTCCATATTGAAAATTTCTTCTTTTGTTGCGTTCTGTAATAGTTGAAAGTTAATGTTCAGATTTTCCGTTTGTTGTTGTATATATTTATAAGTTCCTAGGTTGTTTTGCATTTTATGAAGTAACACTGTGGTTTGATCTTTTATTAAGTGTGCTATCTTGAGGTTGTCTTCTCTTAACTTATCCAATTCATTGTTATAGTATTCTGCGTCTGAGGCTGACATCGTCCCGAATAATACTTTCATTCCTTCCCATATTACATTCAGTAATCCTCTTTTCTGCACGTGTCCAATGAATTTCCTCAAGGATGTTAACTCCTGACTCAGTCGGTTGTTTCGATCTAGTTGGAGTGTTATTCGCTGTTTGCTTAGGCACGGTTCGATTTCTTTACATCTTTCTGCTGGTTGGTTTGTTTGTAGCATTAACAGTTTTGTCTCCTCTTGCAAATGCCCGTATTCTATTCCCACCGTCATTTTCCATGTACCATGGTATATCTGCGTTTTCTTCATGTGTTCTAGGTAGACCGATTTCTTTTCTTCTATTGGTGTTATGGTTATCTCTTCTTTATTGAGTGGTTTCATCCAAGCTTTGTGGACTAAAATATTCAGAATCAGAAGTTTCGGTAGCTGATTCATCTTCATTTTGGCTTTGCGTTGCTTCTGGACTTTCTCCTTCTGTTTCTGCAACAAAGAAAGGTTTTACATCCGATAAATGATACGTTACTTCCCTATTGTTTTTCCTTATTGCAACTGCTTGGTTGTCTATAACTCGTATTATCTTGTATGGTCCTTCCCACGGTGAGTCGAGTCTCTTGTCCTGCGGTTGCCTTCGTCTGACCATTACGTATTGTCCTATTCTGTATTCTCTTTCTATTCTAGCTGTCGGTAACCTTTGTCGCGTTTTCTCCTGTTGCTTCTTTATTTCTTCTTTAGCGGCCTCTTGTATTTTCCGTCTCCTATTGCTCAGTGCCTGGTATGCCATTCTTTCTCCGAATTCCATTTCACGTGTTTCTATCGGAATATACTGTTTCCAGCCTGACATAAACTCGGAAGGGGATACTCCAGTAACTTCGTTATGTGTTGTATTGTACGACATGGTAGCGTCAGGTAGAAGTTTGACCCATTCATTTTTTTCTCCTATAAAGCTTCTTAAATAGTTGAATATTTCTCTATGAGTTCTTTCGTCCTTTCCATTCGATTGCGGGTGATATACGGCGGTTGTCGTGTGTCTAATTCGAAGTTTCTCATCTATGAACTCTTGAAATTCCCCTCTGAATTCTAAACCGTTATCTGTTAATATTTCTTTTGGCACCCCGAATATCCGACAATAACTTATCCAAAAATTTTCCATAACCTCCTTAGGCGTTTTTGTTCTTAGTGGGGCCAGCTGCACGTACCTTGTCAAATAATCCTGTATGACTAAAATGTATCGGTACTTCCCGTCCGATGGTAAGGGTCCCAGGGTATCAAACGATACTTTGTCGTTGGGTTTCATTGGTATGTCTGGCGTTCCTGGAGGCGGTCTGTTGGCTGTATACTTTAGTCTTTCTCTTTGACATACCTCACATTCCCTTACAAAATTTTCCACGTCCTTTGCTATCCCTGACCAGTTATATGTGGTCCGTAGTCGTTGGAGCGTTTTTTCGACTCCTTGATGTCCTCCTAACGTGCTTTCGTGCACGTTTTTTATCAAGCGTTCTTTCTCTTCTCGCGTTTCCGGATCCTTAGTGAGATTACATCTTACTATTAGGCGCTTTTCTGGTGTTTTTTCCTTATGAATGAATTCTATCATTCGCAGGATAGTTTCTTTTACATATGGATCCAGGATTCGTACTTCTATTTCATCCACTTGAGGTACCTTGGTTTTCAGCCCAGCGTACCATGCTTCTTCCTCCGCTTCTGGATCGATTTGCAGCCCCCTCTCTGTTTTGCTGGTTGTTACGACGAGTCCTCTCCGGGATACACGTCCAGTATCATATTCCAGCGTTTCTTCTTTTCCGAGGGCTCTTGCTCTGCTTTTAAATTCGGCATACGTTGGAGCGGCTTCCTCCTGAAGGTCGCTCAGTACATTTTCACTTGTCTCATCCGTCTCGCCGTCGTTTACCATGTGTACGTTGGTTTCCGTAATCCGGGATAGGGCGTCCGCATTAGTGTTACTCTTACCCTTTTTGTAAATTATTTCGTACTCGTACTCTTCTAATTTCAGCCTCCATCTTATAAGCCTAGATGTCGAATCCTTAACGTTCATAGCCCATGTCAGGGGTTTGTGATCCGTGACTACCTTAAATTTTCGTCCGTATAGGTATTGATGAAAGTGCTTTATTCCCCAAACTATTGCCAGGAGTTCTTTCTCGGTGGTTGAATAGTTTTTTTCGGTCTGGTTGAGCGTTCTGGATGCGTACGCCACTGGCCGGTCCTGACCAACTATTCCTTGCGAAAGCACAGCTCCGATTGCCTCATTGCTTGCGTCTGTGGTCAATATAAAGTGTTTTTTCCAATCGGGATACGCAAGAACTGGTTCGTCGCAAAGGGCGCTTCGCAATGTGTCGAAAGCCGTTTGCTCCTCATTTCCCCATTTCCACTTGATTCCGTCCTTGAGTAGGGTTGTTAGCGGCGACGCTTTTTTCGAGAAGTCTCTTATAAACTTCCTATAGTATCCTGCTAGTCCTAGAAATTGCTGGATTTCCTTTGGACTCTTAGACGTTGGAAAGGTTTTTATTTTCTCTATTCGTTCTGGATTCGGTTTTATTCCTTCTGCGGATATTATGTGTCTTAGATATGATAACTCTGGTTTAAGGTATTCGCATTTGTCTGGTTGTAGTTTTAGGCCGACTTTCGATAATCGTTCAAGCAGAATTTGCAAATTTTTATTGTGTTCCTCTAAGGTTGTTCCAAATACTATTATATCGTCCATATACACGAAGCAAGTGTTTCCAATTAATCCTCTTAGACCGTTGTTCATCATCCTTTGAAAAGTGGCTGGTGCATTTTTCAGTCCAAACGGCATTCTGTTATATTCGTAGTGTCCGTCTGTAGTAGAAAAAGCGGTTTTTGCCTTATCTCCTTCTCTCATGGCTATTTGATGAAAGCCTGAAGCTAAATCAAATGCAGAAAAGTATTTCGCATTGCCCAGTTTATCCAATATTTCGTCTATTAATGGGAGTGGATAAGAGTCCTGTTTTGTTCTCTCATTTAATTTCCGATAGTCTATCACGAGTCTCCACTTCCGTTTACCTGAAGCGTCCGGTTTTTTGGGTACTATCCACAATGGCGAATTGAAAGGGGAATTGCTTTCTCTAATTATTCCTTGCTCTAGCATTTTCCTTACTTGCGTTGCCACTTCTTCTTGATGAATTGGTGGGAACCTATATTGTCTGGTGTGTATTAGGGTTGAGTCCGTTAACTCTATGGAGTGTTCAGTTAAATTTGTTAAGGGTAGGGGATCTCCTGGTAGTACGAAGGTGTCGTGATATCTTTTTATTATTTCCCATATTTGTTCTTTCCCTTCTATAACGTGGTCCAGTCTAGTGTTTTGTTTCAACAATTCTTCGCGTTCCTTCGTAAGAGGTTCAGGGTTTTTTGGGAAATCTGACGGTTGGATTTTCTGGCCCAATACTTCCGTCGCTCTCACCCTTTTGGTTTCTGTTTCACTTAAGTTGTTTACAGGTATTCGGGCGATTCCACCTTTCACCGTGACTAGTGTAACGCCCCACGACTCTGTCTCTGTCTCTGTCTCTGTCTCTGTCTCTTCCTATTTCACTCTATCTCTCTCTACTATCGCTGTCTCTCTCCATCTTATTGTAAACATATCTATCTTTTTCTATTTCTATCTTATAACTGTATAATAGTGCGTATTCTGTTATCCAATTACTAATAAACATTTTTGTATTACGACACACATTATATATTATAGATTTTAATTACGTTTTCATATAAGTATAGCATATTTCGTACGTTTTCATGTTAAAGCAGCCACTATTAGAATAAGAGCGCCATTAGAATTAGAACAACTGCGCATGTGCGAACTCCGACTGGCGAGTATAAAAGGAGCTGCGAAAGCAGCAGGAACACACTTCTCTCTGGCATCAAGTTGCGAATAGACGAAGATCTGGGAGGCAGCTGAGATACTCGTCCAGTGAGATCGAGACCGCTCCTTTAGGGGTAGCGACCGTTTTCCAGAGATCAAGAGTATTCGATGCTCCTTTACAGGTTCAATCTTGAGTAGCTTTATGACAGGTGCACTACGACGATTCTAAGCAAGTGCAGTACGGGCAACATCTTGGAGGTAGCTGAGATACTAAAGATCGAGACCGCTCCTTTAGGGGTAGCGACCGTTCTACCAAATAGTAATTGATGCTCCTTTAATATAGAGTTCGTGCTTGCCGTAGGCAGACGAATCGCTTGCCAACAAGTGCTAGAAGCCATTCTAAGTCGGACGCATTTCTAAGACCGCGCCTGAAGAGTCTTTTCTCCAAGGTAGCGACTGATGTAAAAAAGATAACGAAGGGCTTACGGATGCTTAGGCAATCAAGCAAAGATTATATGTTTCATGAAACCTTGAGACCGCTCTTAGGTTATACCCATCTATAACTTCGGCAGCGACCAGGGCATACGAGACAAGATCTATTGCACACACACACACACTTACACTGCGTATCGTCTAATACAGAGGATCCTCTACCGCAATTAATACGGATTAATAATTAATAACTTAATTTCTATTCACGAATCATAGACACATAACCTAACTCTCGCGAAGTATATCGCATAACGATTACGATCAACATAACCTCGTCTGTACATAATAATTAACCTTATTTGTTCTTATAAATATTTAACGAATTAGAATAGGCATTAGTATTGTATTTACGTTAGAATTAGAATAGGGTTTTACTGAATAAATTAATGTCAAGAAAGATCTAAGCTTTGGATTTTAACTCAACCGCACGCCACACGAACCCCACTTTTCGTCCATCGGAAAGCCGCTCTTCCATGGACAACGTAGCATCGCTTTAGGGACGTTACACTAGCATATCTGTATCTTCTAGTGTTATCTTTGCTTCTCCGTCTTGGATGTTAGCTACTTTAATTTTTTGTAGTTTGCTCGTTTTCGGCGGTATGGTTATTTCTTCCCTGTCGTCTTCTTTTCTCTTGAACAAGTTGTTCTCTAATCGTAACTGTCCTCTGCTTATATCCCATGTACAATGCAACGTTCTCAACGAATCTATTCCGATCAGGCCATCTTCCTGCATAACTTCGTCTCTTACTACTTGAAATCTTAAATTCTTTCCGAACAATTTTCTTTCAAATTCTCCTGCCGTTTTAAAGGTACTTCGTGAAAGAGTTCTCACTTCGCGTATATTTTGCCTAGATATCTTCTTTTTGTCGATGATCATAGATTCTTTTAATAGTGATATGGCTGCCCCCGTGTCTACTAAGAATTTACTTGTCTTCACGTTTTCTGATTTCAGAGTAACGTACGTTAATCGATCCCCTACTGCCGTGTTTATTCGTATAGCATTTCGCTGGTGTTCCCCTGAAAGTTCTCTTCCAGAGAAGTTTCTTGTTCGGGTTTTTGGTTTTCTTGGATTGCGTGCGCCGGTGGGGTTTCTGGGAAGCCTTGGCGCGTTTGAAAATTTTGAAATTGTTTCGTTCTACACTCTGCCTCTAGATGTCCTATTCTTTTGCAGTAATTACATTGTTTTATCGTGTTTCGCACCTGGGGTTTTACGGGATTTGAACGAGCTTGGGAATTCGGTTGCGGTCTTTTCGCATTGAAGTTCACACGGTTTTGAAATCTCGCTGGGTTCGGTTTAAAAAGGTGCTGTCTCTGCTGCATAATTTCCGCGTTTATTGCTTCTTGGATTGATCGCGGGTTTGCTGTTTTTACCTCTAACCGGGTTTCTTTGTCTAATCCATTTATAAAATCTATCACTCCTTTTTTCTTTTCCTCTTCTAATAACAGTTCGCGATACCCTGTCGGTAGTGGCCTACTTAATGCGGCGTTTAGTGCAGCATCGTGTATTCTCATGAACCGGGATACGTACGAATTTACGGGTTCTCTGAACTCTTGTTTGCATTGAATTCTCTGTAATTGAAGTACTGTTGAATCGATTGGAGTTCCATAGTTTTGTCGCAATTGTTCTTTCAAGTCATCGAATGTTCCTATCATCTCAGCGCGGATCACCGTTCTGGCCTTTCCAACTATCTTTTGGCCTAATATGTTTCCTAACAATAGCTGGGCTTTTTCTTTCTGGACATTATGTTTGGCTGTTTCTATTTGACAAATGAAGGTCTCTCAACCGGTAATGTTTCTCCGTCAAACTCGGACACAGTTCCTAATAATTCGTTCAATGTACACGGAGCCGGTTCGAATTCGTTATCGCTTGTCAGTACAGACTGCATTGATTTTGAGAGGAGATCCTCTCTCCGGAGTGATTCACCCTTCGTTTCTAACTTCTCCAATCGATTCATTATTTCAGAGAGCATTTTAGTAACAGTTTCTGATTCGGCCATCTTACCTTGGTTTTTGTTTTCTTTCCTTTCTTTTTCGTACTTCTTAGAGAGTTGGCTCTTCGTCAGGTATTCTCTTCGTTGCTCGTGGTTTCGGAATCCGCTGGCCGTCTCCGCAGCTACGTTGACTCAGCAACGATTTTCAGGAAATCCCACCGCTGCCACCAAATATGTTACACACGAAGTTTCGAGAAGAGGAACCTTTATTCGTTCACAATTGACGTTACAACTATTGACAATGATTTTGACGTGAAAACCACCAGAGTCTAACTCAGGACTAACTCTCGCGTTCGCCTGCCCCCCTCTTTATACTCTTTCTTATCGCTTCCTCGCGTCGGCTTTTCGTTTGGCTCATCGTGTTTACTTGGACCATGAGATTCCCAACGTTGGCTTTTGCGTTCGGCGTACGTTTGGCTCGTCGCGTTTGCGTCGCTTCTAACGTTAGCTTTTCGTTTGGTTTATTTTGTTACTTCGCTCGGCCCGTGAGAATTTAAATTTTTATATTTTTATTCTTTACTTCATCATATATTCAGTATTATCATATAATATAATCTATTTAATCATAGATATAAAATTAGAAATTAAAATAGAAATAATAATCTTTAACAATAAATCAAAACTTACATTTTTTTATTTATTACTAACATATATACTTATTCCACCAATAGGAGTATTTTCTTTAAAATGATTAGGGTTAGAGAACTTAGTAATTAAACTTAATGGTTTTAATCTTATCCTCTCTATCATTATTGTAATATCAAGACTATTAATAATTTGAAATTATTTAAATTTTATTAATAATAATTTATTCAATAAAAATTCCTCAAATATATTCTTAAAATACAAATATATAGATGTGTGAATTTTATTCATTATAAATATTATAGTAATTATATTTAGAATCATATACATTTACTTTAAAATCTAATTTCTAAAAAATTATATTTTAGTTTTAAATTTGCAATTTAATATTTTGATTAAACTATAGAAATTATATTAATAGTATTAGAAAATTTTATTTTCATAAATAAATTTACAATTTATTCCTTTTATCAGGCATAATACTCTAATACTTTATTTAAAGATTTTAAGTTAATTTTAAACTATTAATCTTCAAAATTAAAAATATAAATTTAATTTTATAAATCTTAATTTCTTCGTGAATAAAAAAATGATTATACTCCACTAATCATAAAAATATTGGCATATTATATTTTATATTCGCTATATGATCAGGAATAATTGGTTCATCAATAAGATTTATTATTCGATTAGAATTAAGAAGACAGGGGCATGAATTAAAAATGATCAGATTTATAATTCAATTGTAACGTCTCATGCTTTTGTTATAATTTCATTTTATGGTTATACCATTCATAAGTGGAGGTTTTGGGAACTGATTAGTTCCCTTAATGATTGGAGCTCCAGATATGGCATTTCCACGAATAAACAATATAAGATTTTGATTACTACCTCCTTCAATTTTTTTATTATTAATAAGAAATTATTTAAATTCAGGATCAGGCACAGGATGAACAATTTACCCTCCATTATCATCATCTATATACCACCCATCATCATCTACCGATCTAACAATTTTTTCCCTTCATATCGCCGGAGTATCATCAATCATAGGGGCTATTAATTTTTTAGTGACAATTTTCAATATAATAAATTATTCGTTACAATATGATCAACTACCTTTATTCCCATGATCAGTTGTAATTACAGCAATTTTACTTTTACTATCACTACCTGTTCTTGCTGGAGCAATTACAATACTTTTATCAGATCGAAATTTAAATTCTTCTTTTTTTGACCCTATAGGAGGGGGTGACCCAATTTTATACCAACACTTATTTTGATTCTTTGGACATCCAGAAGTTTATATTCCAATTCTTCCAGGATTTGGACTAGTCTCACATATTATTTTAAACGAAAGAGGTAAAAAAGAAACATTTGGAAACATGGGAATAGTATACGCAATACTAGGAATTGGTTTTCTAGGATTTATTGTATGAGCACATCACATATTTACTGTTGGAATAGATGTAGATAGTCGCGCTTATTTCACATCAGCAACTATAACTATTGCCATTCCCACTGGCATTAAAGTTTTTAGATGACGAGCAACATTCCATGGATCAAAAGTTTACGCAAATCCAACAACTTTATGATCTAGGGGATTTATTTTTTTGTTTACAATAGGAGGATTAACAGGAATTATATTATCAAATTCATCTATTGATATTTTACTTCATGTTACATACTATGTTGTAGGTCATTTTCATTATGTACTTTCAATAGTAGCAGTATTTAGAATTATTGCAAGATTAATTCACTGATATCCTTTAATTACTGGATTAACATTAAACAAAAAATTTCTTAAAATTCAATTTTATTTTATATTTATTGGAGTAAATATAACATTCTTCCCTCAACATTTTTTAGGATTAATAGAAATACCACGACGATATTCAGATTACCCTGACGCATATTACTGTTGAAATTTTTTATCTTCACTAGGATCATTAATTTCAATTAATAGAATAATAATAATTATTTTTATTATATTAGAAAGATTTATAGTAAAACGATTAATTTTATTTAAATATTTTCAAAATTCACTTGAATGATTACAAAATTATCCCCCACTTGAACACTCATTTAATGAAATTCCTTTGATTTTTAAAAAAGAAAATAAAAGAAAGAAAATTTAATTTGAAGCTTATAAAATTTATAAATTAAAAATTAAACTTAATATGGCAGATTAGTGCGATCAATTTAAGCTTCATATATAAAGATATATTTCTTTTATTAAAAATTGCTACATGAAATATATTTTCACTTCAAGATCCTAACTATCCTTTTGCTGATAATTTAGTTGTATTTTATAATATTACTATATATAACATTATCAATAATTATTTCGATAACATTATTTATAATAATAAATATCATTTTAAGAAAATTTAGAAATCGATTTTTATTAGAAAATAATTTAATTGAAATTATTTGAACTATTTTTCCAATAATTGTATTAATAATTATTGCATTTCCATCATTAAAAACTCTTTATATTGTTGATGAAATATGATCATTCTCATATTTTACAATTAAAGCTATTGGTCTTCAATAATATTGAAGATATGAATATCCAGAATTTTATTTAAATTATGATTCTTTTATAATCAATGATTATTCAAATTTAAGATTATTTCAACTATTAGATGTAGATAATCGAATTATTATTCCATTTAAAACCCCAATTCGTTTAATTACAACATCTGTTGATGTAATTCACACATGAACAATTCCATCCTTAGGAATAAAAATAGATGCAACTCCAGGACGACTTAAGGGGGCAGACTCCTTCGGGGCCTACTCCGAATCGATCGAAGCGCTGTTGCGAAAAAACGGGCATTAGGGAAAACATAATTTATACATGCGACATTTGATAATGTGGCATTTAGCGTTATCCTGTTGAATTACAAATGAGAATTGCGAAGGTATAATTGCCAAATCGCATCGTAGAAAGTTCTGTCACGCTGTTGCCACATCAATTACAATTTTATGCATCAGTAAATCTCTACTGAATACGCCTTGAGCCGATATTTTGCTTCATACGGAATATAGAAAAGGACGGTGCGAGCGAGAAAGAAAGAGTATCACGAATGAAACAATACATATGTGCCCAAAATTATGAAAGTAGTCTAAGAAACAACATTTTCGTATGAGATTCACACAAAATTTCACATTTATAATAAATGTTCATTAATCAAGACTAATTATAATGTTACGTAATATAGAAATATTTTCTAATTTATTCAAATGTAATCCTTTCAATATCACAAAATAAGAAATATACAATTTAGACCACTTTCATAATTATGGGCATATATATATATACTAATATGTGAAATCCTAAAACTTATATATATAGAATAAATACTTCATTAAATTCATGCTATTCATTCATTCATTCATTCCTACTTTTTAAGAAATAAACAAACGACATTATTTTAATTTTTCTTTATTTAAAAATAAAAATGTTATGACTGGTATAATTGTAATCTGTGAAAAGGTATACAAAAATTAAAATTATTTAAACTAAAAATTGAAAACAAAAAAAAATTAAAAGCTACCATAGATTCGAACCAGGCACCTACAGATTATGAGGGAATGCCTAATTCTCACTCAACTAAGATGCTTTCGTGTAAAATTAGTGGATTAAACTATAACTTCTGGAACAATTCCAATTGTTTGTTTATAGTAAATAATAACTATTGAAGAATAATGATTTGTAAATCACTTTTACTTGCTACATTTTCATCGATGCAAGGGTCACTCACACTGAACCTCTCCTACTGTTTGCAACGAGTGCAAGACGTTGCGAGTATTCATTAGCAATGTTATAATTTATACATTTAGTAAACAATAAACAACATGTATCATAATATAATGACAAAAACATTATAGGGGTATATATTTTTCGTAAAACCACTCGTTTCAGGGCCCAATTTCGCACAAAATGCAGTTTAACTAAGAATGCTACTATTTTGTTCATAACGTAAAAATTCAAAATTCTATTTTAGCCGTATTTTGTGTTTTGGTTCATAGTATTTGCATACAAATTTACAAAACGATCGATCAGCATGTTGTCAGTGAAAACAACGACAATATACTATTTTTTAATATATTTTGTAAATAAATTGATATTTTTGAAAACTATTTACATAGGTGGATTCATCATTCAAAAATACACAATCGCCCCATGTATATCAGTTTGCTATCCGCACTAGTTTTGGAGATATTAAACGAAATATGTTTTCCACCCCCAACTTTGGGGGTGGTTTTCACACCCTTTAGATGAATTAGAAGCAATAAAAAAAATACCTGTCGAATATTTTCGGCTATTCTACAATCCTACAAAGTTTCATCAAAATCGGAGACTTTCACCTCGGGATGTTCCCTTATTAGTAAGAATCAAAATCTCGACTGGAGTTGGATTCGTTCAAGTTTTCCTGATGGGCAGAATTGTAATATGTACATACATATATGTGGCAACAGTGTGACGAAACTTTCAATACGTTTTGGCAACTAAGCCTTTCTTGCGTCTGTATTCGTGTATTCGATGAATACGCCATTCAGCTGTCAAATTCTAGATTACATTTACCGACTGATCTGTATTTTTATCGATGCTAATGGCAATATGACCAAATTGATTGAGATATACCATTAACGCTTCTAACGGCAAATCGTTGAACTATTTTTGTGTCAAAACGGGTGCACAACGAAAATTACGCTTTACGCCTTCAAGAAGTGTTAAATTGAGGAAAATCGCATTTCCACGATATTGTGCTAATTCAAGGAAGGGTGCTCTGGTGTGCTATGAGCTATGAACCATTAAATCGTGAGATATTTGCGAAAATGACACTTCGGCAGCCATCTTGCTAGTTTACAACAGCGTCTGTTTCATGCTTACAGTTTGTAATTTTACAGTTTTCTCCACGTATAGTGTTTATTGGAGTTTAAACGGACCAGAGCACCCTGTAGTGAAGTCTACTCGTGGGTTCTGTACCCGCGAAAAATTCGTTTATGCAAGTATCGAGACGTAAAGCTTAATTTGCGAAACCGGTTGTCTCTCTCGCTCATCGCGTCTACGTGTATGACTTTCCTTGCTTGTGTGAGCGGACGCACACAGCTCAAAACACAAGGAGTCTGCCCCCTTAATCAACTAATATTATTTACATACCGACCAGGATTATTTTTTGGCCAATGTTCAGAAATTTGTGGAACAAATCATAGATTTATACCTATCGTAGTAGAATCAACATCAATAAATGATTTTGGAAATTGATTACTTAGAATAATAACTTTATAAAATCCTAAGATAAAAAATTAGTTAAACATATAACATTAAATTGTCAATTTAAAATTATTAATTTTTTAATATTTTTTATTTATATTTTATTTAACAATAATAATTTAATCATTAGATGTCTGAAATGAAAGAATTGGTCTCTTAAACCATATTACAGTATAAATTCGATATACTTCTAATGGCCAATATTTAAATATTTTTTTATACCACAGATAAAACCAATATTATGATCAATTCTTCTATTTTTCACGTTAAGAATTATTTACATTATAATCATTAATCTTCATTATTTATTTATTAATTTTTCTCCATATAAAAATAAAAAGAAAATATTAAAAAATAAGAATAAAAATTTATGAAAGTGAATATGATAAACCTATTATCAATTTTCGACCCATCTACATATATTGTACTTATAATAAATTGAATTAGTTTATTACTACCATTAATAATGATACCAATAATATATTGGTTTATTCCCTCTCGTTTAAATATATTATGAATTAAGCTTATAATAATAATTTACAATGAATTTAAATTACTAATTAGTTACAAATATATATTTAATATAATTATTTTCTTAAGAATACTAATAATAATTATACTTTATAATTTAATAGGATTAATACCATATATTTTCACTCCTACAAGTCACTTATCAATTAATTTATCATTAACAATATCAATATGATTAACATATATATTTTACGGTTGAACTATAAATTGAGAAAAAATATTAATTCATTTAGTACCACTAAATACACCTTTAATATTAATAAATTTTATAGTATTAATTGAAACAATTAGAAACATTATTCGTCCATGAACATTATCAATTCGACTAACAGCTAATATATTAGCAGGTCATTTACTTTTAACTTTACTAGGATAATCAATAGAAAGTTCCTGATTAATTATTATTCCATTTATAATCATTATTCAAAATATATTATTTATTCTAGAAATGTCAGTTTTATTTATTCAATCGTATGTAATTTCCATTCTTGGACTTCTATACTTTAATGAATCTAATCATTAAAATCATTAAATTAAAAAAAAATTGTTTATCTTAAATAAACACTAAAACAAATGAATATAATATAATATAATATAATCATATATATCATATCATATTTTATATATATGATCATATATATATATATATATATATATATATATATATATATATATATATATATATATGATTTTTCATTTGTTTTAGTGTTTATTTAAGATAAACAATTTTTTTTTAATTTAATGATTTTAATGATATATATATATATATATATATATATATATATATATATATATATATATATATCGTTTCTTGTATATAGGGATTATACATATTGTTGGCTACATTGCGTTGCGACGAAGAGGTGGTTTTTTTATTACATTTGTACTGATTTAAGGCAAGTAAATTCATAACAATATTTGTCATTACTTTGTATTTATGTGTAAATATGCTTCGTTAAATCGCAGAAGCGATAAGACAAACCGATATGTTTTCTTAATGTATACAATTTATACTGTGTGTCTCTATCGCATGTACAGTTTAGGGATGTACGCAACCTCATACGTAGCACAGAGATGCATGAGTAAAAGTGTCTAAAAGAAATACGGTAAAGTTCGAAAAAAAAAATGGCGATGAGACGTTCCTGAGATGTTTGATCATTACAAATCAGTATGTTTTTAGGACGTCTTAAAAAGCATTTTCATAAAACGCTTAAATTAGACTACGTCTACAAGATGTTTTTCGTTAATGCTTTTGATTCCGCTCTCTATTGCTTTTATTTTGAAATGCATGTGCCTCTTTATATTATTAAAAAATATTTCTTTAATTATAGGATTTGACTTTCTTTTAATTTTTAGAAATACTATTAAGGAGAAAAACAGAAACGATTGAGTTTGGTAAGCTTTTTTTCTTTTTTATTTCAGGGTTCCATGAGTTATTTACAATATGTAAAATCTACTCGTTTAGCTGCTTTGCGCTATTGTCGAGTACGCTTTACTGGTTGCAGATTTGAGCCTTAATGTTTCACATAACATTAGTCGATAGGCTGCATTGTTTGCGCCGTGTTTCCAGATCAGCAACCGTAAAAAGGGGCGATACAAACGTCTTGTAAATGTCGTTGTCGTTCTTGTTGTCATTGTTTTATAATTATTATTACGATTATGATTATGGTTATGATTATGACTATGGTTATGATTATGACTAGGATTACGATTATAACTATAATTATGTTTACGATTATGATTATGATTATGATTATAACTATGACTATGGTTATGGCAATGGCTGCTATGCCTATGGCTATGTCTGCTATGGCTGTGGCTATGGCTATGGCTACTATGGCTATGTCTATGGCTGCTATGGCTATGGCTATGGCTACGACTGCTATGGATATAGCTGTGGCTGCTACGGCTATGGCTATGGCTACGGCTGCTATGGCTATGGCTATGGCTGCAATGTCCATGGCAATGGCTGCTAAGTCTATGGCTGGTATAGCTATGCCTATGGCTGCTACGGCTATGGCTATAACTGCTATGGCTATGGCATTGGCTGCTGTGGCTATAGCTATGGCTATGTCTGCTCTGGCTATGGCTATGGCTGCTATGGCTATGTCTATGGCTATGGCTGATATGGCTATGGCTATGGCTGCTATGGCTATGGCTTGGCTGCTATGGCTCCTATGGATATGGCTATGGCTATGGCTACTATGGCTATGGCTATGGCTATGGCTGCTATGGCTATGGCTGCTATGGCTATGGCTATGGCTGCTATGGCTATGGCTATGTCTGCTGTGGCTGTGGCTTTGGTTATGGCTGGTACAGCTATAGCTATGGCTATGGCTGCTATGGCAATGGCTATGCCCATGGCTGCGGTGGCTATGGCTATGGCTACTATGGCTATGGCGACGACTGCTCTGGCTGCTATGGCTGTGGCTATTGTTGCTACGGCTATGGCTATGGCTATGGCTATGGTTGCTATGGCTATGGCTATGGCTGCTTTGGCTATGGCTAATGCTGCTGTGACTATGGCGATGGCTATGGCAGCAATAGCTTTGGCTGTGGCTACAATGGCTATTGCTGTGGCTGGTATGGCTGCTATGGCCATGGCTATTACTGCTATGTCTATGGCTGTTATGGCTATGACTATGGCTGCATTAGCTTTGGCTGTGGCTATGGCTATGGCTATGGCTATTATGGCTATGGCTATAGCTGCTATGGCTATGGCTCCGGCTGCTATGGCTATGGCTATGGCTGCGGCTGCTATGGCTATGGCTATGTCTGCTATGGCTGTGGCTTTGGCTATGGCTGCTATAGCTATCGCTATGGCTGATAATGCTATGTATATGGCTGCTATGGCTATGGCTATTGCTGCTATGGCTATGGCTATGGCTATGTCTGCTCTGGCTATGGCTATGGCTGCTATGGCTATGGCTATGGCTGTGGTTGATATGGCTATGGCCATGGCTGCTATGGCTATGGCTAGGCTGCTATGGCAATCGCTATGCGTGCTATTGCTATGGCTATGGCTCCTATAGCTATGCCTATGGCTGCTATGGCTGTGGCTTTGGCTATGGCTGCTATAGCTATCGCTATGGCTGATAATGCTATGTATATGGCTGCTATGGCTATGGCTATTGCTGCTATGGCTATGGCTATGGCTATGTCTGCTCTGGCTATGGCTATGGCTGCTATGGCTATGGCTATGGCTGTGGTTGATATGGCTATGGCCATGGCTGCTATGGCTATGGCTAGGCTGCTATGGCAATCGCTATGCGTGCTATTGCTATGGCTATGGCTCCTATAGCTATGCCTATGGATGCTATGGCTGTGGCTATTGCTGCGATGGATATATCTATGGCTCCTATGGCTATGGCTATGGCTGCTATGTCTGTGGCTGGTATAGCTATGCGTATGGCTGCTACGGCTATGGCTATATCTGCTATGGCTGTGGCATTGACTGCTCTGGCTATGGCTATGGCTATGACAATGGCTGCTATGGCTATGGCTATGGCTACGCCTGCTATGGCTATGGCAATGGCTGCAATGTCCATGGCAATGGCTGCTATGTCTATGGCTGGTATTGCTATGCCTATGGCTGCTACGGCTATGGCTATAACTGCTATGGCTATGGCATTGGCTGCTGTGGCTATGGCTATGGCTATGTCTGCTCTGGCTATGGCATTGGCTGCTCTGGCTATGGCTATGGCTATGACAATGGCTGCTATGGCTATGGCTATGGCTGCTATGGCTATGGCTGCTATAGATATGGCTATGGCTGCTATAGCTGTGGCTATGGTTGCTATTGCTATGGCTATGGCTGCTATGGCTATGGCTCTGACTGCTCTGGCTATGGCTATGGCTGGTATGGCTATGGCTATGGCTGGTATGGCTATGGCCATGGCTACGGCTATGGCTGCTATGGCCGCTATGGCTATGGCTATGCCTGCTATGCCTATCGCTATTGCTGTTATGGCAATGGCTATGGGTACGGCTATGGCTACGGCTGCTTTGGCTATGGCTATGGCTGCTCTGGCTATGGCTAGGGCCATGGCTGCTATGGCTATGGCTATGGATGCTATGGCTATGGCTACGGCTGCTATGGCTATCGCTATGACTGCTATGGCTATGGCTATGGCTGCTATGGCTATGGCTATAGCTGCTATGGCTATGGCTATGGCTGCTATGACTATGGCTATGGCTATGGCAGCCATAGCTTTTGCTGTGGCTGCTTTGGGTATGGCTATTGCTGCAATGGCTATGGCACTGGCTGCTATGGCTATGGCTATGGCTGCTATGGCTATGGCTATGGCTGTTATGGCTATGGCTATGGCTATGTCTATGGCTGCTATGGCTATGGCTAAGGCTGCTACGGCCATGGCTATGGCTAAGACTGCTATGGCCATGGCTATGGCTGCTTTGGCTATGGCTCTGTCTACGGCTATGGCTGCTCTGGCTATGGGTATGGCTGCTATGGCAATGGCTATGTCTGCTATGCCTATGGCTATGGACATGTCTATGGCCGCTATGGCTATGGCTAAGGCTGCTTAGGGTATGGCTATAGCTGCTTTGGCTATGGCTCTGGCTGCTATGACTATGGCTATGGCTGATATGGCTATGGCTTTGGCCATGTCTATGGCTGCTATGGCTATGGCTAAGGCTGCTATGGCCATGGCTATGGATGCTTTGGCTATGGCTATGGCTACGGCTATGGCTGCTCTGGCTATGGCTATGGCTGCTGTGGCTATGGCTATGGCTACTATGGCTATGGCTATGACTGCTCTCGCTGCTATGGCTATGGCTATTGTTGCTACGGCTATGGCTATGGCTATGGCTATGACTGCTATGGCTATGGTTATGGCTGCTGTGGCTGTGGCTATGGCTGCTATTTCTATGGCATTGGCTCCTGTGGCTATGGCTACGTCTATGGCTGCTATGGCTATGGCTATGGCTACGGCTGCTATGGCTATGGCTATGGCTGAAATGTCCATGGCAATGGCTGCTATGTCTATGGCTGGTATAGCTATGCCTATGGCTGCTGCGGCTATGGCTATAACTGCTATGGCTACGGCTATGACTGCTATGGCTATGGCCATGGCTGGTATGGCTATGGCCATGGCTACGGCTATGGCTGCTATGGCTGTGGCTATGGCTGCTCTGGCTACGGCTATGGCCATGGCTGCTGTGGCTATGGCTATGGCTGCTATGTCTGTGGCTCTGGCTGCTGTGGCTATGGGTATGGCTGCTTTGGGTATGGCTATAGCTGCTATGGCTATGGCTCTGACTGCTATGGCTATGGCTATGGCTGCTATGGCTATGGCTGCTATGGCTATGGCTATGGCTACAGCTGCTATGGCTATGGCTATGGCTGGAATGTCCGTGGCAATGGCTGCTATGTCTATGGCTGGTATAGCTATGCCTGTGGTTGCTACGGCTATGGCTATAACTGCTATGGCTATGGCTATGACTGCTATGGCTATGGCCATGGCTGGTATGGCTATGGCCATGGCTACGGCTATGGCTGCTATTGCTGTCGCTAATGCTGCTATGGCAATGGCTATGGGTACGGCAATGGCTATGGCTGCTTTGGCTATGGCTATGGCTGCTCTGGCTATGGCTAGGGCCTTGGCTGCTATGGCTATGGCTATGGATGCTATGACTATGGCTACGGCTGCTATGGCTATCCCTATGACTGCTATGGCTATGGCTATGGCTGCTATGGCTATGCCTATAGCTGCTATGGCTATGGCTATGGCTGCTATGACTATGGCTATGGCTATGGCAGCCATAGCTTTGGCTGTGGCTGCTTTGGGTATGGCTATTGCTGCAATGGCTATGGCACTGGCTGCTATGGCTATGGCTATGGCGGCTATGGCTATGGCTATGGCTGTTATGGCTATGGCTATGGCCATGTCTATGGCTGCAATGGCTATGGCTAAGGCTGCTGTGGACATGGCTATGGCTAAGGCTGCTATGGCCATGGCTATGGCTGCTTTGGCTATGGCTCTGTCTACGGCTATGGCTGCTCTGGCTATGGGTATGGCTGCTATGGCTATGGCTATGGCTGCTATGCCTATGGCTATGGTCACGTCTATGGCCGCTATGGCTATGGCTAAGGCTGCTTTGGGTATGGCTATAGCTGCTATGGCTATGGCTCTGGCAGCTATGACTATGGCTATGGCTGCTATGGCTATGGCTTTGGACATGTCTATGGCTGCTATGGCTATGGCTAAGGCTGCTAGGGCTACTATGGCTATGCCTGCCATTGCTATCGCTAATACTGCAATGGCAATGGCTATGACTACGGCTATGGCTATGGCTGCTATGGCTATGGCTCTAACTGCTATGGCTATGGCATTGGCTGCTGTGGCTATGGCCATGGCTATGTCTGCTCTGGCTCTGACTATGGCTGCTGTGGCTATGGCTATGGCTATGGCAATGGCTGCTATGGTTATGGCTCTGGCTGCTATGGCTATGGCTATGGCTATGGCTGCTATGGCTGTGGCTATAGCTGCTATGGCCATGGCTATGGATGCTATGGCTATGGCTATGGCCGCTACGGCCGCTATGGCTATGGCTATGGCTGCTATGGCTATGGCTATGGCTGCTGTGGCTGTGGCTATGGCTGCGTCTGCTATGGCTATGGCTATGGCTATGGCTGCTATGGCTGCTATGGCTATGGCTATTGCTGCTATGGCTATGGCTATGGCTATGGCTATGGCTGCTATGGCTGCTATGGCTATGACTATCGCTGCTATAGCTTTGGCTGTGGCTACTATTGCTATGGCTATTGCTGCTATGGCTGTGGCTGTGGCTGCAATGGCTGTGGCTATGGCTATGGCTGCTGTGGCTACTGCTATGGCTGCTATGGCTATGGCTATGGCTGTTATGGCTATGGCTATGGCCATGTCTATGGCTGCTATGGCTATGGCTAAGGCTGCTGTGTACATGGCTATGGCTAAGGCTGCTATGGCCATGGCTATGGCTGCTTTGGCTATGGCTCTGTCTACGGCTATGTCTGCTCTGGCTATGGGTATGGCTGCTATGGCTATGGCTATGGCTGCTATGCCTATGGCTATGGTCATGTCTATGGCCGCTATGGCTATGGCTATGGGTATAATGGCTATGGCTATAGCTGCTATGGTTATGGCTCCGGCTGCTATGGCTATGGCTATGGCTATGGCTGCTATGGCTGTGGCTATGGCTGCTATAGCTATGGCTATGGATGCTATGGCAATGGCTATGGTTGCTTTGGCTGTGGCTGTGGCTGATATGGCTATGGCTATGGCTGCTATGGCTATGGCTATGGCTGCTAGGGCTACTATGGCTATGACTATTGCTGGTATGGCTATGGCCACGGCTACGGCTATGGCAGCTATGGCCGCTATGGCTATGGCTATGCCTGCTATGGCTGCTATGGCTATGAATATCACTGCTATAGCTTTGGCTGTGGCTACTTTGGCTATGGCTATAGTTGCTATGGCTATGGCTATGGCTATGGCTGCTATGGCTGCTATGGCTATGACTATGGCTGCTACAGCTTTGGCTGTGGCTGCTATGGCTATGGCTATGGCTGCTATGGCTATGGCCATGGCTGGTACGGCTATGGCCATGGCTACGGCTATGGCTGCTATGGCCGCTATGGCTATGGCTATGCCTGCTATTGCTATCGATAATGCTGCAATGGCAATGGCTATGACTACGGCTATGGCTATGGCTGCTATGGCTATGGCTCTAACTGCTATGGCTATGGCATTGGCTGCTGTGGCTATGCCCATGGCTATGTCTGCTCTGGCTCTGACTATGGCTGCTGTGGCTATGGCTATGGCTATGGCAATGGCTGCTATGGTTATGGCTATGGCTGCTATGTCTATGTCTGCTTTGGGTATGGCTATAGCAGCTATGACTATGGCTATGGCGGCTATGGCTCTGGCTGCGGCTGCTCTGGCTATGGCTATGGCCATGGCTGCTAGGGCTATGGCTATGGCTGCTATGGCTATGGCTACGGCTGCGATGGCTATCGCTATGACGGCTATGGCTATGGCTATGGCTGCTATGGCTATTGCTATGGCTGCTATGTCTGTGGCTGGTATAGCTATGCCTATGGCTGCTACGGCTATGGCTACAACTGCTATGGCTATGGCATTGGCTGCTGTGGCTATGGCTATGTCTATGGCTGCTATGGCTATGGCTATGGCTATGGCTGCTATGGATATAGCTGTGGCTGCTATGGCTATGGCTACGGCTGCTATGGCTATGGCTAGGCTGCTATGGCCATGGTTATGGCTGCTTTGGCTATGGCTATGGCTGTGGCCATGGCAGCTCTGGATATGGCTATGGCTGCTGTGGCTATGGCTATGACTACGGCTATGGCTGCTACTGCCGCTATGTCTGTGGCTGGTATAGCTATGCCTATGGCTGCTACGGCTATGGCTATAACTGCTATGGCTATAGCATTGGCTGCTGTGGCTATGGCTATGGCTCTGGCTGCTATGGCTATGGCTATGGCTGCTATGGCCATGGCTATGACTGCTATGTCTATGGCTGCTATGACTATGACTATGGCTGCATTAGCTTTGGCTATGTCTATGTCTGCTATGGCTATGGCTATGGCTATGGCTATTATGGCTATGGCTATAGCTGCTATGGCTATGGCTCCGGCTGCTATGGCTATGGCTATTGCTATGCCTGGGTATGGATATAGCTGCTATGGTTATGGCTCTGGCTGCTATGGCTATGGCCATGGTTATGGATGCTATGGCTATGGCTATGGCCGCTACGGCCGCTATGGCTATAGCTATGGCTGCTATGGCTGTGGCTATGACTGCTCTCGCTGCTATGGCTATGGCTATTGTTGCTACGGCTATGGCTATTGCTATGGCTATGACTGCTATGGCTATGGTTATGGCTGCTATGGCTATGGCTATGGCTGCTATGACTATGGCTATGGCTATGGCAGCAATAGCTTTGGCTGTGGCTACAATGCCTATGGCTATGGCTGCTATGGCTGCTATGGCCATGGCTATTACTGGTATGTCTATGACTGCTATGGCTATGGCTATGGCTGCTATGGCTATGGCTATGACGGCTGTGGCTATGGCTATGGCTGCTATGGCTATTGCTATGGCTGCTATGTCTGTGGCTGGTATAGCTATGGCTATGGCTGCTCTGGCTATGGCTATGGCTGGTATGGCTATGGCCATGGCTGGTATGGCTATGGCCATGGCTACGGCTATGGCTGCTATGGCCGCTTTGGCTATGGCTATGCCTGCTATTGCTATCGCTAATGCTGCAATGGCAATGGCTATGGATGCTTTGGCTATGGCTATGGCTATGGCTATGGCTGCTATGGCTGCTATGGCTATGACTATCGCTGCTGTAGCTTTGGCTGTGGCTACTATGGCTATGGCTATTGCTGCTATGGCTGTGGCTGTGGCTGCAATGGCTGTGGCTATGGCTATGGCTGCTGTGGCTAATGCTATGGCTGCTATGGCTATGGCTACTATGGCTATATCTATGGCTGCTATGTCTATGGCTATGCCTGCTATGGCTATGGCTATGGCTGCTATGAATATGGCTACTGCTGCTATGGCTATGGCTATGGCTGCTCTGGTTATGGCTATGGCTGGTATGGCTATGGCCATGGCTGCTATGACTATGGCTATGGCTGCTATGGCTATGGCTTTGGCCATGTCCATGGCTGCTATGGCTATGGCTAAGGCTGCTATGGCCATGGCTATGGATGCTTTGGCTATGGCTATGGCTACGTCTATGGCTGCTCTGGCTATGGCTATGGCTGTTGTGGCTATGACTATGGCTACTATGGCTATGGCTATGACTGCTCTCGCTGCTATGGCTATGGCTATTGTTGCTACGGCTATGGCTATTGCTATGGCTATGACTGCTATGGCTATGGTTATGGCTGCTATGGCTATGGCTATGGCTGCTATGACTATGGCTATGGCTATGGCAGCAATAGCTTTGGCTGTGGCTACAATGCCTATGGCTATGGCTGCTATGGCTGCTATGGCCATGGCTATTACTGCTATGTCTATGACTGCTATGGCTATGGCTGTGGCTGCTATGGCTATGGCTATGACGGCTGTGGCTATGGCTATGGCTGCTATGGCTATTGCTATGGCTGCTATGTCTCTGGCTGGTATAGCTATGGCTATGGCTGCTCTGGCTATGGCCATGGCTGGTATGGCTATGGCCATGGCTACGGCTATGGCTGCTATGGCCGCTATGGCTGTGGCTATGCCTGCTATTGCTATGGCTAGTGCTGCAATGGCAATGGCTATGCCCACGGCTATGGCTATGGCTGCTACGGCTATGGCTATGGCTGCTCTGGCTATGGCTATGGCTACTATGGCTATGACTATGGCTGCTATGGCTATGGCTATGCCTGCTATGGCTATGGCTATGGCTGCTATGAATATGGCTACTGCTGCTATGGCTATGGCTATGGCTGCTCTGGCTATGGCTACGGCTGGTATGGCTATGGCCATGGCTACGGCTATGGCTGCTATGGCCGCTTCGGCTTTGGCTATGCCTGCTATTGCTATCGCTAATGCTGCAATGGCAATGGCTATGGATGCTTTGGCTATGGCTATGGCTACGGCTATGGCTACTATGGCTATGGCTATGACTGCTCACGCTGCTATGGCTATGGCTATTGTTGCTACGGCTATGGCTATGGCTATGGCTATGACTGCTATGGCCATGGCTATGGCTGCTTTGGCTATGGCTATGGCTATGGCCATGGCTGCCCTGGCTATGACTATGGCTGCTGTGGCTATGGCTATGACTACGGCTATGGCTGCTACTGCCGCTATGTCTGTGGCTGGTATAGCTATGCCTATGGCTGCTACGGCTATGGCTACAACTGCTATGGCTATGGCATTGGCTGCTGTGGCTATGGCTATGTCTATGGCTGCTTTGGCTATGGCAATGGCTGCTTTGGGTATGGCTATAGCTGCTGTGGCTATGGCTTTGGCTGCTATGGCTATGGCTATGGCTGCTATGGCTATGGCTATGGTCATGTCTATGGCCGCTATGGCTATGTCTAAGTCTGGTTTGGGTATGGCTATAGCTGCTATGGCTATGGCTCTGGCTGCTATGGCTATGGCTATGGCTGCTATGGCTATGGCTTTGGCCATGTCTACGGCTGCTATGGCTATGGCTAAGGCTGCTATGACCATGGCTATGGCTGCTTTGGCTATGGCTATGACTGCTCTCGCTGCTATGGCTATGGCTATTGTTGCTACGGCTATGGCTATGGCTATGGCTATGGCTGCTATGGCTGCTATGGTTATGGCTATGGCTGCTATGACTATGGTTATGGCTATGGCAGCAATATCTTTGGCTGTGCCTACAATGGCTATGGCTATGGCTGCTATGGCTGCTATGGACATGGCTATTACTGCTATGTCTATGGCTGCTATGCCTACGACTATGGCTGCATTAGCTTTGGCTATGGCTATGTCTGCTATGGCTATGTCTGCTGTGGCTATGGCTATGGCTATGGCTATTATGGCTATGGCTACAGCTGCTATGGCTATGGCTCCGGCTGCTATGGCTATGGCTATTGCTATGCCTGGGTATGGATATAGCTGCTACGGTTATGGCTCTGGCTGCTATGGCTATGGCTATGGCTATGGCTGCTATGGCTGTGGCTATAGCGGCTATGGCCATGGCTATGGATGCTATGGCTATGGCTATGGCCGCTATGGCCGCTATGGCTATGGCTATGGCTGCTATGGCTATGGCTATGGCTGCTGTGTCTGTGGCTGTGGCTATGGCTGCGTCTCCTATGGCTATGGCTATGGCTATGGCTGCTATGGCTGCTATGGCTATGGCTATTGCTGCTATGGCTATGGCTATGGCTATGGCTGCTATGGCTGCTATGGCTATGGCTATCGCTGCTATAGCTTTGGCTGTGGCTACTGTTGCTATGGCTATTGCTTCTATGGCTGTGGCTGTGGCTGCAATGGCTGTGGCTATGGCTATGGCTGCTGTGACTAATGCTATGGCTGCTATGGCTATGGCTATGGCTACTATGGCTATGACTATGGCTGCTATGGCTATGGCTATGCCTGCTATGGCTATGGCTATGGCTGCTATGAATATGGCTACTGCGGCTATGGCTATGGCTATGGCTGCTATGGCTATGGCTACGGCTGCTATGGCTATCGCTATGGCTGCTACGGCTGCGATGTCTATCGCTATGGCCATGGCTGCTATGGCCGCTATGGCTGTGGTTATGGCTACGGCTATGGCAGCTATGGCCGCTATGGCTATGGCTATGGCTATGGCTGCTGTGGCTGTGGCTATGGCTGCGTATGCAATGGCTATGGCTATGGCTATGGCTGCTATGGCTGCTATGGCTATGGCTATTGCTGCTATGGCTATGGCTATGGCTACGGCTATGACTGTCGCTGCTATAGCTTTGGCTGTGGCTACTATGGCTATGGCTATTGCTGCTATGGCTGTGGCTGTGGCTGCGATGGCTGTGGCTATGGCTATGGCTGCTGTGGCTAATGCTATGGCTGCTATGGCTATGGCTATGGCTACTATGGCTATGGCCATGGCTGCTATGATCATGGCTATGGCTGCTATGGCTATGGCTTTGGCCATGTCTATGGCTGCTATGGCTATGGCTAAGGCTGCTATGGCCATGGCTATGGATACTTTGGCTATGGCTATGGCTACGGCTATGGCTGCTCTGGCTTTGGCTATCGCTGCTGTGGCTATGGCTATGGCGGCTTTGGGTATGGTTATACCTGCTGTGGCTATGGCTCTGGCTGCTATGGCTATTGCTCTGGCTGCTGTGGCTATGGCTATGGCTGCTATGGCTATGGCTATGGTCATGTCTATGGCCGCTGTGGCTATGGCTAAGGCTGCTTTGGGTATGGCTATATCTGCTATGTTCATGGCTATGGCTGCTTTGGCTATGGCTATGGCTACGTCTATGGCTGCTCTGGCTATGGCTATGGCAGCTGTGGCTATGGCTATGTCTACTATGGCTATGGCTATGGCTGCTCTCGCTGCTATGGCTATGGCTATTGTTACTACGGCTATGGCTATGGCTATGGCTATAGCTGCTATGGCTATGGCTATGGCTATAGCTGCTATGGCTATGGCTCTGGCTGCTGTGGCTATGGCTATGGCTGCTATGGCTATGGCTATGGCTGCTATGGCAATGGCTATGGCTGCTATGGCCATGGCTATGACTGCTTTGGCTATGGCTATGGCTATGGCTATGACTGCTCTCGCTGCTATGGCTATGGCTATTGTTGCTACGGCCATGGCTATTGCTATGGCTATGGCTGCTATGGCTATGGCTATGGCTGCTATGACTATGGCTATGGCTGCTATGGCTATCGCTATGAGTGCTATGGCTATGGCTATGGCTGCAATGGCTATGGCTATGGTCATGTCTATGGCCGCTATGGCTATGGCTATGGCTGCTTTGGGTATGGCTATAGCTGCTATGGCTGTGGCTCTGGCTGCTATGGCCATGTCTATGGCTGCTATGGCCATGGCTATGGCTGCTTTGGCTATGGCTATGGCTGTGGCGATGGCTGCTCTGGCTATGGCTATGGCTGCTGTGGCTATGGCTATGACTACGGCTATGGCTGCTACTGCCGCTATGTCTGTGGCTGGTATAGCTATGCCTATGGCTGCTACGGCTATGGTTATAACTGCTATGGCTATAGCATTGGCTGCTGTGGCTATTGCTATGGCTCTGGCTGCTATGGCTATGGCTATGGCTGCTATGCCTATGGCTATGACTGCTTTGGGTATGGCTATAGCTGCTGTGGCTATGGCTCTGGCTGCTATGGCTATCGCTATGAGTGCTATGGCTATGGCTATGGCTGCTATGGCTATGGCTATGGTCATGTCTATGGCCGCTATGGCTATGGCTATGGCTGCTTTGGGTATGGCTATAGCTGCTATGGCTGTGGCTCTGGCTGCTATGGCTATGGCTAAGGCCGCTATGGCCATGGCTATGGATGCTTTGGCTATGGCTATGGCTACGGCTATGGCTGCTCTGGCTATGGCTATGGCAGCTGTGGCTATGGCTATGGCTACTATGGCTATGGCTATGACTGCTCACGCTGCTCTGGCTATGGCTATTGTTGCTACGGCTATGGCTATGGCTATGGCTGTGACTGCTATGGCCATGGCTATGGCTGCTTTGGCGATGGCTATGACTGTGGCCATGGCTGCTCTGGCTATGGCTATGGCTGCTTTGGCTATGGCTATGGCTGCGGCTATGGCTGCTCTGGCTATGGCTATGGCTGTTGTGGCTATGACTATGGCTACTATGGCTATGGCTATGACTGCTCTCGCTGCTATGGCTATGGCTATGGCTGCTATGACTATGGCTATGGCTATGGCAGCAATAGCTTTGGCTGTGGCTACAATGCCTATGGCTATGGCTGCTATGGCTGCTATGGCCATGGCTATTACTGCTATGTCTATGACTGCTATGGCTATGGCTATGGCTGCTATGGCTATGGCTATGACGGCTGTGGCTATGGCTATGGCTGCTATGGCTATTGCTATGGCTGCTATGTCTCTGGCTGGTATAGCTATGGCTATGGCTGCTCTGGCTATGGCTATGGCTGGTATGGCTATGGCCATGGCTACGGCTATGGCTGCTATGGCCGCTATGGCTATGGCTATGCCTGCTATGGCTATCGCTATTGCTGCTATGGCAATGGCTATGGGTACGGCTATGGCTATGGCTGCTATGGCTATGGCTATGGCTGCTCTGGCTATGGCTATAGCTCCTATGGCTATAGCATTGGCTGCTGTGGCTATGGCTATGGCTCTGGCTGCTATGGCTATGGCTATGGCTGATATGGCAATGGCTATGGCTGCTATGGCCATGGCTATGGCTGCTTTGGCTATGGCTATGGCTATGGCTATGACTGCTCTCGCTGCTATGGCTATGGCTATTGTTGCTACGGCCATGGCTATGGCTATGGCTATGGCTGCTATGGTTATGTCTATGGCTGCTATGACTATGGCTATGGCTACTATTGCTATAGCTGTTGCTGCTATGGCTGTGGCTGTGGCTGCAATGGCTGTGGCTATGGCTATGGCTGCTGTGGCTAATGCTATGGCTGCTATGGCTATGGCTATGGCTACTATGGCTATGGCATTGGCTGCACTGGCTATGGCTATGGCTATGACAATGGCTGCTATGGCTATGGCTATGCCGGCTATGTCTATGGCTGTTATAGCTATGCCTATGGCTGCTACGGCTATGGCTATAACTGCTATTTCTATGACATTGGCTCCTGTGGCTATGGCTATGTCTATGGCTGCTATGGCTATGGCTATGGCTATGGCTACTATGGTTATGGCTATAGCTGCTATGGCTATGGCTATGGCTGCTATGGCTATGGCTATGGCTGCAATAGCTTTTGCTGCTGCTACTATGGCTATGGCTATGGCTATGGCTACTATGCTTATGGCTATTGCGGCTATGGCAATGGCTATGGCTACGGCTATGGTTATGGCTGCTATGGCTATGGCTATGGCTACTCTGGCTATGGCTATGGCCACGGCTGCTATGGCTATGGCTATGGCTGCTATGGCTATGGCTATGGCTGCTATGGCTGCTATGGCTATGGCTATTGCAGCTAAGGCTATGGCTATGGCTATGTCTTCTATGGCTATGGCTATGGCTATGGCTGCTATGACTATGGCTATGGCTGCTATGACTGTGGCTATGGCTATGGCTGCTATGGCTATGGCTATGGCTATGGCTGCTATGGCTGCTATGGCTATGACTATCGCTGCTATAGCTTTTGCTGTGGCTGCTATGGCTATGGCTATTGCTGCTATGGCTGTGGCTGTGGCTGCAATGGCTGTGGCTGTAGCTATGGCTGCGATGGCTATGGCTATGGCTGCTGTGGCTGTGGCTATGGCTGCGTCTGCTATGGCTATGGCTGTTGCTATGGCTGCTATGGCTGCAATGGCTATGGCTATTGCTGCTATGGTTATGGCTATGCCTGCTATGGCTATCGCTATTGCTGCTATGGCAATGGCTATGGGTACGGCTATGGCTATGGCTGCTATGGCTATGGCTATGGCTGCTCTGGCTATGGCTATAGCTGCTATGGCTATAGCATTGGCTGCTGTGGCTATGGCTATGGCTCTGGCTGCTATGGCTATGGCTATGGCTGATATGGCAATGGCTATGACTGCTATGGCCATGCCTATGGCTGCTTTGGCTATGGCTATGGCTATGGCTATGACTGCTCTCGCTGCTATGGCTATGGCTAATGTTGCTACGGCCATGGCTATGGCTATGGCTATGGCTGCTATGGCTATGTCTATGGCTGCTACGACTATGGCTATGGCTATGACCATGGCTGCTTTGGGTATGGCTATGGCTGCTACGGCTATGGCTATAACTGCTATGGCTATGGCTATGACTGCTATGGCTATGGCCATGGCTGGTATGGCTATGGCCATGGATGCGGCTATGGCTGCTATGGCCGCTATGGCTATGGCTATGCCTGCTATTGCTATCGCTAATGCTGCAATGGCAATGGCTATGGCTACGGCTATGGCTATGGCTGCTATGGCTAAGGCTATGGCTGCTCTGGCTATGGCTATGGCCATGGCCGCTATGGCTATGGCTATGCCTGCTATTGCTATCGCTAATGCTGCAATGGCAATGGCTATGGCTACGGCTATGGCTATGGCTGCTATGGCTAAGGCTATGGCTGCTCTGGCTATGGCTATGGCCATGGCTGCTATGGCTATGGCTATGGCTGCTGTGGCTATCGCTATGCGTGCTATGGCTATGGCTATAGCCACGGCTGCTATGGCTATGGCTATGGCTGCTATGGCTATCGCTATGAGTGCTATGGCTATGGCTATGGCTGCTATGGCTATGGCTATGGTCATGTATATGGCCGCTATGGCTATGGCTATGGCTGCTTTGGGTATGGCTATAGCTGCTATGGCTGTGGCTCTGGCTGCTATGGCTATGGCTAAGGCTGCTATGGCCATGGCTATGGATGCTTTGGCTATGGCTGTGGCTACGGCTATGGCTGCTCTGGCTATGGCTATGGCAGCAGTGGCTATGGCTATGGCTACTATGGCTATGGCTCTGGCTGTGGCTATGGCTGCTCTGGCTATGGCTATGGCCATGGCTGCTATGGCCATGGCTATGGCTGCTATGGCTATGGCTATGACTGCTCACGCTGCTATGGGTATGGCTATTGTTGCTACGGCTATGGCTATGGCTATGGCTATGACTGCTATGGCCATGGCTATGGCTGCTTTGGCGATGGCTATGACTGTGGCCATGGCTGCTCTGGCTATGGCTATGGCTTCTGTGTCTATGGCTATGACTACGGGTATGGCTGCTACTACGACTATGGCTATAACTGCTATGGCTATAGCATTGGCTGATGTGGCTATGGCTATGGCTCTGGCTGCTATGGCTATGGCTATGGCTGCTATGGCTATGGCTATGGCTGCTTTGGGTACGGCTATAGCTGCTGTGGCTATGGCTCTGGCTGCTATGGCTATGGCTCTGGCTGCTATGGCAATGGCTATGGTCATGTCTATGGCCGCTATGGCTATGGCTAAGGCTGCTTTGGGTATGGCTATAGCTGCTATGGCTATGGCTCTGGCTGTGGCTATGGCTGCTCTGGCTATGGCTATGGCTGATGTGGCTATGGCTATGACTACGGCTATGGCTGCTACTGCCGCTATGTCTGTAGCTGGTATAGCTATGCCTATGGCTGCTACGGCTATGGTTATAACTGCTATGGCTATAGCATTGGCTGCTGTGGCTATGGCTATGGCTCTGGCTGCTATGGCTATGGCTATGTCTGCTATGGCTATGGCTATGGCTGCTTTCGGTATGGCTATAGCTGCTATGGCTATGGCTCTGGCTGCTATGGATATGGCTATGGCTATGTCTGTTATGGATATAGCTGTGGCTGCTATGGCTATGTCTATGGCTACGGCTGCTATGGCTATGGCTATGGCTGCAATGTCCATTGCAATGGCTGCTATGTCTATGGCTGGTATAGCTACGCGTATGGCTGCTACGGCTATGGCTATAACTGCTATGGCTATGGCATTGGCTGCTCTGGCTATGGCTATGGCTATGACAATGGCTGCTATGGCTATGGCTATGGCTGCTATGGCTGCTATGGCTATGACTATCGCTGCTATAGCTTTTGCTGTGGCTGCTATGGCTATGGCTATTGCTGCTATGGCTGTGGCTGTGGCTTCAATGGCTCTGGCTATGGCTATGGCTGCGATGGCTATGGCTATGGCTGCTGTGGCTGTGGCTATGGCTGCGTCTGCTATGGCTATGGCTATTGCTATGGCTGCTATGGCTGCTATGGCTATGGCTATTGCTATGGCTGCTATGGCTGCTATGGCTATGTCTATGGCTGCTATGGCTATGGCTATGGCTATGGCTGCTATGGCTATGGCTATGGCTGCTATGGCTATGGCTATGGTCATGTCTGTGGCCGCTATGGCTATGTCTAAGGCTGCTTTGGGTATAGCTATAGCTGCTATGGCTATGGCTCTGGCTGCTATGGCTATGGCTATGGCTGCTATGGCTATGGCTTTGGCCATGTCTATGGCTGCTATGGCTATGGCTAAGGCTGCTATGGTTATGGCTCTGGCTGCTATAGCTATGGCTATGGCTATGGCTGCTATGGCTGTGGCTATAGCTGCTATGGCCTTGGCTACGGATGCTATGGCTATGGCTACGGCCGCTATAGCAGCTATGGCTATGGCTATGGCTGCTATGGCTATGGCTATGGCTGCTATGGCTATGGCTATTGCTGCTATGGCTATGGCTATGGCTATGGCTATGGCTATGGCTGCTATGGCTGCTATGCCTATGACTATCGCTGCTATAGCTCTGGCTGTGGCTACTATTGCTATAGCTGTTGCTGCTATGGCTGTGGCTGTGGCTGCAATGGCTGTGGCTATGGCTATGGCTGCTGTGGCTAATGCTATGGCTGCTATGGCTATGGCTATGGCTACTATGGCTATGGCATTGGCTGCACTGGCTATGGCTATGGCTATGACAATGGCTGCTATGGCTATGGCTATGCCGGCTATGTCTATGGCTGTTATAGCTATGCCTATGGCTGCTACGGCTATGGCTATAACTGCTATTTCTATGACATTGGCTCCTGTGGCTATGGCTATGTCTATGGCTGCTATGGCTATGGCTATGGCTATGGCTACTATGGTTATGGCTATAGCTGCTATGGCTATGGCTATGGCTGCTATGGCTATGGCTATGGCTGCAATAGCTTTTGCTGCTGCTACTATGGCTATGGCTATGGCTATGGCTACTATGCTTATGGCTATTGCTGCTATGGCAATGGCTATGGCTATTGCTGCTATGGCAATGGCTATGGCTACGGCTATGGTTATGGCTGCTATGGCTATGGCTATGGCTACTCTGGCTATGGCTATGGCCACGGCTGCTATGGCTATGGCTATGGCTGCTATGGCTATGGCTATGGCTGCTATGGCTGCTATGGCTATGGCTATTGCAGCTAAGGCTATGGCTATGGCTATGTCTTCTATGGCTATGGCTATGGCTATGGCTGCTATGACTATGGCTATGGCTGCTATGACTGTGGCTATGGCAATGGCTGCTATGGCTATGGCTATGGCTATGTCTGCTATGGCTGCTATGGCTATGAATATCGCTGCTATAGCTTTGGCTGTGGCTACTTTGGCTATGGCTATAGGTGCTATGGCTATGGCAATGGCTATGGCTGCTATGGCTGCTATGGCTGCTATGGCTATGACTATGGCTGCTATAGCTTTGGCTATGGCTGCTGTGGCTGCGGCTATGGCTGCGTCTGCTATGGCTATGGCTATGGCTATGGCTGCTATGGATGCTATGGCTATGGCTATTGCTGCTATGGCTATGGCTATGGCTATGGCTATGGCTGCTATGGCTGCTATGGCTATGGCCATGGCAGGTATGGCTCTGGCTATAACTGCTATGGCTATGGCATTGGCTGCTGTGGCTATGGCCATGGCTATGTCTGCTCTGGCTATGGCTATGGCTGCTATGGCTATGGCTATGGCTGCTCTGGCTATGGCTATGGCCATGGCTGCTATGGCTATGGCTACGGCTGCTATGGCTGTCGCTATGCGTGCTATGGCTATGGCTATGGCTGCTATGGCTATGGCTATGGTCATGTCTATGGCCGCTATGGCCATGGCTAAGGCTGCTTCGGGTATGGCTATAGCTGCTATGGCTATGACTACGGCTATGGCTATGGCTGCTATGGCTATGGCTATAACTGCTATGGCTATGGCATTGGCTGCTGTGGCTATGGCCATGGCTATGTCTGCTCTGGCTATGGCTATGGCTGCTATGGCTATGGCTATGGCTGCTCTGGCTATGGCTATGGCCATGGCTGCTATGGCTATGGCTACGGCTGCTATGGCTATCGCTATGCGTGCTATGGCTATGGCTATGGCTGCTATGGCTATGGCTATGGTCATGTCTATGGCCGCTATGGCCATGGCTAAGGCTGCTTCGGGTATGGCTATAGCTGCTATGGCTATGGCTCTGGCTGCTGTGGCTAAGGCCATGGCTGCTATGGCTATTTATTTGGCCATGTCCATGGCTGCTATGGCTATGGCTTAGGCTGCTATGGCCATGGCTATGGATGCTTTGGCTATGACTACGGCTGCTATGGCTATCGCTATGACCGCTATGGCAATGGCTATGGCTGCTGTGGCTATAGCTATGACGGCTATGGCAGCTCTGGCAATGGCTATGGCTGCTGTGGCTATGGCTATGGCTACTATGGCTATGGCTCCGGCTGCTATGGCTATGGCTATTGCTATGCCTAGGGTATGGGTATAGCTGCTATGGTTATGGCTCTGGCTGCTGTGGCTATGGCTATGGCTATGGCTGCTATGGCTGTGGCTATGGCTGCTATGGCTATGGCTATGGATGCTATGGCAATGGCCATGGATGCTTTGGCTGTGGCTATGGCTGATATGACTAGGGCTATGGCTGCTATGGTTATGGCTATGGCTGCTATGGCTATGGCTATGGCTGCTATGGCTGCTAAGGCTATGGCTATGTCTAAGGCTGCTATGGCTATGGCTATGGCTATGTCTGCTATGGCTATGGCTATGGCTAAGGCTGCTATGGCAATGGCTATGGCTGCTATGGCTATGGCTATGGCTATGTCTGCTATGGCTGCTATGGCTATGAATATCGCTGCTATAGCTTTGGCTGTGGCTACTTTGGCTATGGCTATAGGTGCTACGGCTATGGCAATGGCTATGGCTGCTATGGCTGCTATGGCTATGACTACGGCTGCTATAGTTTTGGCTGTGGCTGCTATGGCTATGGCTATGGCTGCTATGGCTATGGCCATGGCTGGTATGGCTATGGCCATGGCTACGGCTATGGCTGCTATGGCCGCTATGGCTATGGCTAGGCCTGCTATTGCTATCGCTAATGCTGCAATGGCAATGGCTATGGCTACGGCTATGGCTATGTCTGCAATGGCTATGGCTACGGCTGCTCTGGCTATGGCTATGGCCATGGCTGCTATGGCTATGGCTATGACTGCTATGGCTATCGCTATGCGTGCTATGGCTATGGCTATGGCTGCTATGGCTATGGCTATGGCTGCTATGGCTGCTATGGCTATGGCTATGGCTATGGCTACTATGGTTATGGCCATAGCTGCTATGGCTATGGCTCTGGCTGCTATGGCAATGGCTATGGCTGTTTTGGGTATGGCTATAGCTGCTATGGCTATGGCTATGGCTGCTATGGCTATGGCTATGGCTGCTCTGGCTATGGCTATGGCCATGGCTGCTAGGGCTATGGCTATGGCTGCTATGGCTATGGCTGGTATAGCTATGCCTATGGCTGCTACGGCTATGGCTATAACTGCTATTTCTATGGCATTGGCTCTTGTGGCTATGGCTATGGCTACGGCTGCTATGGCTATGGCTGTGACTGCTATGGCTATGGCTATGTCTGCTACGGCTGCTATGGCTATGGCTATGGCTATGGCTACTATGGTTATGGCTATAGCTGCTATGGCTATGGCTATGGCTGCTATGGCTATGGCTATGGCTGCAATAGCTCTTGCTGTGGCTACTATGGCTATGGCTATGGCTATGGCTACTATGGTTATGGCTATTGCTGCTATGGCAATGGCTATGGCTACGGCTATGGTTATGGCTGCTATGGCTATGGCTATGGCTGCTCTGGCTATGGCTATGGCCACGGCTGCTATGGCTATGGCTATGGCTGCTATGGCTATGGCTATGGCTGCTATGGCTGCTATGGCTATGGCTATTGCAGCTAAGGCTATGGCTATGGCTATGTCTGCTATGGCTATGGCTATGGCTATGGCTATTGCAGCTAAGGCTATGGCTATGGCTATGTCTTCTATGGCTATGGCTATGGCTGCTATGGCTATGGCTATGGCTATGTCTGCTATGGCTGCTATGGCTATGAATATCGCTGCTATAGCTTTGGCTGTGGCTACTTTGGCTATGGCTATAGGTGCTATGGCTATGGCAATGGCTATGGCTGCTATGGCTGCTATGGCTATGGCTATGGCTGCTCTGGCTATGGCTATGGCCACGGCTGCTATGGCTATGGCTATGGCTGCTATGGCTATGGCTATGGCTGCTATGGCTGCTATGGCTATGGCTATTGCAGCTAAGGCTATGGCTATGGCTATGTCTTCTATGGCTATCGCTATGGCTATGGCTATTGCAGCTAAGGCTATGGCTATGGCCATGGCTGCTATGGCTATGGCTATGACTGCTATGGCTATCGCTATGCGTGCTATGGCTATGGCTATGGCTATGGCTGCTATGGCTATGGCTGGTATAGCTATGCCTATGGCTGCTACGGCTATGGCTATAACTGCTATTTCTATGGCATTGGCTCCTGTTTCTATGGCTATGGCTACGGCTGCTATGGCTATGGCTGTGACTGCTATGGCTATGACTAAGGCTGCTTTGGGTATGGCTATAGCTGCTATGGCTATGGCTCTGGCTGCCATGGCTATGGCTATGGCTTTGGCCATGTCTATGGCTGCTATGGCTATGGCTAAGGCTGCTAGATCCATGGCTCTGGCTGCTTTGGCTATCGCTATGGCTACGGCTATGGCTGCTCTGGCAATGGCTATGGCTGCTGTGGCTATGGCTATGGCTACTATGGGTATGGCTATGACTGCTCTCGCTGCTATGGCTATGGCTATTGTTGCTACGGCTATGGCTATGGCTATGGCTATGACTGCTATGCCTATGGCTATGGCTGCTATGACTATGGCTATGGCTGCTATGACAATGGCTATGGCTGCTATGACTATGGCTATGGCTATGGCAGCCATACCTTTGGCTGTGGCTACAATGGCTATGGCTATGGCTGCTATGGCTGCTATGGCCATGGCTATTACTGCTATGGCTATGGCTGCTATTGCTATGACTATGGCTGCATTAGCTTTGGCTATGGCTATGTCTGCTATGGCTATGGCTACGGCTATGGCTATTATGGCTATGGCTATAGCTGCTATGGCTATGGCTCGGGCTGCTATGGCTATGGCTATTGCTATGCCTAGGGTATGGGTATAGCTGCTATGGTTATGGCTCTGGCTGCTACGGCTATGGCTATGGCTATGGCTGCTATGGCTGTGGCTATGGCTGCTATGGCTATGGCTATGGATGCTATGGCCATGGCTATGGATGCTTTGGCTGTGGCTATGGCTGATATGACTAGGGCTATGGCTGCTATGGCTAGTGCTATGGCTGCTAGGGCTGCTATGTCTATGACTATTGCTGCTATGGCTATGGCTATGGATATGACTATGGCTGCTATGGCTATGGCTATGGCTGCTAGGCCTGCTGTGGCTATGACTATTGCTCCTATGGCTATGGCTATGGCTATGACTATGGCTGCTATGGCTATCGCAATGCGTGCTACGGCTGTGGCTATGTCTGCTATGGATATTGCTATAGCTACTACGGCTATGGCTATGACTGCTTAGACTGTGGCTATGGCTACCGCTGCTGTGGCTATGGCTATGGATGCTATGGCTACGGCTATGGCTACGGCTATGTCTGATATGACTATGTCTATCGCTGCTATGGCTATGGCTACGGCTGCAATGGCTATCGCTATGCGTGCTATGGCTATGGCTATGGCTGCTATGGCTATGGTTATGACGGCTATGGCTGCTCTGGCTATGGCTATGGCTGCTGTGGCTATGGCTATGGCTACTATGGCTATGGCTCCGGCTGCTATGGCTATGGCTATTGCTATGCCTAGGGTATGGGTATAGCTGCTATGGTTATGACTATGGCTATGGCTACGGCTGCTATGGCTATGGCTGTGACTGCTATGGCTATGGCTATGGCTGCTACGGCTGCTATGGCTATGGCTATGGCTACTATGGTTATGGCTATAGCTGCTATGGCTATGGCTATGGCTGCTATGGCTATGGCTATGGCTGCAATAGCTCTTGCTGTGGCTAGTATGGCTATGGCTATGGCTATGGCTACTATGGTTATGGCTATTGCTGCAATGGCAATGGCTATGTCTACGGCTATGGTTATGGCTGCTATGGCTATGGCTATGGCTGCTATGGCTGCTATGGCTATGGCTATTGCAGCTAAGGCTATGGCTATGGCTATGGCTTCTATGGCTATGGCTACGGCTATGGCTGCTATGGATATGGCTAAGGCTGCTGTGGCAGTGGCTATGGTCATGTCTATGGCCGCTATGGCTATGGCTAAGGCTGCTTTGGGTATGGCTATAGCTGCTATGGCTATGGCTCTGGCTGCTATGGCTATGGCTATGGCTATGGCTACTATGGTTATGGCTATAGCTGCTATGGCCATGGCTCTGGCTGCTATGGCAATGGCTATGACTGCTATGGCCATGGCTATGGCTGCTTTGGCTATGGCTATGGCTATGGCTATGACTGCTCCCGCTGCTATGGCTATGGCTATTGTTGCTACGGCTATGGCTATGGCTATGGCTATGGCTGCTATGGCTATGGCTATGGCTGCTATGACTATGGCTATGGCTGTGGCTATGGCTATGGCTATGGCTATGGCTGCTATGGCTATGGCTATGGCTATGACTGCTATGGCTATGGTTATGGCTGCTATGGCTATGGCTATGGCTGCTATGACTATGGCTATTGCTATGGCAGCAATAGCATTGGCTGTGGCTACAATGGCTATGGCTATGGCTGCTATGGCTGCTATGGACATGGCTATTACTACTATGCTTATGGCTGCTATGGCTACGACTATGGCTGCATTAGCTTTGGCTATGGCTATGTCTGCTATGGCTATTTCTGCTATGGCTATGTCTGCTATGGCTATGGCTATGGCTATGGCTATTATGGCTATGGCTATAGCTGCTATGGCTATGGCTCCGGCTGCTATGGCTATGGCTATTGCTATGCCTGGGTATGGATATAGCTGCTATGGTTATGGCTCTGGCTGCTATGGCTATGGCTATGGCTATGGCTGCTATGGCTGTGGCTATAGCTGCTATGGTCATGGCTATGGCTGCTATGGCTATGACTATGGCTGCATTAGCCTTGGCTATGGCTATGTCTGCTATGGCTATGGCTATGGCTATGGCTATGGCTATTATGGCTATGGCTATAGCTGCTATGGCCATGGCTCCGGCTGCTATGGCTATGGATATTGCTATGCCTGGGTATGGATATAGCTGCTATGGTTATGGCTCTGGCTGCTATGGCTATGGCTATGGATGCTATGGCTATGGCTATGGCTGCTGTGGCTGTGGCTATGGCTGCGTCTGCTATGGCTATGGCTATGGCTATGGCTGCTATGGCTGCTATGGCTATGGCTATTGCTGCTATGGCTATAGCTATTGCTGCTATGGCTATGGCTATGGCTATGGCTATGGCTGCTATGGCTGCTATGGCTATGACTATCGCTGCTATAGCTTTGGCTGTGGCTACTATGGCTATGGCTATTGCTGCTATGGCTGTGGCTGTGGCTGCAATGGCTGTGGCTATGGCTATGGCTGGTGTGGCTAATGCTATGGCTGCTATGGCTATGGCTATGGCTACTATGGCTATGGCCATGGCTGCTATGACTATGGCTATGGCTGCTATGGCTGTGGCTTTGGCCATGTCTATGGCTGCTATGGCTATGGATAAGGCTGCTATGGCCATGGCTATGGATGCTTTGGCTATGGTTATGGCTACGGCTATGGCTGCTCTGGCTTTGGCTATGGCTGCTGTGGCTATGACTATGGCTACTGTGGCTATGGCTATGACTGCTCTCGCTGCTGTGACTATGGCTATTGTTGCTACGGCTATGGCTATGGCTATGGCTATGACTGCTATGGCTATGGTTATGGCTGCTATGGCTATGGCTATGGCTGCTATGACTATGGCTATGGCTATGGCTGCTATGGCTATGGCGAGGCTGCTATGGCTATCGCTATGCGTGGTATGGCTACGGCTATGACCCCTATAGCTATGCCTATGGCTGCTATGGCTGTGGCTATGGATGCTATGGCTATGGCTACGGCTATGGCTACTATGGCTATGGCTATGACTGCTCACGATGCTATGGCTATGGCTATTGTTGCTACGGCTATGGCTATGGCTATGGCTATGGCCATGGCTGCTCTGGCTATGGCTATGGCTGCTGTGGCTATGGCTATGACTACGGCTATAGCTGCTACTGCCGCTATGTCTGTGGCTGGTATAGCTATGCCTATGGCTGCTACGGCTATGGCTACAACTGCTATGGCTATGGCGTTGGCTGCTGTGGCTATGGCTATGTCTATGGCTGCTTTGGCTATGGCTATGGCTGCTTTGGGTATGGCTATAGCTGCTGTGGCTATGGCTTTGGCTGCTATGGCTATGGCTATGGCTGCTATGGCTATGGCTATGGTCATGTCTATGGCCGCTATGGCTATGTCTAAGGCTGCTTTGGGTATGGCTATAGCTGCTATGGCTATGCCTCTGGCTGCTATGGCTATGGCTATGGCTGCTATGGCTATGGCTATGGCTGCTTTGGGTATGGCTATAGCTGCTATGGCTATGGCTCTGGCTGCTATGGATATGGCTAACGCTGCTGTTGCAGTGGCTATGGTCATGTCTATGGCCGCTATGGCTATGGCTAAGGCTGCTTTGGGTATGGCTATAGCTGCTATGGCTATGGCTCTGGCTGCTATGGCTATGGCTGTGGCTATGGCTACTATGGTTATGGCTATAGCTGCTATGGCCATGGCTCTGGCTGCTATGGCAATGGCTATGACTGCTATGGCCATGGCTATGGCTGCTTTGGCTATGGCTATGGCTGTGGCTATGGCTATGGCTATGGCTATGGCTGCTATGGCTATGGCTATGGCTGCTATGACTATGGCTATGGCTATGGCAGCAATAGCTTTGGCTGTGGCTACAATGGCTATGGCTATGGCTGCTATGGCTGCTATGGACATGGCTATTACTACTATGTCTATGGCTGCTATGGCTACGACTATGGCTGCATTAGCTTTGGCTATGGCTATGTCTGCTATGGCTATGTCTGCTATGGCTATGGCTATGGCTATGTCTATTATGACTATGGCTATAGCTGCTATGGCTATGGCTCCGGCTGCTATGGCTATGGCTATTGCTATGCCTGGGTATGGATATAGCTGCTATGGTTATGGCTCTGGCTGCTATGGCTATGGCTATGGCTATGGCTGCTATGGCTGTGGCTATAGCTGCTATGGTCATGGCTATGGCTGCTATGGCTATGACTATGGCTGCATTAGCCTTGGCTATGGCTATGTCTGCTATGGCTATGGCTATGGCTATGGCTATGGCTATTATGGCTATGGCTATAGCTGCTATGGCTATGGCTCCGGCTGCTATGGCTATGGATATTGCTATGCCTGGGTATGGATATAGCTGCTATGGTTATGGCTCTGGCTGCTATGCCTCTTGCTATGGCTATGGCTGCTATGGCTGTGGCTATGGCTGCTATGGCTATGGCTATGGATGCTATGGCAATGGCTATGGATGCTTTGGCTGTGGCTATGGCTGATATGACTATGGCTATTGCTGCTATGGCTATGGCTATGGCTGCTATGGCTATGGCTACGGCTGCTATGGCTATCGCTATGGCTGCTATGGCTATCGCTATGGCTGCTATGGCTGCGATGTCTATGGCTATGGCCATGGCTGCTATGGCCGCTATGGCTGTGGTTATGGCTACGGCTATGGCCGCTATGGCCGCTATGGCTATGGCTATGGCTGCTATGGCTATGGCTATGGCTGCTGTGGCTGTGGCTATGGCTGCGTCTGCTATGGCTATGGCTATGGCTATGGCTGCTATGGCTGCTATGGCTATGGCTATTGCTGCTATGGCTATGGCTATGGCTATGGCTATGGCTGCTATGGCTGCTATGGCTATGACTATCGCTGCTATAGCTTTGACTGTGGCTACTATGGCTATGGCTATTGCTGCTATGGCTGTGGCTGTGGCTGCAATGGCTGTGGCTATGGCTATGGCTGCTGTGGCTAATGCTATGTCTGCTACGGCTATGGCTACTATGGCTATATCTATGGCTGCTATGGCTATGGCTATGCCTGCTATGGCTATGGCTATGGCTGCTATGAATATGGCTGCTGCTGCTATGGCTATGGCTATGGCTGCTCTGGCTATGGCTATGCCTGCTATGGCTATGGCTATGGCTGCTATGAATATGGCTGCTGCTGCTATGGCTATGGCTATGGCTGCTCTGGCTATGGCTATGGCTGGTATGGCTATGGCCATGGCTGCCATGACTATGGCTATGGCTGCTATAGCTATGGATTTGGCCATGTCTATGGCTGCTATGGCTATGGCTAAGGCTGCTATGGCCATGGCTATGGATGCTTTGGCTATGGCTATGATTACGGCTATGGCTGCTCTGGCTATGGCTATGGCTGCTGTGGCTATGACTATGGCTACTATTTCTATGGCTATGACTGCTCTCGCTGCTATGGCTATGGCTATTGTTGCTACGGCTATGGCTATGGCTATGGCTATGACTGCTATGGCTATGGTTATGGCTGCTATGGCTACGGCTATGGCTGCTATGACTATGGCTATTGCTATGGCAGCAATAGCATTGGCTGTGGCTACAATGGCTATGGCTATGGCTGCTATGGCTGCTATGGCCATGGCTATTACTGCTATGTCTATGACTGCTATGGCTATGGCTATGGCTGCTATGGCTATGGCTATGTCGGCTATGGCTATGGCTATGGCTGCTATGGCTATTGCTATGGCTGCTATGTCTGTGGCTGGTATAGCTATGGCTATGGCTATGGCTGCTATGGCTATTGCTATGGCTGCTATGGCTATTGCTATGGCTGCTATGTCTGTGGCTGGCATAGCTATGGCTATGGCTGCTCTGGCTATGGCTATGGCTGGTATGGCTATGGCTATGGCTGCTGTGGCTGTGGCTATGGCTGCGTCTGCTATGGCTATGGCTATGGCTATGGCTATGGCTGCTATGGCTGCTATGGCTATGACTATGGCTGCTATGGCTATTGCTATGGCTGCTATGTCTGTGGCTGGTATAGCTATGGCTATGGCTGCTCTGGCTATGGCTATGGCTGGTAAGGCTATGGCCATGGCTAGGGCTATGGATGCTATGGCCGCTATGGCTATGGCTATGCCTGCTATGGCTATCGCTATTGCTGCTATGGCAATGGCTATGGGTACGGCTATGGCTATGGCTGCTATGGCTATGGCTATGGCTGCTCTTGCTATGGCTATAGCTGCTATGGCTACAGCATTGGCTGCTGTGGCTATGGCTATGGCTCTGGCTGCTATGGCTACGGCTGCTATGACTATGGCTATGGCTATGTCTATGGCTATGGCTATGGCTGCTATGGCCATGGCTATTACTGCTATGTCTATGGCTGCTATGGCTATGACTATGGCTGCTTTGGGTATGGCTATAGCTGCTATGGCTATCGCTCTGGCTGCTATGGCTGTGGCTATTGCTGCTATGGATATAGCTATGGCTCCTATGGCTATGGCAATGGCTGCTGCGTTTATGGCTGGTATAGCTATGCGTATGGCTGGTACGGCTATGGCTATAACTGCTATGGCTATGGCATTGGCTGCCCTGGCTATGGCTATGGCTATGACAATGGCTGCTATGGCTATGGCTATGCCTGCTATGTCTATGGCTGGTATAGCTATGCCTATGGCTGCTACGGCTATGGCTATAACTGCTATTTCTATGACATTGGCTCCTGTGGCTATGGCAATGTCTATGGCTGCTATGGCTATGGCTATGACTGCGGCTGCTATGGCTATGGCTATGGCTGCATTGTCCATGGCAATGGCTGCTATGTCTATGGCTGGTATAGCTATGCCTATGGCTGCTACGGCTATGGCTATAACTGCTATGGCTATGGCTATGACTGCTATGGCTATGGCCATGGCTGGTATGGCTATGGCCATGGCTGCGGCTATGGCTATGGCTGCTATGGCTATCGCTATGCGTGCTATGGCTATGGCTATGGCCACGGCTGCTATGGCTATGTCTATGGCTGCTATGGCTATCGCTATGAGTGCTATGGCTATGGCTATGGCTGCTATGGCTATGGCCAAGGCTGCTATGGCCATGGCTATGGATGCTTTGGCTATGGCTATGGCTACGGCTATGGCTGCTCTGGCTATGTCTATGGCAGCTGTGGCTGTGGCTATGGCTGCTATGGCTATGGCTATGACTGCTCACGCTGCTATGGCTATGGCTATTGTTGCTACGGCTATGGCTATGGCTATGGCCATGACTGCTATGGCCATGGCTATGGCTGCTTTGGCGATGGCTATGACTGTGTCCATGGGTGCTCTGGCTATGGCTATGGCTGCTGTGGCTATGGCTATGACTACGGCTATGGCTGCTACTGTCGCTATGTCTGTGGCCGGTATAGCTATGCCTACGGCTGCTACGACTATGGCTATAACTGCTATGGCTATAGCATTGGCTGCTGTGGCTATGGCTATGGCTCTGGCTGCTATGGCTATGGCTATGGCTGCTATGGCTATGACTATGGCTGCTTTGGGTATGGCTATAGCTGCTGTGGCTATGGCTCTGGCTGCTATGGCTATGGCTATGGCTGCTATGGCTATGGTTATGGTCATGTCTATGGCCGCTATGGCTATGGCTAAGGCTGCTTTGGGTATGGCTATAGCTGCTATGGCTATGGCTCTGGCAGCTATGGCTATGGCTATGGCTGCTATGGCTATGGCTTTGGCCATGTCTATGGCTGCTATGGCCATGGCTATGGCTGCTTTGGCTATGGCTATGGCTGTGGCTATGGCTGCTCTGGCTATGGCTATGGCTGCTGTGGCTATGGCTATGACAACGGCTATGGCTGCTACTGCCGCTATGTCTGTGGCTGGTATAGCTATGCCCATGTCTACTACGGCTATGGCTATAACTGCTATGGCTATGGCATTGGCTGCTGTGGCTATGGCTATGGCTATGTCTGCTCTGGCTATGGCTATGGCTCCTATGGCTATGTCTATGGCTATGGCTGCTACGTCTATGGCTGGTATAGCTATGCGTATGGCTGCTACGGTTATGGCTATAACTGCTATGGCTATGGCATTGGCTGCTCTGGCTATGGCTATAGCTATGCCTGCTCTGGCTATGGCTGCGTCTGCTATGGCTATGGCTATGGCTATGGCTGCTATGGCTGCTATGGCTATGACTATGGCTGCTATAGCTTTGGCTGTGGCTGCTATGGCTATGGCTATGGCTGCTATGGCTGCTATGGCTATGACTATGGCTGCTATAGCTTTGGCTGTGGCTGCTATGGCTATGGCTATGGCTGCTATGGCTGCTATGGCTATGACTATGGCTGCTATGGCTATGGCTATGGCTGCTATGGCTATGGCTATGGCTGCTGTGGCTGTGGCTATGGCTGCGTCTGCTATGGCTATGGCTATGGCTATGGCTGCTAATGCTGCTATGGCTATGACTATCGCTGCCATAGCTTTTGCTGTGGCTGCTATGGCTGTGGCTATGGCTGCTATGGCTGCTATGGCCATGGCTATTACTGCTATGTCTATGGCTGCTATGGCTGTGGCTATTGCTGCTATGGATATAGCTATGGCTCCTATGACTATAGCTATGGCTGCTACATCTATGGCTGGTATAGCTATGCGTATGGCTACTACGGCTATGGCTATAACTGCTATGGCTATGGCATTGGCTGCTATGGCTATGGCTTTGGCCATGTCTATGGCTGCAATGGGTATGGCTAAGGCTGCTATGACCATGGCTATGGCTGCTTTGGCTATGGCTATGACTGCTCTCGCTGCTATGGCTATGGCTATTGTTGCTACGGCTATGGCTATAGCTATGGCTATGGCTGCTATGGCTATGGCTATGGCTGCTATGACTATGGCTATGGCTATGGCAGCAATAGCTTTGGCTGTGGCTACAATGGCTATGGCTATGGCTGCTATGGCTGCTATGGACATGGCTATTACTACTATGTCTATGGCTGCTATGGCTACGACTATGGCTGCATTAGCTTTGGCTATGGCTATGTCTGCTATGGCTATGTCTGCTATGGCTATGGCTATGGCTATGGCTATTATGGCTATGGCTATAGCTGCTATGGCTATGGCTCCGGCTGCTATGGCTATGGCTATGGCTATGGCTGCTATGGCTGTGGCTATAGCTGCTATGGCCATGGCTATGGCTGCTATGGCTATGACTATGGCTGCATTAGCTTTGGCTGTGGCTATGTCTGCTATGTCTATGGCTATGGCTATGGCTATGGCTATTATGGCTATGGCTATAGCTGCTATGGCTATGGCTCCGGCTGCTATGGCTATGGATATTGCTATGCCTGGGTATGGATATAGCTGCTATGGTTATGGCTCTGGCTGCTATGGCTATGGCTATGGCTATGGCTGCTATGGCTGTGGCTATGGCTGCTATGGCTATGGCTATGGATGCTATGGCAATGGCTATGGATGCTTTGGCTGTGGCTATGGCTGATATGACTATGGCTACGGCTGCTATGGCTATGGCTATGGCTGCTAGGGCTGCTATGGCTATGACTATTGCTGCTATGGCTATGGCTATGGCTGCTATGTCTATGGCTACGGCTGCTATGGCTATCGCTATGGCTGCTATGGCTATCGCTATGGCTGCTATGGCTGCGATGTCTATGGCTATGGCCATGGCTGCTATGGCCGCTATGGCTGTGGTTATGGCTACGGCTATGGCCGCTATGGCCGCTATGGCCGCTATGGCTATGGCTATGGCTGCTATGGCTATGGCTATGGCTGCTGTGGCTGTGGCTATGGCTGCGTCTGCTATGGCTATGGCTATGGCTATGGCTGCTATGGCTGCTATGGCTATGGCTATTGCTGCTATGGCTATGGCTATGGCTATGGCTATGGCTGCTAGGGCTGCTATGGCTATGACTATCGCTGCTATAGCTTTGGCTGTGGCTGCAATGGCTGTGGCTATGGCTATGGCTGCTGTGGCTAATGCTATGGCTGCTATGGCTATGGCTACTATGGCTATATCTATGGCTGCTATGGCTATGGCTATGCCTGCTATGGCTATGGCTATGGCTGCTATGAATATGGCTGCTGCTGCTATGGCTATGGCTATGGCTGCTCTGGCTATGGCTATGGCTGGTATGGCTATGGCCATGGCTGCTATGACTATGGCTATGGCTGCTATGCCTATGGATTTGGCCATGTCTATGGCTGCTATGACTATGGCTATGGCTATGGCAGCAATAGCTTTGGCTGTGGCTACAATGGCTATGGCCATGGCTGCTATGGCTGCTATGGCCATGGCTATTACTGCTATGTCTATGGCTGCTATGGCTATGACTATGGCTGCTTTGGGTATGGCTATAGCTGCTATGGCTATGGCTTTGGCCATGTCTATGGCTGCTATGGCCATGGCTATGGCTGCTTTGGCTATGGCTATGGCTGTGGCCATGGCTGCTCTGGCTACGGCTATGGCTGCTGTGGCTATGGCTATGACTACGGCTATGGCTGCTACTGTCGCTATGTCTGTGGCCGGTATAGCTATGCCTACGGCTGCTACGACTATGGCTATAACTGCTATGGCTATAGCATTGGCTGCTGTGGCTATGGCTATGGCTCTGGCTGCTATGGCTATGGCTATGGCTGCTATGGCTATGGCTATGGCTACTATGACTATGGCTATGGCTGTGGCTATGGCTATGGCTATGGCTATGGCTGCTATGACTATAGCTATGGCTGCTACATCTATGGCTGGTATAGCTATGCGTATGGCTGCTACGGCTATGGCTATAACTGCTATGGCTATGGCTATTGTTGCTACGGCTATGGCTATTGCTATGGCTATGGCTGCTATGGCTATGGCTATGGCTGCTATGACTATGGCTATGGCTATGGCAGCAATAGCTTTGGCTGTGGCTACAATGGCTATGGCTATGGCTGCTATGGCTGCTATGGACATGGCTATTACTACTATGTCTATGGCTGCTATGGCTACGACTATGGCTGCATTAGCTTTGGCTATGGCTATGTCTGCTATGGCTATGTCTGCTATGGCTATGGCTATGGCTATTGCTATTATGGCTATGGCTATAGCTGCTGTGGCTATGGCTCCGGCTGCTATGGCTATGGCTATGGCTATGGCTGCTATGGCTGTGGCTATAGCTGCTATGGCCATGGCTATGGCTGCTATGGCTATGACTATGGCTGCATTAGGTTTGGCTATGGCTATGTCTGCTATGGCTATGGCTATGGCTATGGCTATGGCTATGGCTATTATGGCTATGGCTATAGCTGCTATGGCTATGGCTCCGGCTGCTATGGCTATGGATATTGCTATGCCTGGGTATGGATATAGCTGCTATGGTTATGGGTCTGGCTGCTATGGCTATGGCTATGGCTATGGCTGCTATGGCTGTGGCTATGGCTGCTATGGCTATGGCTATGGATGCTATGGCAATGGCTATGGATGCTTTGGCTGTGGCTATGGCTGATATGACTATGGCTATGGCTGCTATGGCTATGGCTATGGCTGCTAGGGCTACTATGGCTATGACTATTGCTGCTATGGCTATGGCTATGGCTGCTATGTCTATGGCTACGGCTGCTATGGCTATCGCTATGGCTGCTATGGCTATCGCTATGGCTGCTATGGCTGCGATGTCTATGGCTATGGCCATGGCTGCTATGGCCGCTATGGCTGTGGTTATGGCTACGGCTATGGCCGCTATGGCCGCTATGGCTATGGCTATGGCTGCTATGGCTATGGCTATGGCTATGGCTATGGCTTTGGCCATGTCTATGGCTGCTATGGCCATGGCTATGGCTGCTTTGGCTATGGCTATGGCTGTGGCCATGGCTGCTGTGGCTACGGCTATGGCTGCTGTGGCTATGGCTATGACTACGGCTATGGCTGCTACTGTCGCTATGTCTGTGGCCGGTATAGCTATGCCTACGGCTGCTACGACTATGGCTATAACTGCTATGGCTATAGCATTGGCTGCTGTGGCTATGGCTATGGCTCTGGCTGCTATGGCTATGGCTATGGCTGCTATGGCTATGGCTATGGCTGCTTTGGGTATGGCTATAGCTGTTGTGGCTATGGGTCTGGCTGCTATTGCTATGGCTATGGCTGCGATGGCTATGGTTATGGTCATGTCTGTGGCCGCTATGGCTATGGCTAAGGCTGCTTTGGGTATGGCTATAGCTGCTATGGCTATGGCTCTGGCTGCAGTGGCTATGGCTATGGCTGCTATGGCTATGGCTTTGGCCATGTCTATGGCTGCTATGGCCATGGATATGGCTGCTTTGGCTATGGCTATGGCTGTGGCTATGGCTGCTCTGGCTATGGCTATGGCTGCTGTGGCTATGGCTATGACAACGGCTATGGCTGCTACTACCGCTATGTCTGTGGCTGGTATAGCTATGCCAATGGCTGCTACGGCTATGGCTATAACTGCTATGGCTATGGCATTGGCTGCTGTGGCTATGGCTATGGCTATGTCTGCTCTGGCTATGGCTATGTCTGCTATGGCTATGTCTGCTATGGCTATGGCTATGGCTATGGCTATTATGTCTATGGCTACGGCTGCTATGGCTATCGCTATGGCTGCTATGGCTATCGCTATGGCTGCTATGGCTGCGATGTCTATGGCTATGGCCATGGCTGCTATGGCCGCTATGGCTGTGGTTATGGCTACGGCTATGGCCGCTATGGCCGCTATGGCTATGGCTATGGCTGCTATGGCTATGGCTATGGCTATGGCTATGGCTTTGGCCATGTCTATGGCTGCTATGGCCATGGCTATGGCTGCTTTGGCTATGGCTATGGCTGTGGCCATGGCTGCTGTGGCTACGGCTATGGCTGCTGTGGCTATGGCTATGACTACGGCTATGGCTGCTACTGTCGCTATGTCTGTGGCCGGTATAGCTATGCCTACGGCTGCTACGACTATGGCTATAACTGCTATGGCTATAGCATTGGCTGCTGTGGCTATGGCTATGGCTCTGGCTGCTATGGCTATGGCTATGGCTGCTATGGCTATGGCTATGGCTGCTTTGGGTATGGCTATAGCTGTTGTGGCTATGGGTCTGGCTGCTATTGCTATGGCTATGGCTGCGATGGCTATGGTTATGGTCATGTCTGTGGCCGCTATGGCTATGGCTAAGGCTGCTTTGGGTATGGCTATAGCTGCTATGGCTATGGCTCTGGCTGCAGTGGCTATGGCTATGGCTGCTATGGCTATGGCTTTGGCCATGTCTATGGCTGCTATGGCCATGGATATGGCTGCTTTGGCTATGGCTATGGCTGTGGCTATGGCTGCTCTGGCTATGGCTATGGCTGCTGTGGCTATGGCTATGACAACGGCTATGGCTGCTACTACCGCTATGTCTGTGGCTGGTATAGCTATGCCAATGGCTGCTACGGCTATGGCTATAACTGCTATGGCTATGGCATTGGCTGCTGTGGCTATGGCTATGGCTATGTCTGCTCTGGCTATGGCTATGTCTGCTATGGCTATGTCTGCTATGGCTATGGCTATGGCTATGGCTATTATGGCTATGGCTATAGCTGCTATGGCTATGGCTCCGGCTGCTATGGCTATGGCTATTGCTATGCCTGGGTATGGATATAGCTGCTATGGTTATGGCTCTGGCTGCTATGGCTACGGCTATGGCTATGGCTGCTATGGCTGTGGCTATAGCTGCTATGGTCATGGCTATGGCTGCTATGGCTATGACTATGGCTGCATTAGCCTTGGCTATGGCTATGTCTGCTATGGCTATGGCTATGGCTATGGCTATGGCTATTATGGCTATGGCTATAGCTGCTATGGCTATGGCTCCGGCTGCTATGGCTATGGATATTGCTATGCCTGGGTATGGATATAGCTGCTATGGTTATGGCTCTGGCTGCTATGGCTATGGCTATGGCTATGGCTGCTATGGCTGTGGCTATGGCTGCTATGGCTATGGCTATGGATTCTATGGCAATGGCTATGGATGCTTTGGCTGTGGCTATGGCTGATATGACTATGGCTATGGCTGCTATGGCTATGGCTATGGCTGCTAGGGCTGGTATGGCTATGACTATTGCTGCTATGGCTATGGCTATGGCTGCTATGGCTATGGCTACGGCTACTATGGCTATCGCTATGGCTGCTATGGCTATCGCTATGGCTGCTATGGCTGCGATGTCTATGGCTAAGGCCATGGCTGCTATGGCCGCTATGGCTGTGGTTATGGCTACGGCTATGGCCGCTATGGCGGCTATGGCTATGGCTATGGCTGCTATGGCTATGGCTATGGCTGCTGTGGCTGTGGCTATGGCTGCGTCTGCTATGGCTATGGCTATGGCTATGGCTGCTATGGCTGCTATGGCTATGGCTATTGCTGCTATGGCTATGGCTATGGCTATGGCTATGGCTGCTATGGCTGCTATGGCTATGACTATCGCTACTATAGCTTTGACTGTGGCTACTATGGCTATGGCTATTGCTGCTATGGCTGTGGCTGTGGCTGCAATGGCTGTGGCTATGGCTGCTGTGGCTGTGGCTATGGCTGCGTCTGCTATGGCTATGGCTATGGCTATGGCTGCTATGGCTGCTATGGCTATGGCTATTGCTGCTATGGCTATGGCTATGGCCATGGCTAGGGCTATGGCTGCTACTGCCGCTATGTCTGTGGCTGGTATAGCTATGCCAATGGCTGCTACGGCTATGGCTATAACTGCTATGGCTATGGCATTGGCTGCTGTGGCTATGGCTATGGCTATGTCTGCTCTGGCTATGGCTATGTCTGCTATGGCTATGTCTGCTATGGCTATGGCTGTGGCTATGGCTATTATGGCTATGGCTATAGCTGCTATGGCTATGGCTCCGGCTGCTATGGCTATGGCTATTGCTATGCCTGGGTATGGATATAGCTGCTATGGTTATGGCTCTGGCTGCTATGGCTACGGCTATGGCTATGGCTGCTATGGCTGTGGCTATAGCTGCTATGGTCATGGCTATGGCTGCTATGGCTATGACTATGGCTGCATTAGCCTTGGCTATGGCTATGACTGCTATGGCTATGGCTATGGCTATGGCTATGGCTATTATTGGTATGGCTATAGCTGCTATGGCTATGGCTCCGGCTGCTATGGCTATGGATATTGCTATGCCTGGGTATGGATATAGCTGCTATGGTTATGGCTCTGGCTGCTATGGCTATGGCTATGGCTATGGCTGCTATGGCTGTGGCTATGGCTGCTATGGCTATGGCTATGGATTCTATGGCAATGGCTATGGATGCTTTGGCTGTGGCTATGGCTGATATGACTATGGCTATGGCTGCTATGGCTATGGCTATGGCTGCTAGGGCTGGTATGGCTATGACTATTGCTGCTATGGCTATGGCTATGGCTGCTATGGCTATGGCTACGGCTGCTATGGCTATCGCTATGGCTGCTATGGCTATCGCTATGGCTGCTATGGCTGCGATGTCTATGGCTATGGCCATGGCTGCTATGGCCGCTATGGCTGTGGTTATGGCTACGGCTATGGCCGCCATGGCCGCTATGGCTATGGCTATGGCTGCTATGGCTATGGCTATGGCTGCTGTGGCTGTGGCTATGGCTGCGTCTGCTATGGCTATGGCTATGGCTATGGCTGCTATGTCTGCTACGGCTATGGCTATTGCTGCTATGGCTATGGCTATGCCTATGGCTATGGCTGCTATGGCTGCTATGGCTATGACTATCGCTGCTATAGCTTTGACTGTGGCTACTATGGCTATGGCTATTGCTGCTATGGCTGTGGCTGTCGCTGCAATGGCTGTGGCTATGGCTATGGCTGCTGTGGCTAATGCTATGTCTGCTACGGCTATGGCTACTATGGCTATATCTATGGCTGCTATGGCTATGGCTATGCCTGCTATGGCTATGGCTATGGCTGCTATGAATATGGCTGCTGCTGCTATGGCTATGGCTATGGCTGCTCTGGCTATGGCTATGCCTGCTATGGCTATGGCTATGGCTGCTATGAATATGGCTGCTGCTGCTATGGCTATGGCTATGGCTGCTCTGGCTATGGCTCTGGCTGCTATGGCTACGGCTGCTATGACTATGGCTATGGCTATGTCTATGGCTATGGCTATGGCTGCTATGGCCATGGCTATTACTGCTATGTCTATGGCTGCTATGGCTATGACTATGGCTGCTTTGGGTATGGCTATAGCTGCTATGGCTATGGCTCTGGCTGCTATGGCTGTGGCTATTGCTGCTATGGATATAGCTATGGCTCCTATGGCTATGGCAATGGCTGCTGCGTTTATGGCTGGTATAGCTATGCCTATGGCTGCTACGGCTATGGCTATAACTGCTATTTATATGACATTGGCTCCTGTGGCTATGGCTATGGCTATGGCTGCTATGGCTATGGCCATGGCTGGTATGGCTATGGCCATGGCTACGGCTACGGCTGCTATGGCCGCTATGGCTATGGCTATGCCTGCTATTGCTATCGCTAATGCTGCAATGGCAATGGCTATGACTACGGCTATGGCTATGGCTGCTATGGCTATGGCTATAACTGCTATGGCTATGGCATTGGCTGCTGTGGCTATGGCTATGGCTGCTATGTCTATGGCTGCTATGGCTATGAATATCGCTGCTATAGCTTTGGCTGTGGCTACTTTGGCTATGGCTATAGTTGCTATGGCTATGGCTATGGCTATGGCTGCTATGGCTGCTATGGCTATGACTATGGCTGCTATAGCTTTGGCTGTGGCTGCTATGGCTATGGCTATGGCTGCTTTGGCTACGGCCATGGCTGGTATGGCTATGGCCATGGCTTCGGCTATGGCTGCTATGGCCGCTATGGCTATGGCTATGCCTGCTATGGCTATCGCTAATGCTGCAATGGCAATGGCTATGACTACTGCTATGGCTATGGCTGCTATGGCTATGGCTATAACTGCTATGGCTATGGCATTGGCTGCTGTGGCTATGGCCATGGCTATGTCTGCTCTGGCTATGGCTATGGCTGCTATAGCTATGGCTATGGCTGCTCTGGCTATGGCTATGGCCATGGCTGCTATGGCTATGGCTACAGCTGCTATGGCTATCGCTATGCGTGCTATGGCTATGGCTATGGCTGCTATGGCTATGGCTATGGTAATGTCTATGGCCGCTATGGCCATGGCTAAGGCTGCTTCGGGTATGGCTATAGCTGCTATGGCTATGGCTCTGGCTGCTGTGGCTATGGCTATGGCTGCTATGGCTATGGCTATGGCTGCTATGGCTATGGCTAAGGCTGCTTTGGGTATGGCTATAGCTGCTATGGCTATGGCTCTGGCTGCTATGGCTATAGCTATGGCTGTTATGGCTATGGCTTTGGCCATGTCTATGGCTGCTATGGCTATGGCTCTGGCTGCTGTGGCTATGGCTATGGCTGCTGTGGCTATGTATTTGGCCATGTCTATGGCTGCTATGGCTATGGCTTAGGCTGCTATGGCCATGGCCATGGATGCTTTGGCTATGGCTACGGCTGCTATGGCTATCGCTATGATTGCTATGCCAGTGGCTATGGCTGCTATGGCTATGGCTATGGCTGCTATGAATATGGCTGCTGCTGCTATGGCTATGGCTATGGCTGCTCTGGCTATGGCTATGCCTGCTATGGCTATGGCTATGGCTGCTATGAATATGGCTGCTGCTGCTATGGCTATGGCTATGGCTGCTCTGGCTATGGCTCTGGCTGCTATGGCTACGGCTGCTATGACTATGGCTATGGCTATGTCTATGGCTATGGCTATGGCTGCTATGGCCATGGCTATTACTGCTATGTCTATGGCTGCTATGGCTATGACTATGGCTGCTTTGTGTATGGCTATAGCTGCTATGGCTATGGCTCTGGCTGCTATGGCTGTGGCTATTGCTGCTATGGATATAGCTATGGCTCCTATGGCTATGGCAATGGCTGCTGCGTTTATGGCTGGTATAGCTATGCCTATGGCTGCTACGGCTATGGCTATAACTGCTATTTCTATGACATTGGCTCCTGTGGCTATGGCTATGGCTATGGCTGCTATGGCTATGGCCATGGCTGGTATGGCTATGGCCATGGCTACGGCTACGGCTGCTATGGCCGCTATGGCTATGGCTATGCCTGCTATTGCTATCGCTAATGCTGCAATGGCAATGGCTATGACTACGGCTATGGCTATGGCTGCTATGGCTATGGCTATAACTGCTATGGCTATGGCATTGGCTGCTGTGGCTATGGCTATGGCTGCTATGTCTATGGCTGCTATGGCTATGAATATCGCTGCTATAGCTTTGGCTGTGGCTACTTTGGCTATGGCTATAGTTGCTATGGCTATGGCTATGGCTATGGCTGCTATGGCTGCTATGGCTATGACTATGGCTGCTATAGCTTTGGCTGTGGCTGCTATGGCTATGGCTATGGCTGCTTTGGCTACGGCCATGGCTGGTATGGCTATGGCCATGGCTTCGGCTATGGCTGCTATGGCCGCTATGGCTATGGCTATGCCTGCTATGGCTATCGCTAATGCTGCAATGGCAATGGCTATGACTACTGCTATGGCTATGGCTGCTATGGCTATGGCTATAACTGCTATGGCTATGGCATTGGCTGCTGTGGCTATGGCCATGGCTATGTCTGCTCTGGCTATGGCTATGGCTGCTATAGCTATGGCTATGGCTGCTCTGGCCATGGCTGCTATGGCTATGGCTACAGCTGCTATGGCTATCGCTATGCGTGCTATGGCTATGGCTATGGCTGCTATGGCTATGGCTATGGTAATGTCTATGGCCGCTATGGCCATGGCTAAGGCTGCTTCGGGTATGGCTATAGCTGCTATGGCTATGGCTCTGGCTGCTGTGGCTATGGCTATGGCTGCTATGGCTATGGCTATGGCTGCTATGGCTATGGCTAAGGCTGCTTTGGGTATGGCTATAGCTGCTATGGCTATGGCTCTGGCTGCTATGGCTATAGCTATGGCTGTTATGGCTATGGCTTTGGCCATGTCTATGGCTGCTATGGCTATGGCTCTGGCTGCTGTGGCTATGGCTATGGCTGCTGTGGCTATGTATTTGGCCATGTCTATGGCTGCTATGGCTATGGCTTAGGCTGCTATGGCCATGGCCATGGATGCTTTGGCTATGGCTACGGCTGCTATGGCTATCGCTATGATTGCTATGGCAGTGGCTATGGCTGCTATGGCTATGGCTATGACGGCTATGGCTATGGCTATGGCTGCTATGGCTATGGCTAAGGCTGCTTTGGGTATGGCTATAGCTGCTATGGCTATCGCTATGGCTGCTATGGCTATCGCTATGGCTGCTATGGCTGCGATGTCTATGGCTATGGCCATGGCTGCTATGGCCGCTATGGCTGTGGTTATGGCTACGGCTATGGCCGCTATGGCCGCTATGGCTATGGCTATGGCTGCTATGGCTATGGCTATGGCTATGGCTATGGCTTTGGCCATGTCTATGGCTGCTATGGCCATGGCTATGGCTGCTTTGGCTATGGCTATGGCTGTGGCCATGGCTGCTGTGGCTACGGCTATGGCTGCTGTGGCTATGGCTATGACTACGGCTATGGCTGCTACTGTCGCTATGTCTGTGGCCGGTATAGCTATGCCTACGGCTGCTACGACTATGGCTATAACTGCTATGGCTATAGCATTGGCTGCTGTGGCTATGGCTATGGCTCTGGCTGCTATGGCTATGGCTATGGCTGCTATGGCTATGGCTATGGCTGCTTTGGGTATGGCTATAGCTGTTGTGGCTATGGGTCTGGCTGCTATTGCTATGGCTATGGCTGCGATGGCTATGGTTATGGTCATGTCTGTGGCCGCTATGGCTATGGCTAAGGCTGCTTTGGGTATGGCTATAGCTGCTATGGCTATGGCTCTGGCTGCAGTGGCTATGGCTATGGCTGCTATGGCTATGGCTTTGGCCATGTCTATGGCTGCTATGGCCATGGATATGGCTGCTTTGGCTATGGCTATGGCTGTGGCTATGGCTGCTCTGGCTATGGCTATGGCTGCTGTGGCTATGGCTATGACAACGGCTATGGCTGCTACTACCGCTATGTCTGTGGCTGGTATAGCTATGCCAATGGCTGCTACGGCTATGGCTATAACTGCTATGGCTATGGCATTGGCTGCTGTGGCTATGGCTATGGCTATGTCTGCTCTGGCTATGGCTATGTCTGCTATGGCTATGTCTGCTATGGCTATGGCTATGGCTATGGCTATTATGGCTATGGCTATAGCTGCTATGGCTATGGCTCCGGCTGCTATGGCTATGGCTATTGCTATGCCTGGGTATGGATATAGCTGCTATGGTTATGGCTCTGGCTGCTATGGCTACGGCTATGGCTATGGCTGCTATGGCTGTGGCTATAGCTGCTATGGTCATGGCTATGGCTGCTATGGCTATGACTATGGCTGCATTAGCCTTGGCTATGGCTATGTCTGCTATGGCTATGGCTATGGCTATGGCTATGGCTATTATGGCTATGGCTATAGCTGCTATGGCTATGGCTCCGGCTGCTATGGCTATGGATATTGCTATGCCTGGGTATGGATATAGCTGCTATGGTTATGGCTCTGGCTGCTATGGCTATGGCTATGGCTATGGCTGCTATGGCTGTGGCTATGGCTGCTATGGCTATGGCTATGGATTCTATGGCAATGGCTATGGATGCTTTGGCTGTGGCTATGGCTGATATGACTATGGCTATGGCTGCTATGGCTATGGCTATGGCTGCTAGGGCTGGTATGGCTATGACTATTGCTGCTATGGCTATGGCTATGGCTGCTATGGCTATGGCTACGGCTACTATGGCTATCGCTATGGCTGCTATGGCTATCGCTATGGCTGCTATGGCTGCGATGTCTATGGCTAAGGCCATGGCTGCTATGGCCGCTATGGCTGTGGTTATGGCTACGGCTATGGCCGCTATGGCGGCTATGGCTATGGCTATGGCTGCTATGGCTATGGCTATGGCTGCTGTGGCTGTGGCTATGGCTGCGTCTGCTATGGCTATGGCTATGGCTATGGCTGCTATGGCTGCTATGGCTATGGCTATTGCTGCTATGGCTATGGCTATGGCTATGGCTATGGCTGCTATGGCTGCTATGGCTATGACTATCGCTACTATAGCTTTGACTGTGGCTACTATGGCTATGGCTATTGCTGCTATGGCTGTGGCTGTGGCTGCAATGGCTGTGGCTATGGCTGCTGTGGCTGTGGCTATGGCTGCGTCTGCTATGGCTATGGCTATGGCTATGGCTGCTATGGCTGCTATGGCTATGGCTATTGCTGCTATGGCTATGGCTATGGCCATGGCTAGGGCTATGGCTGCTACTGCCGCTATGTCTGTGGCTGGTATAGCTATGCCAATGGCTGCTACGGCTATGGCTATAACTGCTATGGCTATGGCATTGGCTGCTGTGGCTATGGCTATGGCTATGTCTGCTCTGGCTATGGCTATGTCTGCTATGGCTATGTCTGCTATGGCTATGGCTGTGGCTATGGCTATTATGGCTATGGCTATAGCTGCTATGGCTATGGCTCCGGCTGCTATGGCTATGGCTATTGCTATGCCTGGGTATGGATATAGCTGCTATGGTTATGGCTCTGGCTGCTATGGCTACGGCTATGGCTATGGCTGCTATGGCTGTGGCTATAGCTGCTATGGTCATGGCTATGGCTGCTATGGCTATGACTATGGCTGCATTAGCCTTGGCTATGGCTATGACTGCTATGGCTATGGCTATGGCTATGGCTATGGCTATTATTGGTATGGCTATAGCTGCTATGGCTATGGCTCCGGCTGCTATGGCTATGGATATTGCTATGCCTGGGTATGGATATAGCTGCTATGGTTATGGCTCTGGCTGCTATGGCTATGGCTATGGCTATGGCTGCTATGGCTGTGGCTATGGCTGCTATGGCTATGGCTATGGATTCGATGGCAATGGCTATGGATGCTTTGGCTGTGGCTATGGCTGATATGACTATGGCTATGGCTGCTATGGCTATGGCTATGGCTGCTAGGGCTGGTATGGCTATGACTATTGCTGCTATGGCTATGGCTATGGCTGCTATGGCTATGGCTACGGCTGCTATGGCTATCGCTATGGCTGCTATGGCTATCGCTATGGCTGCTATGGCTGCGATGTCTATGGCTATGGCCATGGCTGCTATGGCCGCTATGGCTGTGGTTATGGCTACGGCTATGGCCGCCATGGCCGCTATGGCTATGGCTATGGCTGCTATGGCTATGGCTATGGCTGCTGTGGCTGTGGCTATGGCTGCGTCTGCTATGGCTATGGCTATGGCTATGGCTGCTATGTCTGCTACGGCTATGGCTATTGCTGCTATGGCTATGGCTATGCCTATGGCTATGGCTGCTATGGCTGCTATGGCTATGACTATCGCTGCTATAGCTTTGACTGTGGCTACTATGGCTATGGCTATTGCTGCTATGGCTGTGGCTGTCGCTGCAATGGCTGTGGCTATGGCTATGGCTGCTGTGGCTAATGCTATGTCTGCTACGGCTATGGCTACTATGGCTATATCTATGGCTGCTATGGCTATGGCTATACCTGCTATGGCTATGGCTATGGCTGCTATGAATATGGCTGCTGCTGCTATGGCTATGGCTATGGCTGCTCTGGCTATGGCTATGCCTGCTATGGCTATGGCTATGGCTGCTATGAATATGGCTGCTGCTGCTATGGCTATGGCTATGGCTGCTCTGGCTATGGCTCTGGCTGCTATGGCTACGGCTGCTATGACTATGGCTATGGCTATGTCTATGGCTATGGCTATGGCTGCTATGGCCATGGCTATTACTGCTATGTCTATGGCTGCTATGGCTATGACTATGGCTGCTTTGGGTATGGCTATAGCTGCTATGGCTATGGCTCTGGCTGCTATGGCTGTGGCTATTGCTGCTATGGATATAGCTATGGCTCCTATGGCTATGGCAATGGCTGCTGCGTTTATGGCTGGTATAGCTATGCCTATGGCTGCTACGGCTATGGCTATAACTGCTATTTATATGACATTGGCTCCTGTGGCTATGGCTATGGCTATGGCTGCTATGGCTATGGCCATGGCTGGTATGGCTATGGCCATGGCTACGGCTACGGCTGCTATGGCCGCTATGGCTATGGCTATGCCTGCTATTGCTATCGCTAATGCTGCAATGGCAATGGCTATGACTACGGCTATGGCTATGGCTGCTATGGCTATGGCTATAACTGCTATGGCTATGGCATTGGCTGCTGTGGCTATGGCTATGGCTGCTATGTCTATGGCTGCTATGGCTATGAATATCGCTGCTATAGCTTTGGCTGTGGCTACTTTGGCTATGGCTATAGTTGCTATGGCTATGGCTATGGCTATGGCTGCTATGGCTGCTATGGCTATGACTATGGCTGCTATAGCTTTGGCTGTGGCTGCTATGGCTATGGCTATGGCTGCTTTGGCTACGGCCATGGCTGGTATGGCTATGGCCATGGCTTCGGCTATGGCTGCTATGGCCGCTATGGCTATGGCTATGCCTGCTATGGCTATCGCTAATGCTGCAATGGCAATGGCTATGACTACTGCTATGGCTATGGCTGCTATGGCTATGGCTATAACTGCTATGGCTATGGCATTGGCTGCTGTGGCTATGGCCATGGCTATGTCTGCTCTGGCTATGGCTATGGCTGCTATAGCTATGGCTATGGCTGCTCTGGCTATGGCTATGGCCATGGCTGCTATGGCTATGGCTACAGCTGCTATGGCTATCGCTATGCGTGCTATGGCTATGGCTATGGCTGCTATGGCTATGGCTATGGTAATGTCTATGGCCGCTATGGCCATGGCTAAGGCTGCTTCGGGTATGGCTATAGCTGCTATGGCTATGGCTCTGGCTGCTGTGGCTATGGCTATGGCTGCTATGGCTATGGCTATGGCTGCTATGGCTATGGCTAAGGCTGCTTTGGGTATGGCTATAGCTGCTATGGCTATGGCTCTGGCTGCTATGGCTATAGCTATGGCTGTTATGGCTATGGCTTTGGCCATGTCTATGGCTGCTATGGCTATGGCTCTGGCTGCTGTGGCTATGGCTATGGCTGCTGTGGCTATGTATTTGGCCATGTCTATGGCTGCTATGGCTATGGCTTAGGCTGCTATGGCCATGGCCATGGATGCTTTGGCTATGGCTACGGCTGCTATGGCTATCGCTATGATTGCTATGCCAGTGGCTATGGCTGCTATGGCTATGGCTATGGCTGCTATGAATATGGCTGCTGCTGCTATGGCTATGGCTATGGCTGCTCTGGCTATGGCTATGCCTGCTATGGCTATGGCTATGGCTGCTATGAATATGGCTGCTGCTGCTATGGCTATGGCTATGGCTGCTCTGGCTATGGCTCTGGCTGCTATGGCTACGGCTGCTATGACTATGGCTATGGCTATGTCTATGGCTATGGCTATGGCTGCTATGGCCATGGCTATTACTGCTATGTCTATGGCTGCTATGGCTATGACTATGGCTGCTTTGTGTATGGCTATAGCTGCTATGGCTATGGCTCTGGCTGCTATGGCTGTGGCTATTGCTGCTATGGATATAGCTATGGCTCCTATGGCTATGGCAATGGCTGCTGCGTTTATGGCTGGTATAGCTATGCCTATGGCTGCTACGGCTATGGCTATAACTGCTATTTCTATGACATTGGCTCCTGTGGCTATGGCTATGGCTATGGCTGCTATGGCTATGGCCATGGCTGGTATGGCTATGGCCATGGCTACGGCTACGGCTGCTATGGCCGCTATGGCTATGGCTATGCCTGCTATTGCTATCGCTAATGCTGCAATGGCAATGGCTATGACTACGGCTATGGCTATGGCTGCTATGGCTATGGCTATAACTGCTATGGCTATGGCATTGGCTGCTGTGGCTATGGCTATGGCTGCTATGTCTATGGCTGCTATGGCTATGAATATCGCTGCTATAGCTTTGGCTGTGGCTACTTTGGCTATGGCTATAGTTGCTATGGCTATGGCTATGGCTATGGCTGCTATGGCTGCTATGGCTATGACTATGGCTGCTATAGCTTTGGCTGTGGCTGCTATGGCTATGGCTATGGCTGCTTTGGCTACGGCCATGGCTGGTATGGCTATGGCCATGGCTTCGGCTATGGCTGCTATGGCCGCTATGGCTATGGCTATGCCTGCTATGGCTATCGCTAATGCTGCAATGGCAATGGCTATGACTACTGCTATGGCTATGGCTGCTATGGCTATGGCTATAACTGCTATGGCTATGGCATTGGCTGCTGTGGCTATGGCCATGGCTATGTCTGCTCTGGCTATGGCTATGGCTGCTATAGCTATGGCTATGGCTGCTCTGGCCATGGCTGCTATGGCTATGGCTACAGCTGCTATGGCTATCGCTATGCGTGCTATGGCTATGGCTATGGCTGCTATGGCTATGGCTATGGTAATGTCTATGGCCGCTATGGCCATGGCTAAGGCTGCTTCGGGTATGGCTATAGCTGCTATGGCTATGGCTCTGGCTGCTGTGGCTATGGCTATGGCTGCTATGGCTATGGCTATGGCTGCTATGGCTATGGCTAAGGCTGCTTTGGGTATGGCTATAGCTGCTATGGCTATGGCTCTGGCTGCTATGGCTATAGCTATGGCTGTTATGGCTATGGCTTTGGCCATGTCTATGGCTGCTATGGCTATGGCTCTGGCTGCTGTGGCTATGGCTATGGCTGCTGTGGCTATGTATTTGGCCATGTCTATGGCTGCTATGGCTATGGCTTAGGCTGCTATGGCCATGGCCATGGATGCTTTGGCTATGGCTACGGCTGCTATGGCTATCGCTATGATTGCTATGGCAGTGGCTATGGCTGCTATGGCTATGGCTATGACGGCTATGGCTATGGCTATGGCTGCTATGGCTATGGCTAAGGCTGCTTTGGGTATGGCTATAGCTGCTATGGCTATGGCTCTGCCTGCTATGGCTATGGCTATGGCTGCTACGGCTATGGCTTTGGCCATGTCTATGGCTGCTATGGCTATATCTAAGGCTGCTATGGCAGTGGCTATGGCTGCTATGGCTATGGCTATGACGGCTATGGCTATGGCTCTGGCTGCTGTGGCTATGGCTAAGGCTGCTTTGGCTATGGCTATGGCTACGGCTATGGCTGCTCTGGCTATGGCTATGGCTGCTGTGGCTATGGCTATGGCTACTATGGCTATGGCTATGACTGCTCTCGCTGCTATGGCTATGGCTATTGTTGCTCCGGCTATGGCTATGGCTATGGCTATGACTGCTATGCCTATGGCTACGGCTGCTATGCCTATGGCTATGGCTGCTATGACAATGGCTATAGCTGCTATGACTATGGCTATGGCTATGGCAGCAATACCTTTGGCTGTGGCTACAAAGGCTATGGCTCTGGCTGCTATGGCTGCTATGGCCATGGCTATTGCTGCTATGTCTATGGCTGCTATTGCTATGACTATGGTTGCATTAGCTTTGGCTATGGCTATGTCTGCTATGGCTATGGCTACGGCTATGGCTATTATGACTATGGCTATGGCTGCTATGGCTATGGCTATGCCTGCTATTGCTATCGCTAATGCTGCAATGGCAATGGCTATGGCTACGGCTATGGCTATGGCTGCAATGGCTATGGCTACGGCTGCTCTGGCTATGGCTATGGCCATGGCTGCTATGGCAATGGCTATGACTGCTATGGCTATCGCTATGCGTGCTTTGGCTATGGCTACGGCTGCTATGACTATCGCTATGACTGCTATGGCAATGGCTATGGCTGCTATGGCTATGGCTATGACGGCTATGGCTATGGCTATGGCTGCTATGGCTATGGCTAAGGCTGCTTTGGGTATGGCTATAGCTGCTATGGTTATGGCTCTGGATGCTATGGCTATAGCTATGGCTGCTATGGCTATGGCTTTGGCCATGTCTATGGCTGCTATGGCTATGGCTCTGACTGCTGTGGCTATGGCTATGGCTGCAATGGCTATGTATTTGGCCATGTCTATGGCTGCTATGGCTATGGCTTAGGCTGCTATGGCCATGGCTATGGATGCTTTGGCTATGGCTACGGCTGCTATGGCTATCGCTATGATTGCTATGGCAGTGGCTATGGCTGCTATGGCTATGGCTATGACGGCTATGGCTATGGCTGCTATTGCTATGACTATGGCTGCATTAGCTTTGGCTATGGCTATGTCTGCTATGGCTATGGCTACGGCTATGGCTGCTCTGGCTCTGGCTATGGCTGCTGTGGCTATGGCTATGGCTACTATGGCTATGGCTATGACTGCTCTCGCTGCTATGGCTATGGCTATTGTTGCTACGTCTATGGCTATGGCTATGGCTATGACTGCTATGCCTATGGCTATGGCTGCTATGGCTATGGCTGCGTCTGCTATGGCTATGGCTATGGCTATGGCTGCTATGGCTACTATGGCTATGACTATGGCTGCTATAGCTTTGGCTGTGGCTGCTATGGCTATGGCTATGGTTGCTATGGCTGCTATGGCTATGACTATGGCTGCTATAGCTTTGGCTGTATCTGCTATGGCTATGGCTATGGCTGCTATGGCTATGGCCATGGCTGGTATGGCTATGGCCATGGCTACGGCTACGGCTGCTATGGCCGCTATGGCTGTGGCTATGGCTGCTATTGCTATCGCTAATGCTGCAATGGCAATGGCTATGCGTACGGCTATGGCTATGGCTGCTATGGCTATGGCTATGGCTGCTCTGGCTATGGCTAAGGCTGCTATGGCAGTGGCTATGGTTATGTCTATGGCCGCTATGGCTATGGCTAAGGCTGCTTTGGGTATGGCTATAGCTGCTATGGCTATGGCTCTGGCTGCTATGGCTATGGCTATGGCTATGGCTACTATGGTTATGGCTATAGCTGCTATGGCTATGGCTCTGGCTGCTATGGCAATGGCTATGACTGCTATGGCCATGGCTATGGCTGCTTTGGCTATGGCTATGGCTATGGCTATGACTGCTCCCGCTGCTATGGCTATGGCTATTGTTGCTACGGCTATGGCTATGGCTATGTCTATGGCTGCTTGGGGTATGGCTATATCTGCTATGGCTATGGCTATGGCTGCTATGGCTATGGCTCTGGCTGCTATGGCTATGGCTATGGCTGCTATGGCTATGGCTATGGCTGCTCTGGCTATGGCTATGGCTACTATGGCTATGACTATGGCTGCTATGGCTATGGCTATGCCTGCTATGGCTATGGCTATGGCTTCTATGAATATGGCTACTGCTGCTATGGCTATGGCTATGGCTGCTCTGGCTATGGCTATGGCTGGTATGGCTATGGCCATGGCTACGGCTATGGCTGCTATGGTCGCTATGGCTATGGCTAAGGCTGCTTTGGGTATGGCTATAGCTGTTATGGCTATGGCTCTGGCTGCTATGGCTATGGCTATGGCTATGGCTACTATGGTTATGGCTATAGCTGCTATGGCTATGGCTCTGGCTGCTATGGCAATGGCTATTACTGCTATGGCCATGGCTATGGCTGCTTTGGCTATGGCTATGGCTATGGCTATGACTGCTCCCGCTGCTATGGCTATGGCTATTGATGCTACGGCTATGGCTATGGCTATGTCTATGGCTGCTTGGGGTATGGCTATAGCTGCTATGGCTATGGCTCTGGCTGCTATGGCTGTGGCTATTGCTGCCATGGATATAGCTATGGCTCCTATGGCTATGGCTATGGCTGCTACGTCTATGGCTGGTATAGCTATGCGTATGACTGCTACGGCTATGGCTATAACTGCTATGGCTATGACATTGGCTGCTCTGGCTATGGCTATGGCTATGACAATGGCTGCTATGGCTATGGCTATGCCTGCTATGTCTATGGCAGGTATAGCTATGCCTATGTCTGCTACGGCTATGGCTATAACTGCTATTTCTATGACATTGGCTCCTGTGGCTATGGCTATGTCTATGGCTGCTATGGCTATGGCTATGGCTATGGTTGCTATGGCTATGGCATTGGCTGCTGTGGCTATGGCTATGGCTGCTATGTCTATGGCTGCTATGGCTATGAATATCGCTGCTATAGCTTTGGCTGTGGCTACTTTGGCTATGGCTATAGTTGCTATGGCTATGGCTATGAATATGGCTGCTGCTGCTATGGCTATGGCTATGGCTGCTCTGGCTATGGCTATGGCTGGTATGGCTATGGCCATGGCTGCTATGACTATGGCTATGGCTGCTATAGCTATGGATTTGGCCATGTCTATGGCTGCTATGGCTATGGCTAAGGCTGCTATGGCCATGGCTATGGATGCTTTGGCTATGGCTATGATTACGGCTATGGCTTCTCTGGCTATGGCTATGGCTGCTGTGGCTATGACTATGGCTACTATTTCTACGGCTATGACTGCTCTCGCTGCTATGGCTATGGCTATTGTTGCTACGGCTATGGCTATGGCTATGGCTATGACTGCTATGGCTATGGTTATGGCTGCTATGGCTATGGCTATGGCTGCTATGACTATGGCTATTGCTATGGCAGCAATAGCATTGGCTGTGGCTACAATGGCTATGGCTATGGCTGCTATGGCTGCTATGGCCATGGCTATTACTGCTACGTCTATGACTGCTATGGCTATGGCTATGGCTGCTATGGCTATGGCTATGTCGGCTATGGCTATGGCTATGGCTGCTATGGCTATTGCTATGGCTGCTATGTCTGTGGCTGGTATAGCTATGGCTATGGCTGCTCTGGCTATGGCTATGGCTGGTATGGCTATGGCCATGGCTAGGGCTATGGATGCTATGGCCGCTATGGCTATGGCTATGCCTGCTATGGCTATCGCTATTGCTGCTATGGCAATGGCTATGGGTACGGCTATGGCTATGGCTGCTATGGCTATGGCTATGGCTGCTCTTGCTATGGCTATAGCTGCTATGGCTACAGCATTGGCTGCTGTGGCTATGGCTATGGCTCTGGCTGCTATGGCTACGGCTGCTATGACTATGGCTATGGCTATGTCTATGGCTATGGCTATGGCTGCTATGGCCATGGCTATTACTGCTATGTCTATGGCTGCTATGGCTATGACTATGGCTGCTTTGGGTATGGCTATAGCTGCTATGGCTATCGCTCTGGCTGCTATGGCTGTGGCTATTGCTGCTATGGATATAGCTATGGCTCCTATGGCTATGGCAATGGCTGCTGCGTTTATGGCTGGTATAGCTATGCGTATGGCTGGTACGGCTATGGCTATAACTGCTATGGCTATGGCATTGGCTCCTCTGGCTATGGCTATGGCTATGACAATGGCTGCTATGGCTATGGCTATGCCTGCTATGTCTATGGCTGGTATAGCTATGCCTATGGCTGCTACGGCTATGGCTATAACTGCTATTTCTATGACATTGGCTCCTGTGGCTATGGCAATGTCTATGGCTGCTATGGCTATGGCTATGACTACGGCTGCTATGGCTATGGCTATGGCTGCATTGTCCATGGCAATGGCTGCTATGTCTATGGCTGGTATAGCTATGCCTATGGCTGCTACGGCTATGGCTATAACTGCTATGGCTATGGCTATGACTGCTATGGCTATGGCCATGGCTGGTATGGCTATGGCCATGGCTGCGGCTATGGCTATGGCTGCTATGGCTATCGCTATGCGTGCTATGGCTATGGCTATGGCCACGGCTGCTATGGCTATGTCTATGGCTGCTATGGCTATCGCTATGAGTGCTATGGCTATGGCTATGGCTGCTATGGCTATGGCCAAGGCTGCTATGGCCATGGCTATGGATGCTTTGGCTATGGCTATGGCTACGGCTATGGCTGCTCTGGCTATGTCTATGGCAGCTGTGGCTGTGGCTATGGCTGCTATGGCTATGGCTATGACTGCTCACGCTGCTATGGCTATGGCTATTGTTGCTACGGCTATGGCTATGGCTATGGCCATGACTGCTATGGCCATGGCTATGGCTGCTTTGGCGATGGCTATGACTGTGTCCATGGGTGCTCTGGCTATGGCTATGGCTGCTGTGGCTATGGCTATGACTACGGCTATGGCTGCTACTGTCGCTATGTCTGTGGCCGGTATAGCTATGCCTACGGCTGCTACGACTATGGCTATAACTGCTATGGCTATAGCATTGGCTGCTGTGGCTATGGCTATGGCTCTGGCTGCTATGGCTATGGCTATGGCTGCTATGGCTATGACTATGGCTGCTTTGGGTATGGCTATAGCTGCTGTGGCTATGGCTCTGGCTGCTATGGCTATGGCTATGGCTGCTGTGGCTATGGTTATGGTCATGTCTATGGCCGCTATGGCTATGGCTAAGGCTGCTTTGGGTATGGCTATAGCTGCTATGGCTATGGCTCTGGCAGCTATGGCTATGGCTATGGCTGCTATGGCTATGGCTTTGGCCATGTCTATGGCTGCTATGGCCATGGCTATGGCTGCTTTGGCTATGGCTATGGCTGTGGCTATGGCTGCTCTGGCTATGGCTATGGCTGCTGTGGCTATGGCTATGACAACGGCTATGGCTGCTACTGCCGCTATGTCTGTGGCTGGTATAGCTATGCCCATGTCTACTACGGCTATGGCTATAACTGCTATGGCTATGGCATTGGCTGCTGTGGCTATGGCTATGGCTATGTCTGCTCTGGCTATGGCTATGGCTCCTATGGCTATGTCTATGGCTATGGCTGCTACGTCTATGGCTGGTATAGCTATGCGTATGGCTGCTACGGTTATGGCTATAACTGCTATGGCTATGGCATTGGCTGCTCTGGCTATGGCTATAGCTATGCCTGCTCTGGCTATGGCTGCGTCTGCTATGGCTATGGCTATGGCTATGGCTGCTATGGCTGCTATGGCTATGACTATGGCTGCTATAGCTTTGGCTGTGGCTGCTATGGCTATGGCTATGGCTATGGCTGCTATGGCTGCTATGGCTATGACTATGGCTGCTATAGCTTTGGCTGTGGCTGCTATGGCTATGGCTATGGCTGCTATGGCTGCTATGGCTATGACTATGGCTGCTATGGCTATGGCTATGGCTGCTATGGCTATGGCTGTGGCTGCTGTGGCTGTGGCTATGGCTGCGTCTGCTATGGCTATGGCTATGACTATCGCTGCCATAGCTTTTGCTGTGGCTGCTATGGCTGTGGCTATGGCTGCTATGGCTGCTATGGCCATGGCTATTACTGCTATGTCTATGGCTGCTATGGCTGTGGCTATTGCTGCTATGGATATAGCTATGGCTCCTATGACTATAGCTATGGCTGCTACATCTATGGCTGGTATAGCTATGCGTATGGCTACTACGGCTATGGCTATAACTGCTATGGCTATGGCATTGGCTGCTATGGCTATGGCTTTGGCCATGTCTATGGCTGCAATGGGTATGGCTAAGGCTGCTATGACCATGGCTATGGCTGCTTTGGCTATGGCTATGACTGCTCTCGCTGCTATGGCTATGGCTATTGTTGCTACGGCTATGGCTATTGCTATGGCTATGGCTGCTATGGCTATGGCTATGGCTGCTATGACTATGGCTATGGCTATGGCAGCAATAGCTTTGGCTGTGGCTACAATGGCTATGGCTATGGCTGCTATGGCTGCTATGGACATGGCTATTACTACTATGTCTATGGCTGCTATGGCTACGACTATGGCTGCATTAGCTTTGGCTATGGCTATGTCTGCTATGGCTATGTCTGCTATGGCTATGGCTATGGCTATGGCTATTATGGCTATGGCTATAGCTGCTATGGCTATGGCTCCGGCTGCTATGGCTATGGCTATGGCTATGGCTGCTATGGCTGTGGCTATAGCTGCTATCGCCATGGCTATGGCTGCTATGGCTATGACTATGGCTGCATTAGCTTTGGCTGTGGCTATGTCTGCTATGGCTATGGCTATGGCTATGGCTATGGCTATTATGGCTATGGCTATAGCTGCTATGGCTATGGCTCCGGCTGCTATGGCTATGGATATTGCTATGCCTGGGTATGGATATAGCTGCTATGGTTATGGCTCTGGCTGCTATGGCTATGGCTATGGCTATGGCTATGGCTGCTATGGCTGTGGCTATGGCTGCTATGGCTATGGCTATGGATGCTATGGCAATGGCTATGGATGCTTTGGCTGTGGCTATGGCTGATATGACTATGGCTACGGCTGCTATGGCTATGGCTATGGCTGCTAGGGCTGCTATGGCTATGACTATTGCTGCTATGGCTATGGCTATGGCTGCTATGTCTATGGCTACGGCTGCTATGGCTATCGCTATGGCTGCTATGGCTATCGCTATGGCTGCTATGGCTGCGATGTCTATGGCTATGGCCATGGCTGCTATGGCCGCTATGGCTGTGGTTATGGCTACGGCTATGGCCGCTATGGCCGCTATGGCCGCTATGGCTATGGCTATGGCTGCTATGGCTATGGCTATGGCTACTGTGGCTGTGGCTATGGCTGCGTCTGCTATGGCTATGGCTATGGCTATGGCTGCTATGGCTGCTATGGCTATGGCTATTGCTGCTATGGCTATGGCTATGGCTATGGCTATGGCTGCTAGGGCTGCTATGGCTATGACTATCGCTGCTATAGCTTTGGCTGTGGCTGCAATGGCTGTGGCTATGGCTATGGCTGCTGTGGCTAATGCTATGGCTGCTATGGCTATGGCTACTATGGCTATATCTATGGCTGCTATGGCTATGGCTATGCCTGCTATGGCTATGGCTATGGCTGCTATGAATATGGCTGCTGCTGCTATGGCTATGGCTATGGCTGCTCTGGCTATGGCTATGGCTGGTATGGCTATGGCCATGGCTGCTATGACTATGGCTATGGCTGCTATGCCTATGGATTTGGCCATGTCTATGGCTGCTATGACTATGGCTATGGCTATGTCAGCAATAGCTTTGGCTGTGGCTACAATGGCTATGGCCATGGCTGCTATGGCTGCTATGGCCATGGCTATTACTGCTATGTCTATGGCTGCTATGGCTATGACTATGGCTGCTTTGGGTATGGCTATAGCTGCTATGGCTATGGCTTTGGCCATGTCTATGGCTGCTATGGCCATGGCTATGGCTGCTTTGGCTATGGCTATGGCTGTGGCCATGGCTGCTCTGGCTACGGCTATGGCTGCTGTGGCTCTGGCTATGACTACGGCTATGGCTGCTACTGTCGCTACGTCTGTGGCCGGTATAGCTATGCCTACGGCTGCTACGACTATGGCTATAACTGCTATGGCTATAGCATTGGCTGCTGTGGCTATGGCTATGCTTCTGGCTGCTATGGCTATGGCTATGGCTGCTATGGCTATGGCTATGGCTGCTTTGGGTATGGCTGTAGCTGTTGTGGCTATGGGTCTGGCTGCTATGGCTATGGCTATGGCTGCGATGGCTATGGTTATGGTCATGTCTATGGCCGCTATGGCTATGGCTAAGGCTGCTTTGGGTATGGCTATAGCTGCTATGGCTATGGCTCTGGCTGCAATGGTTATGGCTATGGCTGCTATGGCTATGGCTTTGGCCATGTCTATGGCTGCTATGGCGATGGATATGGCTGCTTTGGCTATGGCTATGGCTGTGGCTATGGCTGCTCTGGCTATGGCTATGGCTGCTGTGGCTATGGCTATGACAACGGCTATGGCTGCTACTACCGCTATGTCTGTGGTTGGTATAGCTATGCCAATGGCTGCTACGGCTATGGCTATAACTGCTATGGCTATGGCATTGGCTGCTGTGGCTATGGCTATGGCTATGTCTGCTCAGGCTATGGCTATGTCTGCTATGGCTATGTCTGCTATGGCTATGGCTATGGCTATGGCTATTATGGCTATGGCTATAGCTGCTATGGCTATGGCTCCGGCTGCTATGGCTATGGCTATTGCTATGCCTGGGTATGGATATAGCTGCTATGGTTATGGCTCTGGCTGCTATGGCTACGGCTATGGCTATGGCTGCTATGGCTGTGGCTATAGCTGCTATGGTCATGGCTATGGCTGCTATGGCTATGACTATGGCTGCATTAGCCTTGGCTATGGCTATGTCTGCTATGGCTATGGCTATGGCTATGGCTATGGCTATTATGGCTATGGCTATAGCTGCTATGGCTATGGCTCCGGCTGCTATGGCTATGGATATTGCTATGCCTGGGTATGGATATAGCTGCTATGGTTATGGCTCTGGCTGCTATGGCTATGGCTATGGCTATGGCTGCTATGGCTGTGGCTATGGCTGCTATGGCTATGGCTATGGATTCTATGGCAATGGCTATGGATGCTTTGGCTGTGGCTATGGCTGATATGACTATGGCTATGGCTGCTATGGCTATGGCTATGGCTGCTAGGGCTGGTATGGCTATGACTATTGCTGCTATGGCTATGGCTATGGCTGCTATGGCTATGGCTACGGCTACTATGGCTATCGCTATGGCTGCTATGGCTATCGCTATGGCTGCTATGGCTGCGATGTCTATGGCTAAGGCCATGGCTGCTATGGCCGCTATGGCTGTGGTTATGGCTACGGCTATGGCCGCTATGGCGGCTATGGCTATGGCTATGGCTGCTATGGCTATGGCTATGGCTGCTGTGGCTGTGGCTATGGCTGCGTCTGCTATGGCTATGGCTATGGCTATGGCTGCTATGGCTGCTATGGCTATGGCTATTGCTGCTATGGGTATGGCTATGGCTATGGCTATGGCTGCTATGGCTGCTATGGCTATGACTATCGCTGCTATAGCTTTGACTGTGGCTACTATGGCTATGGCTATTGCTGCTATGGCTGTGGCTGTGGCTGCAATGGCTGTGGCTATGGCTGCTGTGGCTGTGGCTATGGCTGCGTCTGCTATGGCTATGGCTATGGCTATGGCTGCTATGGCTGCTATGGCTATGGCTATTGCTGCTATGGCTATGGCTATGGCTATGGCTATGGCTGCTAGGGCTGCTATGGCTATGACTATCGCTGCTATAGCTTTGGCTGTGGCTGCAATGGCTGTGGCTATGGCTATGGCTGCTGTGGCTAATGCTATGGCTGCTATGGCTATGGCTACTATGGCTATATCTATGGCTGCTATGGCTATGGCTATGCCTGCTATGGCTATGGCTATGGCTGCTATGAATATGGCTGCTGCTGCTATGGCTATGGCTATGGCTGCTCTGGCTATGGCTATGGCTGGTATGGCTATGGCCATGGCTGCTATGACTATGGCTATGGCTGCTATGCCTTTGGATTTGGCCATGTCTATGGCTGCTATGACTATGGCTATGGCTATGGCAGCAATAGCTTTGGCTGTGGCTACAATGGCTATGGCCATGGCTGCTATGGCTGCTATGGCCATGGCTATTACTGCTATGTCTATGGCTGCTATGGCTATGACTATGGCTGCTTTGGGTATGGCTATAGCTGCTATGGCTATGGCTTTGGCCATGTCTATGGCTGCTATGGCCATGGCTATGGCTGCTTTGGCTATGGCTATGGCTGTGGCCATGGCTGCTCTGTCTACGGCTATGGCTGCTGTGGCTATGGCTATGACTACGGCTATGGCTGCTACTGTCGCTATGTCTGTGGCCGGTATAGCTATGCCTACGGCTGCTACGACTATGGCTATAACTGCTATGGCTATAGCATTGGCTGCTGTGGCTATGGCTATGGCTCTGGCTGCTATGGCTATGGCTATGGCTGCTGTGGCTGTGGCTATGGCTGCGTCTGCTATGGCTATGGCTATGGCTATGGCTGCTATGGCTGCTATGGCTATGGCTATTGCTGCTATGGCTATGGCTATGGCTATGGCTATGGCTGCTATGGCTGCTATGGCTATGACTATCGCTGCTATAGCTTTGACTGTGGGTACTATGGCTATGGCTATTGCTGCTATGGCTGTGGCTGTGGCTGCAATGGCTGTGGCTATGGCTATGGCTGCTGTGGCTAATGCTATGTCTGCTACGGCTATGGCTACTATGGCTATATCTATGGCTGCTATGGCTATGGCTATGCCTGCTATGGCTATGGCTATGGCTGCTATGAATATGGCTGCTGCTGCTATGGCTATGGCTATGGCTGCTCTGGCTATGGCTATGCCTGCTATGGCTATGGCTATGGCTGCTTTGAATATGGCTGCTGCTGCTATGGCTATGGCTATGGCTGCTCTGGCTATGGCTATGGCTGGTATGGCTATGGCCATGGCTGCTATGACTATGGCTATGGCTGCTATGGCTATGGATTTGGCCATGTCTATGGCTGCTATGGCTATGGCTAAGGCTGCTATGGCTATGGCTATGGCTGCTATGACTATGGCTATTGCTATGGCAGCAATAGCATTGGCTGTGGCTACAATGGCTATGGCTATGGCTGCTATGGCTGCTATGGCCATGGCTATTACTGCTATGTCTATGACTGCTATGGCTATGGCTATGGCTGCTATGGCTATGGCTATGACGGCTATGGCTATGGCTATGGCTGCTATGGCTATTGCTATGGCTGCTATGTCTGTGGCTGGTATAGCTATGGCTATGGCTGCTCTGGCTATGGCTATGGCTGGTATGGCTATGGCCATGGCTAGGGCTATGGATGCTATGGCCGCTATGGCTATGGCTATAGTTGCTATGGCTATGGCTATGGCTATGGCTGCTATGGCTGCTATGGCTATGACTATGGCTGCTATAGCTTTGGCTGTGGCTGCTATGGCTATGGCTATGGCTGCTTTGGCTACGGCCATGGCTGGTATGGCTATGGCCATGGCTTCGGCTATGGCTGCTATGGCCGCTATGGCTATGGCTATGCCTGCTATGGCTATCGCTAATGCTGCAATGGCAATGGCTGTGACTACTGCTATGGCTATGGCTGCTATGGCTATGGCTATAACTGCTATGGCTATGGCATTGGCTGCTGTGGCTATGGCCATGGCTATGTCTGCTCTGGCTATGGCTATGGCTGCTATAGCTATGGCTATGGCTGCTCTGGCTATGGCTATGGCCATGGCTGCTATGGCTATGGCTACAGCTGCTATGGCTATCGCTATGCGTGCTATGGCTATGGCTATGGCTGCTATGGCTATGGCTATGGTAATGTCTATGGCCGCTATGGCCATGGCTAAGGCTGCTTCGGGTATGGCTATAGCTGCTATGGCTATGGCTCTGGCTGCTGTGGCTATGGCTATGGCTGCTATGGCTATGGCTATGGCTGCTATGGCTATGGCTAAGGCTGCTTTGGGTATGGCTATAGCTGCTATGGCTATGGCTCTGGCTGCTATGGCTATAGCTATGGCTGTTATGGCTATGGCTTTGGCCATGTCTATGGCTGCTATGGCTATGGCTCTGGCTGCTGTGGCTATGGCTATGGCTGCTGTGGCTATGTATTTGGCCATGTCTATGGCTGCTATGGCTATGGCTTAGGCTGCTATGGCCATGGCCATGGATGCTTTGGCTAAGGCTACGGCTGCTATGGCTATCGCTATGATTGCTATGGCAGTGGCTATGGCTGCTATGGCTATGGCTATGACGGCTATGGCTATGGCTATGGCTGCTTTGGGTATGGCTATAGCTGCTATGGCTATGGCTCTGCCTGCTATGGCTATGGCTATGGCTGCTACGGCTATGGCTTTGGCCATGTCTATGGCTGCTATGGCTATATCTAAGGCTGCTATGGAAGTGGCTATGGCTGCTATGGCTATGGCTATGACGGCTATGGCTATGGCTCTGGCTGCTGTGGCTATGGCTAAGGCTGCTTTGGCTATGGCTATGGCTACGGCTATGGCTGCTCTGGCTATGGCTATGGCTGCTGTGGCTATGGCTATGGCTATGACTGCTCTCGCTGCTATGGCTATGGCTATTGTTGCTCCGGCTATGGCTATGGCTATGGCTATGACTGCTATGCCTATGGCTACGGCTGCTATGCCTATGGCTATGGCTGCTATGACAATGGCTATAGCTGCTATGACTATGGCTATGGCTATGGCAGCAATACCTTTGGCTGTGGCTACAAAGGCTATGGCTCTGGCTGCTATGGCTGCTATGGCCATGGCTATTACTGCTATGTCTATGGCTGCTATTGCTATGACTATGGTTGCATTAGCTTTGGCTATGGCTATGTCTGCTATGGCTATGGCTACGGCTATGGCTATTATGGCTATGGCTATAGCTGCTACGGCTATGGCTCCGAATGCTATGGCTATGGCTATTGCTATGCCTAGGGTATGGGTATAGCTGCTATGGTTATGGCTCTGGCTGCTATGGCTATGGCTATGGCTATGGCTGCTATGGCTGAGGCTATGGCTGCTATGGCTATGGCTATGGCTGCTTTGGCTACGGCCATGGCTGGTATGGCTATGGCCATGGCTTCGGCTATGGCTGCTATGGCCGCTATGGCTATGGCTATGCCTGCTATGGCTATCGCTAATGCTGCAATGGCAATGGCTATGACTACTGCTATGGCCATGGCTGCTATGACTATGGCTATGGCTGCTATGGCTATGGATTTGGCCATGTCTATGGCTGCTATGGCTATGGCTAAGGCTGCTATGGCCATGGCTATGGATGCTTTGGCTATGGCTATGATTACGGCTATGGCTGCTCTGGCTATGTTTATGGCTGCTGTGGCTATGACTATGGCTACTATTTCTATGGCTATGACTGCTCTCGCTGCTATGACTATGGCTATTGTTGCTACGGCTATGGCTATGGCTATGGCTATGACTGCTATGGCTATGGTTATGGCTGCTATGGCTATGGCTATGGCTGCTATGACTATGGCTATTGCTATGGCAGCAATAGCATTGGCTGTGGCTACAATGGCTATGGCTATGGCTGCTATGGCTGCTATGGCCATGGCTATTACTGCTATGTCTATGACTGCTATGGCTATGGCTATGGCTGCTATGGCTATGGCTATGACGGCTATGGCTATGGCTATGGCTGCTATGGCTATTGCTATGGCTGCTATGTCTGTGGCTGGTATAGCTATGGCTATGGCTGCTCTGGCTATGGCTATGGCTGGTATGGCTATGGCCATGGCTAGGGCTATGGATGCTATGGCCGCTATGGCTATGGCTATAGTTGCTATGGCTATGGCTATGGCTATGGCTGCTATGGCTGCTATGGCTATGACTATGGCTGCTATAGCTTTGGCTGTGGCTGCTATGGCTATGGCTATGGCTGCTTTGGCTACGGCCATGGCTGGTATGGCTATGGCCATGGCTTCGGCTATGGCTGCTATGGCCGCTATGGCTATGGCTATGCCTGCTATGGCTATCGCTAATGCTGCAATGGCAATGGCTATGACTACTGCTATGGCTATGGCTGCTATGGCTATGGCTATAACTGCTATGGCTATGGCATTGGCTGCTGTGGCTATGGCCATGGCTATGTCTGCTCTGGCTATGGCTATGGCTGCTATAGCTATGGCTATGGCTGCTCTGGCTATGGCTATGGCCATGGCTGCTATGGCTATGGCTACAGCTGCTATGGCTATCGCTATGCGTGCTATGGCTATGGCTATGGCTGCTATGGCTATGGCTATGGTAATGTCTATGGCCGCTATGGCCATGGCTAAGGCTGCTTCGGGTATGGCTATAGCTGCTATGGCTATGGCTCTGGCTGCTGTGGCTATGGCTATGGCTGCTATGGCTATGGCCATGGCTGCTATGGCTATGGCTAAGGCTGCTTTGGGTATGGCTATAGCTGCTATGGCTATGGCTCTGGCTGCTATGGCTAAAGCTATGGCTGTTATGGCTATGGCTTTGGCCATGTCTATGGCTGCTATGGCTATGGCTCTGGCTGCTGTGGCTATGGCTATGGCTGCTGTGGCTATGTATTTGGCCATGGCTATGGCTGCTATGGCTATGGATTAGGCTGCTATGGCCATGGCTAAGGCTGCTTTGGGTATGGCTATAGCTGCTATGGCTATGGCTCTGCCTGCTATGGCTATGGCTATGGCTGCTACGGCTATGGCTTTGGCCATGTCTATGGCTGCTATGGCTATATCTAAGGCTGCTATGGCAGTGGCTATGGCTGCTATGGCTATGGCTATGACGGCTATGGCTATGGCTCTGGCTGCTGTGGCTATGGCTAAGGCTGCTTTGGCTATGGCTATGGCTATGACTGCTCTCGCTGCTATGGCTATGGCTATTGTTGCTCCGGCTATGGCTATGGCTATGGCTATGACTGCTATGCCTATGGCTACGGCTGCTATGCCTATGGCTATGGCTGCTATGACAATGGCTATAGCTGCTATGACTATGGCTATGGCTATGGCAGCAATACCTTTGGCTGTGGCTACAAAGGCTATGGCTCTGGCTGCTATGGCTGCTATGGCCATGGCTATTACTGCTATGTCTATGGCTGCTATTGCTATGACTATGGTTGCATTAGCTTTGGCTATGGCTATGTCTGCTATGGCTATGGCTACGGCTATGGCTATTATGGCTATGGCTATAGCTGCTACGGCTATGGCTCCGAATGCTATGGCTATGGCTATTGCTATGCCTAGGGTATGGGTATAGCTGCTATGGTTATGGCTCTGGCTGCTATGGCTATGGCTATGGCTATGGCTGCTATGGCTGTGGCTATGGCTGCTATGGCTATCGCTATGGATGCTATGGCAATGGCTATGGATGCTTTGGCTGTGGCTATGGCTGATATGACTATGGCTATGGCTGCTATGGCTATGGCTATGCCTGCTATTGCTATCGCTAATGCTGCAATGGCAATGGCTATGGCTACGGCTATGGCTATGGCTGCAATGGCTATGGCTACGGCTGCTCTGGCTATGGCTATGGCCATGGCTGCTATGGCAATGGCTATGACTGCTATGGCTATCGCTATGCGTGCTTTGGCTATGGCTACGGCTGCTATGACTATCGCTATGACTGCTATGGCAATGGCTATGGCTGCTATGGCTATGGCTATGACGGCTATGGCTATGGCTATGGCTGCTATGGCTATGGCTAAGGCTGCTTTGGGTATGGCTATAGCTGCTATGGTTATGGCTCTGGATGCTATGGCTATAGCTATGGCTGCTATGGCTATGGCTTTGGCCATGTCTATGGCTGCTATGGCTATGGCTCTGACTGCTGTGGCTATGGCTATGGCTGCAATGGCTATGTATTTGGCCATGTCTATGGCTGCTATGGCTATGGCTTAGGCTGCTATGGCCATGGCTATGGATGCTTTGGCTATGGCTACGGCTGCTATGGCTATCGCTATGATTGCTATGGCAGTGGCTATGTCTGCTATGGCTATGGCTATGACGGCTATGGCTATGGCTGCTATTGCTATGACTATGGCTGCATTAGCTTTGGCTATGGCTATGTCTGCTATGGCTATGGCTACGGCTATGGCTGCTCTGGCTACGGCTATGGCTGCTGTGGCTCTGGCTATGACTACGGCTATGGCTGCTACTGTCGCTACGTCTGTGGCCGGTATAGCTATGTCTACGGCTGCTACGACTATGGCTATAACTGCTATGGCTATAGCATTGGCTGCTGTGGCTATGGCTATGCTTCTGGCTGCTATGGCTATGGCTATGGCTGCTATGGCTATGGCTATGGCTGCTTTGGGTATGGCTGTAGCTGTTGTGGCTATGGGTCTGGCTGCTATGGCTATGGCTATGGCTGCGATGGCTATGGTTATGGTCATGTCTATGGCCGCTATGGCTATGGCTAAGGCTGCTTTGGGTATGGCTATAGCTGCTATGGCTATGGCTCTGGCTGCAATGGTTATGGCTATGGCTGCTATGGCTATGGCTTTGGCCATGTCTATGGCTGCTATGGCGATGGATATGGCTGCTTTGGCTATGGCTATGGCTGTGGCTATGGCTGCTCTGGCTATGGCTATGGCTGCTGTGGCTATGGCTATGACAACGGCTATGGCTGCTACTACCGCTATGTCTGTGGTTGGTATAGCTATGCCAATGGCTGCTACGGCTATGGCTATAACTGCTATGGCTATGGCATTGGCTGCTGTGGCTATGGCTATGGCTATGTCTGCTCAGGCTATGGCTATGTCTGCTATGGCTATGTCTGCTATGGCTATGGCTATGGCTATGGCTATTATGGCTATGGCTATAGCTGCTATGGCTATGGCTCCGGCTGCTATGGCTATGGCTATTGCTATGCCTGGGTATGGATATAGCTGCTATGGTTATGGCTCTGGCTGCTATGGCTACGGCTATGGCTATGGCTGCTATGGCTGTGGCTATAGCTGCTATGGTCATGGCTATGGCTGCTATGGCTATGACTATGGCTGCATTAGCCTTGGCTATGGCTATGTCTGCTATGGCTATGGCTATGGCTATGGCTATGGCTATTATGGCTATGGCTATAGCTGCTATGGCTATGGCTCCGGCTGCTATGGCTATGGATATTGCTATGCCTGGGTATGGATATAGCTGCTATGGTTATGGCTCTGGCTGCTATGGCTATGGCTATGGCTGCTATGGCTATGGCTACGGCTACTATGGCTATCGCTATGGCTGCTATGGCTATCGCTATGGCTGCTATGGCTGCGATGTGTATGGCTAAGGCCATGGCTGCTATGGCCGCTATGGCTGTGGTTATGGCTACGGCTATGGCCGCTATGGCCGCTATGGCTATGGCTATGGCTGCTATGGCTATGGCTATGGCTGCTGTGGCTGTGGCTATGGCTGCGTCTGCTATGGCTATGGCTATGGCTATGGCTGCTATGGCTGCTATGGCTATGGCTATTGCTGCTATGGCTATGGCTATGGCTATGGCTATGGCTGCTATGGCTGCTATGGCTATGACTATCGCTGCTATAGCTTTGACTGTGGCTACTATGGCTATGGCTATTGCTGCTATGGCTGTGGCTGTGGCTGCAATGGCTGTGGCTATGGCTATGGCTGCTGTGGCTAATGCTATGTCTGCTACGGCTATGGCTACTATGGCTATATCTATGGCTGCTATGGCTATGGCTATGGCTGCTATGACTATGGCTATTGCTATGGCAGCAATAGCATTGGCTGTGGCTACAATGGCTATGGCTATGGCTGCTATGGCTGCTATGGCCATGGCTATTACTGCTATGTCTATGACTGCTATGGCTATGGCTATGGCTGCTATGGCTATGGCTATGACGGCTATGGCTATGGCTATGGCTGCTATGGCTATTGCTATGGCTGCTATGTCTGTGGCTGGTATAGCTATGGCTATGGCTGCTCTGGCTATGGCTATGGCTGGTATGGCTATGGCCATGGCTAGGGCTATGGATGCTATGGCCGCTATGGCTATGGCTATGCCTGCTATGGCTATCGCTATTGCTGCTATGGCAATGGCTATGGGTACGGCTATGGCTATGGATGCTATGGCTATGGCTATGGCTGCTCTTGCTATGGCTATAGCTGCTATGGCTACAGCATTGGCTGCTGTGGCTATGGCTATGGCTCTGGCTGCTATGGCTACGGCTGCTATGACTATGGCTATGGCTATGTCTATGGCTATGGCTATGGCTGCTATGGCCATGGCTATTACTGCTATGTCTATGGCTGCTATGGCTATGACTATGGCTGCTTTGGGTATGGCTATAGCTGCTATGGCTATGGCTCTGGCTGCTATGGCTGTGGCTATTGCTGCTATGGATATAGCTATGGCTCCTATGGCTATGGCAATGGCTGCTGCGTTTATGGCTGGTATAGCTATGCCTATGGCTGCTACGGCTATGGCTATAACTGCTATTTCTATGACATTGGCTCCTGTGGCTATGGCAATGTCTATGGCTGCTATGGCTATGGCTATGACTACGGCTGCTATGGCTATGGCTATGGCTGCATTGTCCATGGCAATGGCTGCTATGTCTATGGCTGGTATAGCTATGCCTATGGCTGCTACGGCTATGGCTATAACTGCTATGACTATGGCTATGACTGCTATGGCTATGGCCATGGCTGGTATGGCTATGGCCATGGCTGCGGCTATGGCTGCTATGGCCGCTATGGCTATGGCTATGCCTGCTATTGCTATCGCTATGAGTGCTACGGCTATGGCTATGGCTGCTATGGCTATGGCCAAGGCTGCTATGGCCATGGCTATGGATGCTATGGCTATGGCTATGGCTGCAATGTCCATGGCAATGGCTGCTATGTCTATGGCTGGTATAGCTATGCCTATGGCTGCTACGGCTATGGCTATAGCTGCTATGGCTATGGCTATGACTGCTATGGCTATGGCCATGGCTGGTATGGCTATGGCCATGGCTGCGGCTATGGCTGCTATGGCCGCTATGGCTATGGCTATGCCTGCTATTGCTATCGCTAATGCTGCAATGGCAATGGCTATGGATGCTTTGGCTATGGCTATGGCTACGGCTATGGCTACTATGGCTATGGCTATGACTGCTCACGCTGCTATGGCTATGGCTATTGTTGCTACGGCTATGGCTATGGCTATGGCTATGGCTATGGCTATGGCCATGGCTGCTCTGGCTATGGCTATGGCTGCTGTGGCTATGGCTATGACTACGGCTATGGCTGCTACTGCCGCTATGTTTGTGGCTGGTATAGCTATGCCTATGGCTGCTACGGCTATGGCTACAACTGCTATGGCTATGGCATTGGCTGCTGTGGCTATGGCTATGTCTATGGCTGCTTTGACTATGGCTATGGCTGCTTTGGGTATGGCTATAGCTGCTGTGGCTATGGCTTTGGCTGCTACGGCTATGGCTATGTCTGCTATGGCTATGGCTATGGTCATGTCTATGGCCGCTATGGCTATGTCTAGGGCTGCTTTGGGTATGGCTATAGCTGCTATGGCTATGCCTCTGGCTGCTATGGCTATGGCTATGGCTGCTATGGCTATGGCTATGGCTGCTTTGGGTATGGCTATAGCTGCTATGGCTATGGCTCTGGCTGCTATGGCTATGGCTAAGGCTGCTATGGCAGTGGCTATGGTCATGTCTATGGCCGCTATGGCTATGGCTAAGCCTGCTTTGTGTATGGCTATAGCTGCTATGGCTATGGCTCTGGCTGCTATGGCTATGGCTATGGCTATGGCTACTATGGTTATGGCTATAGCTGCTATGGCCATGGCTCTGGCTGCTATGGCAATGGCTATGACTGCTATGGCCATGGCTATGGCTGCTTTGGCTATGGCTATGGCTATGGCTATGACTGCTCCCGCTGCTATGGCTATGGCTATTGTTGCTACGGCTATGGCTATGGCTATGGCTATGGCTGCTATGGCTATGGCTATGGCTACTATGACTATGGCTATGGCTGTGGCTATGGCTATGGCTATGGCTATGGCTGCTATGACTATAGCTATGGCTGCTACATCTAGGGCTGGTATAGCTATGCGTATGGCTGCTACGGCTATGGCTATAACTGCTATGGCTATGGCATTGGCTGCTATGGCTATGGCTTTGGCCATGTCTATGGCTGCAATGGGTATGGCTAAGGCTGCTATGACCATGGCTATGGCTGCTTTGGCTATGGCTATGACTGCTCTCGCTGCTATGGCTATGGCTATTGTTGCTACGGCTATGGCTATTGCTATGGCTATGGCTGCTATGGCTATGGCTATGGCTGCTATGACTATGGCTATGGCTATGGCAGCAATAGCTTTGGCTGTGGCTACAATGGCTATGGCTATGGCTGCTATGGCTGCTATGGACATGGCTATTACTACTATGTCTATGGCTGCTATGGCTACGACTATGGCTGCATTAGCTTTGGCTATGGCTATGTCTGCTATGGCTATGTCTGCTATGGCTATGGCTATGGCTATTGCTATTATGGCTATGGCTATAGCTGCTATGGCTATGGCTCCGGCTGCTATGGCTATGGCTATGGCTATGGCTGCTATGGCTGTGGCTATAGCTGCTATGGCCATGGCTATGGCTGCTATGGCTATGACTATGGCTGCATTAGCTTTGGCTATGGCTATGTCTGCTATGGCTATGGCTATGGCTATGGCTATGGCTATGGCTATTATGGCTATGGCTATAGCTGCTATGGCTATGGCTCCGGCTGCTATGGCTATGGATATTGCTATGCCTGGGTATGGATATAGCTGCTATGGTTATGGCTCTGGCTGCTATGGCTATGGCTATGGCTATGGCTGCTATGGCTGTGGCTATGGCTGCTATGGCTATGGCTATGGATGCTATGGCAATGGCTATGGATGCTTTGGCTGTGGCTATGGCTGATATGACTATGGCTATGGCTGCTATGGCTATGGCTATGGCTGCTAGGGCTACTATGGCTATGACTATTGCTGCTATGGCTATGGCTATGGCTGCTATGTCTATGGCTACGGCTGCTATGGCTATCGCTATGGCTGCTATGGCTATCGCTATGGCTGCTATGGCTGCGATGTCTATGGCTATGGCCATGGCTGCTATGGCCGCTATGGCTGTGGTTATGGCTACGGCTATGGCCATTATGGCCGCTATGGCTATGGCTATGGCTGCTATGGCTATGGCTATGGCTATGGCTTTGGCCATGTCTATGGCTGCTATGGCCATGGCTATGGCTGCTTTGGCTATGGCTATGGCTGTGGCCATGGCTGCTCTGGCTACGGCTATGGCTGCTGTGGCTATGGCTATGACTACGGCTATGGCTGCTACTGTCGCTATGTCTGTGGCCGGTATAGCTATGCCTACGGCTGCTACGACTATGGCTATAACTGCTATGGCTATAGCATTGGCTGCTGTGGCTATGGCTATGGCTCTGGCTGCTATGGCTATGGCTATGGCTGCTATGGCTATGGCTATGGCTGCTTTGGGTATGGCTATAGCTGTTGTGGCTATGGGTCTGGCTGCTATTGCTATGGCTATGGCTGCGATGGCTATGGTTATGGTCATGTCTGTGGCCGCTATGGCTATGGCTAAGGCTGCTTTGGGTATGGCTATAGCTGCTATGGCTATGGCTCTGGCTGCAGTGGCTATGGCTATGGCTGCTATGGCTATGGCTTTGGCCATGTCTATGGCTGCTATGGCCATGGATATGGCTGCTTTGGCTATGGCTATGGCTGTGGCTATGGCTGCTCTGGCTATGGCTATGGCTGCTGTGGCTATGGCTATGACAACGGCTATGGCTGCTACTACCGCTATGTCTGTGGCTGGTATAGCTATGCCAATGGCTGCTACGGCTATGGCTATAACTGCTATGGCTATGGCATTGGCTGCTGTGGCTATGGCTATGGCTATGTCTGCTCTGGCTATGGCTATGTCTGCTATGGCTATGTCTGCTATGGCTATGGCTATGGCTATGGCTATTATGGCTATGGCTATAGCTGCTATGGCTATGGCTCCGGCTGCTATGGCTATGGCTATTGCTATGCCTGGGTATGGATATAGCTGCTATGGTTATGGGTCTGGCTGCTATGGCTACGGCTATGGCTATGGCTGCTATGGCTGTGGCTATAGCTGCTATGGTCATGGCTATGGCTGCTATGGCTATGACTATGGCTGCATTAGCCTTGGCTATGGCTATGTCTGCTATGGCTATGGCTATGGCTATGGCTATGGCTATTATGGCTATGGCTATAGCTGCTATGGCTATGGCTCCGGCTGCTATGGCTATGGATATTGCTATGCCTGGGTATGGATATAGCTGCTATGGTTATGGCTCTGGCTGCTATGGCTATGGCTATGGCTATGGCTGCTATGGCTGTGGCTATGGCTGCTATGGCTATGGCTATGGATTCTATGGCAATGGCTATGGATGCTTTGGCTGTGGCTATGGCTGATATGACTATGGCTATGGCTGCTATGGCTATGGCTATGGCTGCTAGGGCTGGTATGGCTATGACTATTGCTGCTATGGCTATGGCTATGGCTGCTATGGCTATGGCTACGGCTACTATGGCTATCGCTATGGCTGCTATGGCTATCGCTATGGCTGCTATGGCTGCGATGTCTATGGCTAAGGCCATGGCTGCTATGGCCGCTATGGCTGTGGTTATGGCTACGGCTATGGCCGCTATGGCGGCTATGGCTATGGCTATGGCTGCTATGGCTATGGCTATGGCTGCTGTGGCTGTGGCTATGGCTGCGTCTGCTATGGCTATGGCTATGGCTATGGCTGCTATGGCTGCTATGGCTATGGCTATTGCTGCTATGGCTATGGCTATGGCTATGGCTATGGCTGCTATGGCTGCTATGGCTATGACTATCGCTGCTATAGCTTTGACTGTGGCTACTATGGCTATGGCTATTGCTGCTATGGCTGTGGCTGTGGCTGCAATGGCTGTGGCTATGGCTGCTGTGGCTGTGGCTATGGCTGCGTCTGCTATGGCTATGGCTATGGCTATGGCTGCTATGGCTGCTATGGCTATGGCTATTGCTGCTATGGCTATGGCTATGGCTATGGCTATGGCTGCTAGGGCTGCTATGGCTATGACTATCGCTGCTATAGCTTTGGCTGTGGCTGCAATGGCTGTGGCTATGGCTATGGCTGCTGTGGCTAATGCTATGGCTGCTATGGCTATGGCTACTATGGCTATATCTATGGCTGCTATGGCTATGGCTATGCCTGCTATGGCTATGGCTATGGCTGCTATGAATATGGCTGCTGCTGCTATGGCTATGGCTATGGCTGCTCTGGCTATGGCTATGGCTGGTATGGCTATGGCCATGGCTGCTATGACTATGGCTATGGCTGCTATGCCTTTGGATTTGGCCATGTCTATGGCTGCTATGACTATGGCTATGGCTATGGCAGCAATAGCTTTGGCTGTGGCTACAATGGCTATGGCCATGGCTGCTATGGCTGCTATGGCCATGGCTATTACTGCTATGTCTATGGCTGCTATGGCTATGACTATGGCTGCTTTGGGTATGGCTATAGCTGCTATGGCTATGGCTTTGGCCATGTCTATGGCTGCTATGGCCATGGCTATGGCTGCTTTGGCTATGGCTATGGCTGTGGCCATGGCTGCTCTGTCTACGGCTATGGCTGCTGTGGCTATGGCTATGACTACGGCTATGGCTGCTACTGTCGCTATGTCTGTGGCCGGTATAGCTATGCCTACGGCTGCTACGACTATGGCTATAACTGCTATGGCTATAGCATTGGCTGCTGTGGCTATGGCTATGGCTCTGGCTGCTATGGCTATGGCTATGGCTGCTGTGGCTGTGGCTATGGCTGCGTCTGCTATGGCTATGGCTATGGCTATGGCTGCTATGGCTGCTATGGCTATGGCTATTGCTGCTATGGCTATGGCTATGGCTATGGCTATGGCTGCTATGGCTGCTATGGCTATGACTATCGCTGCTATAGCTTTGACTGTGGGTACTATGGCTATGGCTATTGCTGCTATGGCTGTGGCTGTGGCTGCAATGGCTGTGGCTATGGCTATGGCTGCTGTGGCTAATGCTATGTCTGCTACGGCTATGGCTACTATGGCTATATCTATGGCTGCTATGGCTATGGCTATGCCTGCTATGGCTATGGCTATGGCTGCTATGAATATGGCTGCTGCTGCTATGGCTATGGCTATGGCTGCTCTGGCTATGGCTATGCCTGCTATGGCTATGGCTATGGCTGCTTTGAATATGGCTGCTGCTGCTATGGCTATGGCTATGGCTGCTCTGGCTATGGCTATGGCTGGTATGGCTATGGCCATGGCTGCTATGACTATGGCTATGGCTGCTATGGCTATGGATTTGGCCATGTCTATGGCTGCTATGGCTATGGCTAAGGCTGCTATGGCTATGGCTATGGCTGCTATGACTATGGCTATTGCTATGGCAGCAATAGCATTGGCTGTGGCTACAATGGCTATGGCTATGGCTGCTATGGCTGCTATGGCCATGGCTATTACTGCTATGTCTATGACTGCTATGGCTATGGCTATGGCTGCTATGGCTATGGCTATGACGGCTATGGCTATGGCTATGGCTGCTATGGCTATTGCTATGGCTGCTATGTCTGTGGCTGGTATAGCTATGGCTATGGCTGCTCTGGCTATGGCTATGGCTGGTATGGCTATGGCCATGGCTAGGGCTATGGATGCTATGGCCGCTATGGCTATGGCTATAGTTGCTATGGCTATGGCTATGGCTATGGCTGCTATGGCTGCTATGGCTATGACTATGGCTGCTATAGCTTTGGCTGTGGCTGCTATGGCTATGGCTATGGCTGCTTTGGCTACGGCCATGGCTGGTATGGCTATGGCCATGGCTTCGGCTATGGCTGCTATGGCCGCTATGGCTATGGCTATGCCTGCTATGGCTATCGCTAATGCTGCAATGGCAATGGCTGTGACTACTGCTATGGCTATGGCTGCTATGGCTATGGCTATAACTGCTATGGCTATGGCATTGGCTGCTGTGGCTATGGCCATGGCTATGTCTGCTCTGGCTATGGCTATGGCTGCTATAGCTATGGCTATGACTGCTCTGGCTATGGCTATGGCCATGGCTGCTATGGCTATGGCTACAGCTGCTATGGCTATCGCTATGCGTGCTATGGCTATGGCTATGGCTGCTATGGCTATGGCTATGGTAATGTCTATGGCCGCTATGGCCATGGCTAAGGCTGCTTCGGGTATGGCTATAGCTGCTATGGCTATGGCTCTGGCTGCTGTGGCTATGGCTATGGCTGCTATGGCTATGGCTATGGCTGCTATGGCTATGGCTAAGGCTGCTTTGGGTATGGCTATAGCTGCTATGGCTATGGCTCTGGCTGCTATGGCTATAGCTATGGCTGTTATGGCTATGGCTTTGGCCATGTCTATGGCTGCTATGGCTATGGCTCTGGCTGCTGTGGCTATGGCTATGGCTGCTGTGGCTATGTATTTGGCCATGTCTATGGCTGCTATGGCTATGGCTTAGGCTGCTATGGCCATGGCCATGGATGCTTTGGCTAAGGCTACGGCTGCTATGGCTATCGCTATGATTGCTATGGCAGTGGCTATGGCTGCTATGGCTATGGCTATGACGGCTATGGCTATGGCTATGGCTGCTTTGGGTATGGCTATAGCTGCTATGGCTATGGCTCTGCCTGCTATGGCTATGGCTATGGCTGCTACGGCTATGGCTTTGGCCATGTCTATGGCTGCTATGGCTATATCTAAGGCTGCTATGGAAGTGGCTATGGCTGCTATGGCTATGGCTATGACGGCTATGGCTATGGCTCTGGCTGCTGTGGCTATGGCTAAGGCTGCTTTGGCTATGGCTATGGCTACGGCTATGGCTGCTCTGGCTATGGCTATGGCTGCTGTGGCTATGGCTATGGCTATGACTGCTCTCGCTGCTATGGCTATGGCTATTGTTGCTCCGGCTATGGCTATGGCTATGGCTATGACTGCTATGCCTATGGCTACGGCTGCTATGCCTATGGCTATGGCTGCTATGACAATGGCTATAGCTGCTATGACTATGGCTATGGCTATGGCAGCAATACCTTTGGCTGTGGCTACAAAGGCTATGGCTCTGGCTGCTATGGCTGCTATGGCCATGGCTATTACTGCTATGTCTATGGCTGCTATTGCTATGACTATGGTTGCATTAGCTTTGGCTATGGCTATGTCTGCTATGGCTATGGCTACGGCTATGGCTATTATGGCTATGGCTATAGCTGCTACGGCTATGGCTCCGAATGCTATGGCTATGGCTATTGCTATGCCTAGGGTATGGGTATAGCTGCTATGGTTATGGCTCTGGCTGCTATGGCTATGGCTATGGCTATGGCTGCTATGGCTGAGGCTATGGCTGCTATGGCTATGGCTATGGCTGCTTTGGCTACGGCCATGGCTGGTATGGCTATGGCCATGGCTTCGGCTATGGCTGCTATGGCCGCTATGGCTATGGCTATGCCTGCTATGGCTATCGCTAATGCTGCAATGGCAATGGCTATGACTACTGCTATGGCCATGGCTGCTATGACTATGGCTATGGCTGCTATGGCTATGGATTTGGCCATGTCTATGGCTGCTATGGCTATGGCTAAGGCTGCTATGGCCATGGCTATGGATGCTTTGGCTATGGCTATGATTACGGCTATGGCTGCTCTGGCTATGTTTATGGCTGCTGTGGCTATGACTATGGCTACTATTTCTATGGCTATGACTGCTCTCGCTGCTATGACTATGGCTATTGTTGCTACGGCTATGGCTATGGCTATGGCTATGACTGCTATGGCTATGGTTATGGCTGCTATGGCTATGGCTATGGCTGCTATGACTATGGCTATTGCTATGGCAGCAATAGCATTGGCTGTGGCTACAATGGCTATGGCTATGGCTGCTATGGCTGCTATGGCCATGGCTATTACTGCTATGTCTATGACTGCTATGGCTATGGCTATGGCTGCTATGGCTATGGCTATGACGGCTATGGCTATGGCTATGGCTGCTATGGCTATTGCTATGGCTGCTATGTCTGTGGCTGGTATAGCTATGGCTATGGCTGCTCTGGCTATGGCTATGGCTGGTATGGCTATGGCCATGGCTAGGGCTATGGATGCTATGGCCGCTATGGCTATGGCTATAGTTGCTATGGCTATGGCTATGGCTATGGCTGCTATGGCTGCTATGGCTATGACTATGGCTGCTATAGCTTTGGCTGTGGCTGCTATGGCTATGGCTATGGCTGCTTTGGCTACGGCCATGGCTGGTATGGCTATGGCCATGGCTTCGGCTATGGCTGCTATGGCCGCTATGGCTATGGCTATGCCTGCTATGGCTATCGCTAATGCTGCAATGGCAATGGCTATGACTACTGCTATGGCTATGGCTGCTATGGCTATGGCTATAACTGCTATGGCTATGGCATTGGCTGCTGTGGCTATGGCCATGGCTATGTCTGCTCTGGCTATGGCTATGGCTGCTATAGCTATGGCTATGGCTGCTCTGGCTATGGCTATGGCCATGGCTGCTATGGCTATGGCTACAGCTGCTATGGCTATCGCTATGCGTGCTATGGCTATGGCTATGGCTGCTATGGCTATGGCTATGGTAATGTCTATGGCCGCTATGGCCATGGCTAAGGCTGCTTCGGGTATGGCTATAGCTGCTATGGCTATGGCTCTGGCTGCTGTGGCTATGGCTATGGCTGCTATGGCTATGGCCATGGCTGCTATGGCTATGGCTCTGGCTGCTATGGCTATAGCTATGGCTGTTATGGCTATGGCTTTGGCCATGTCTATGGCTGCTATGGCTATGGCTCTGGCTGCTGTGGCTATGGCTATGGCTGCTGTGGCTATGTATTTGGCCATGGCTATGGCTGCTATGGCTATGGATTAGGCTGCTATGGCCATGGCTAAGGCTGCTTTGGGTATGGCTATAGCTGCTATGGCTATGGCTCTGCCTGCTATGGCTATGGCTATGGCTGCTACGGCTATGGCTTTGGCCATGTCTATGGCTGCTATGGCTATATCTAAGGCTGCTATGGCAGTGGCTATGGCTGCTATGGCTATGGCTATGACGGCTATGGCTATGGCTCTGGCTGCTGTGGCTATGGCTAAGGCTGCTTTGGCTATGGCTATGGCTATGACTGCTCTCGCTGCTATGGCTATGGCTATTGTTGCTCCGGCTATGGCTATGGCTATGGCTATGACTGCTATGCCTATGGCTACGGCTGCTATGCCTATGGCTATGGCTGCTATGACAATGGCTATAGCTGCTATGACTATGGCTATGGCTATGGCAGCAATACCTTTGGCTGTGGCTACAAAGGCTATGGCTCTGGCTGCTATGGCTGCTATGGCCATGGCTATTACTGCTATGTCTATGGCTGCTATTGCTATGACTATGGTTGCATTAGCTTTGGCTATGGCTATGTCTGCTATGGCTATGGCTACGGCTATGGCTATTATGGCTATGGCTATAGCTGCTACGGCTATGGCTCCGAATGCTATGGCTATGGCTATTGCTATGCCTAGGGTATGGGTATAGCTGCTATGGTTATGGCTCTGGCTGCTATGGCTATGGCTATGGCTATGGCTGCTATGGCTGTGGCTATGGCTGCTATGGCTATCGCTATGGATGCTATGGCAATGGCTATGGATGCTTTGGCTGTGGCTATGGCTGATATGACTATGGCTATGGCTGCTATGGCTATGGCTATGCCTGCTATTGCTATCGCTAATGCTGCAATGGCAATGGCTATGGCTACGGCTATGGCTATGGCTGCAATGGCTATGGCTACGGCTGCTCTGGCTATGGCTATGGCCATGGCTGCTATGGCAATGGCTATGACTGCTATGGCTATCGCTATGCGTGCTTTGGCTATGGCTACGGCTGCTATGACTATCGCTATGACTGCTATGGCAATGGCTATGGCTGCTATGGCTATGGCTATGACGGCTATGGCTATGGCTATGGCTGCTATGGCTATGGCTAAGGCTGCTTTGGGTATGGCTATAGCTGCTATGGTTATGGCTCTGGATGCTATGGCTATAGCTATGGCTGCTATGGCTATGGCTTTGGCCATGTCTATGGCTGCTATGGCTATGGCTCTGACTGCTGTGGCTATGGCTATGGCTGCAATGGCTATGTATTTGGCCATGTCTATGGCTGCTATGGCTATGGCTTAGGCTGCTATGGCCATGGCTATGGATGCTTTGGCTATGGCTACGGCTGCTATGGCTATCGCTATGATTGCTATGGCAGTGGCTATGTCTGCTATGGCTATGGCTATGACGGCTATGGCTATGGCTGCTATTGCTATGACTATGGCTGCATTAGCTTTGGCTATGGCTATGTCTGCTATGGCTATGGCTACGGCTATGGCTGCTCTGGCTCTGGCTATGGCTGCTGTGGCTATGGCTATGGCTACTATGGCTATGTCTATGACTGCTCTCGCTGCTATGGCTATGGCTATTGTTGCTACGTCTATGGCTATGGCTATTGCTATGACTGCTATGCCTATGGCTATGGCTGCTATGGCTATGGCTGCGTCTGCTATGGCTATGGCTATGGCTATGGCTGCTATGGCTACTATGGCTATGACTATGGCTGCTATAGCTTTGGCTGTGGCTGCTATGGCTATGGCTATGGTTGCTATGGCTGCTATGGCTATGACTATGGCTGCTATAGCTTTGGCTGTATCTGCTATGGCTATGGCTATGGCTGCTATGGCTATGGCCATGGCTGGTATGGCTATGGCCATGGCTACGGCTACGGCTGCTATGGCCGCTATGGCTGTGGCTATGGCTGCTATTGCTATCGCTAATGCTGCAATGGCAATGGCTATGCGTACGGCTATGGCTATGGCTGCTATGGCTATGGCTATGGCTGCTCTGGCTATGGCTAAGGCTGCTATGGCAGTGGCTATGGTTATGTCTATGGCCGCTATGGCTATGGCTAAGGCTGCTTTGGGTATGGCTATAGCTGCTATGGCTATGGCTCTGGCTGCTATGGCTATGGCTATGGCTATGGCTACTATGGTTATGGCTATAGCTGCTATGGCTATGGCTCTGGCTGCTATGGCAATGGCTATGACTGCTATGGCCATGGCTATGGCTGCTTTGGCTATGGCTATGGCTATGGCTATGACTGCTCCCGCTGCTATGGCTATGGCTATTGTTGCTACGGCTATGGCTATGGCTATGTCTATGGCTGCTTGGGGTATGGCTATATCTGCTATGGCTATGGCTATGGCTGCTATGGCTATGGCTCTGGCTGCTATGGCTATGGCTATGGCTGCTATGGCTATGGCTATGGCTGCTCTGGCTATGGCTATGGCTACTATGGCTATGACTATGGCTGCTATGGCTATGGCTATGCCTGCTATGGCTATGGCTATGGCTTCTATGAATATGGCTACTGCTGCTATGGCTATGGCTATGGCTGCTCTGGCTATGGCTATGGCTGGTATGGCTATGGCCATGGCTACGGCTATGGCTGCTATGGCCGCTATGGCTATGGCTAAGGCTGCTTTGGGTATGGCTATAGCTGCTATGGCTATGGCTCTGGCTGCTATGGCTATGGCTATGGCTATGGCTACTATGGTTATGGCTATAGCTGCTATGGCTATGGCTCTGGCTGCTATGGCAATGGCTATTACTGCTATGGCCATGGCTATGGCTGCTTTGGCTATGGCTATGGCTGTGGCTATGACTGCTCCCGCTGCTATGGCTATGGCTATTGTTGCTACGGCTATGGCTATAACTGCTATTTCTATGACATTGGCTCCTGTGGCTATGGCTATGTCTATGGCTGCTATGGCTATGGCTATGGCTACGGCTGCTTTGGCTATGGCTATGGCTGCAATGTCCATGGCAATGGCTGCTATGTCTATGGCTGGTATAGCTCTGCCTATGGCTGCTACGGCTATGGCTATAGCTGCTATGGCTATGGCTATGGTTGCTATGGCTATGGCCATGGCTGGTATGGCTATGGCCATGGCTACGGCTATGGCTACTATGGCTATGGCTATGACTGCTCACGCTGCTATGGCTATGGCTATTGTTGCTACGGCTATGGCTATGGCTATGGCTATGGCTATGGCTATGGCCATGGCTGCTCTGGCTATGGCTATGGCTGCTGTGGCTATGGCTATGACTACGGCTATGGCTGCTACTGCCGCTATGTCTGTGGCTGGTATAGCTATGCCTATGGCTGCTACGGCTATGGCTACAACTGCTATGGCTATGGCACTGGCTGCTGTGGCTATGGCTATGTCTATGGCTGCTTTGGCTATGGCTATGGCTGCTTTGGGTATGGCTATAGCTGCTATGGCTATGCCTCTGGCTGCTATGGCTATGGCTATGGCTACTATGGCTATGACTATGGCTGCTATGGCTGTGGCTATGCCTGCTATGGCTATGGCTATGGCTGCTATGAATATGGCTACTGCTGCTATGGCTATGGCTATGGCTGCACTGGCTATGGCTATGGCTGGTATGGCTATGGCCATGGCTACGGCTATGGCTGCTATGGCCGCTATTGCTATGGCTATGCCTGCTATGGCTGCTATGGCTACGAATATCGCTGCTATAGCTTTGGCTGTGGCTACTTTGGCTATGGCTATAGCTGCTATGGCTATGGCTATGGCCATGGCTGCTATGGCTGCTATGGCTATGACTATGGCTGCTATAGCTTTGGCTGTGGCTGCTATGGCTATGGCTATGGCTGCTATGCCTATGGCCATGACTGGTATGGCTATGGCCATGGCTACGGCTACGGCTGCTATGGCCGCTATGGCTATGGCTATGCCTGCTATTGCTATCGCTAATGCTGCAATGGCAATGGCTATGACTACGGCTATGGCTATGGCTGCTATGGCTATGGCTATAACTGCTATGGCTATGGCATTGGCTGCTGTGGCTATGGCTATGGCTGCTATGTCTATGGCTGCTATGGCTATGAATATCGCTGCTATAGCTTTGGCTGTGGCTACTTTGGCTATGGCTATAGTTGCTATGGCTATGGCTATGGCTATGGCTGCTATGGCTGCTATGGCTATGACTATGGCTGCTATAGCTTTGGCTGTGGCTGCTATGGCTATGGCTATGGCTGCTTTGGCTACGGCCATGGCTGGTATGGCTATGATCATGGCTTCGGCTATGGCTGCTATGGCCGCTATGGCTATGGCTATGCCTGCTATGGCTATCGCTAATGCTGCAATGGCAATGGCTATGACTACTGCTATGGCTATGGCTGCTATAGCTATGGCTATAACTGCTATGGCTATGGCATTGGCTGCTGTGGCTATGGCCATGGCTATGTCTGCTCTGGCTATGGCTATGGCTGCTATGGCTATGGCTATGGCTGCTCTGGCTATGGCTATGGCCATGGCTGCTATGGCTATGGCTACAGCTGCTATGGCTATCGCTATGCGTGCTATGGCTATGGCTATGGCTGCTATGGCTATGGCTATGGTAATGTCTATGGCCGCTATGGCCATGGCTAAGGCTGCTTCGGGTATGGCTATAGCTGCTATGGCTATGGCTCTGGCTGCTGTGGCTATGGCTATGGCTGCTATGGCTATGGCTATGGCTGCTATGGCTATGGCTAAGGCTGCTTTGGGTATGGCTATAGCTGCTATGGCTAAGGCTCTGGCTGCTATGGCTATAGCTATGGCTGTTATGGCTATGGCTTTGGCCATGTCTATGGCTGCTATGGCTATGGCTCTGGCTGCTGTGGCTATGGCTATGGCTGCTGTGGCTATGTATTTGGCCATGTCTATGGCTGCTATGGCTATGGCTTAGTCTGCTATGGCCATGGCTATGGATGCTTTGGCTATGGCTACGGCTGCTATGGCTATCGCTATGACTGCTATGGCAATGGCTATGGCTGCTATGGCTATGGCTCTGCCTGCTATGGCTATGGCTATGGCTGCTACGGCTATGGCTTTGGCCATGTCTATGGCTGCTATGGCTATGTCTAAGGCTGCTATGGCCGTGGCTATGGCTGCTTTGGCTATGGCTATGGCTACGGCTATGGCTGCTCTGGCTATGGCTATGGCTGCTGTGGCTATGGCTATGGCTACTATGGCTATGGCTATGACTGCTCTCGCTGCTATGGCTATGGCTATTGTTCCTACGGCTATGGCTATGGCTATGGCTATGACTGCTATGCCTATGGCTATGGCTGCTATGGCTATGGCTATGGCTGCTATGACAATGGCTATAGCTGCTATGACTATGGCTATGGCTATGGCAGCAATACCTTTGGCTGTGGCTACAATGGCTATGGCTATGGCTGCTATGGCTGCTATGGCCATGGCTATTACTGCTATGTCTATGGCTGCTATTGCTATGACTATGGCTGCATTAGCTTTGGCTATGGCTATGTCTGCTATGGCTATGGCTACGGCTATCGCTATTATGGCTATGGCTATAGCTGCTACGGCTATGGCTCCGGCTGCTATGGCTATGGCTATTGCTATGCCTAGGGTATGGGTATAGCTTCTATGGTTATGGCTCTGGCTGCTATGGCTATGGCTATGGCTATGGCTGCTATGGCTGTGGCTATGGCTGCTATGGCTGTGGCTATGGATGCTATGGCAATGGCAATGGATGCTTTGGCTGTGGCTATGGCTGATATGACTATGGCTATGGCTGCTATGGCTATGGCTATGCCTGCTATTGCTATCGCTAATGCTGCAATGGCAATGGCTATGGCTACGGCTATGGCTATGGCTGCAATGGCTATGGCTACGGCTGCTCTGGCTATGGCTATGGCCATGGCTGCTATGACTATGGCTATGACTGCTATGGCTATCGCAATGCGTGCTTTGGCTATGGCTACGGCTGCTATGACTATCGCTATGACTGCTATGGCAATGGCTATGTCTGCTATGGCTATGGCTATGACGGCTATGGCTATGGCTATGGCTGCTATGGCTATGGCTAAGGCTGCTTTGGGTATGGCTATAGCTGCTATGGTTATGGCTCTGGATGCTATGGCTATAGCTATGGCTGCTATGGCTATGGCTTTGGCCATGTCTATGGCTGCTATGGCTATGGCTCTGGCTGCTGTGGCTATGGCTATGGCTGCAATGGCTATGTATTTGGCCATGTCTATGGCTGCTATGGCTATGGCTTAGGCTGCTATGGCCATGGCTATGGATGCTTTGGCTATGGCTACGGCTGCTATGGCTATCGCTATGATTGCTATGGCAGTGGCTATGGCTGCTATGGCTATGGCTATGACGGCTATGGCTATGGCTGCTATTGCTATGACTATGGCTGCATTAGCTTTGGCTATGGCTATGTCTGCTATGGCTATGGCTACGGCTATGGCTGCTCTGGCTATGGCTATGGCTGTTGTGGCTATGGCTATGGCTACTATGGCTATGGCTATGACTGCTCTCGCTGCTATGGCTATGGCTATTGTTGCTACGTCTATGGCTATGGCTATGGCTATGACTGCTATGCCTATGGCTATGGCTGCTATGGCTATGGCTATGGCTGCTATGACAATGGCTGTGGCTGCTATGACTATGGCTATGGCTATGGCAGCAATACCTTTGGCTGTGGCTACAATGGCTATGGCTATGGCTGCTATGGCTGCTATGGCCATGGCTATTACTGCAATGTCTATGGCTGCTATTGCTATGACTATGGCTGCATTAGCTTTGGCTATGGCTATGTCTGCTATGGCTATGGCTACGGCTATGGCTATTATGGCTATGGCTATAGCTGCTACGGCTATGGCTCCGGCTGCTGTGGCTATGGCTATTGCTATGCCTAGGTTATGGGTATAGCTGCTATGGTTATGGCTCTGGCTGCTATGGCTATGGCTATGGCTATGGCTGCTATGGCTGTGGCTATGGCTGCTATGGCTATGGCTATGCCTGCTATGTCTATGGCAGGTATAGCTATGCCTATGTCTGCTACGGCTATGGCTATAACTGCTATTTCTATGACATTGGCTCCTGTGGCTATGGCTATGTCTATGGCTGCTATGGCTATGGCTATGGCTACGGCTGCTATGGCTATGGCTATGGCTGCAATGTCCATGGCAATGGCTGCTATGTCTATGGCTGGTATCTCTATGCCTATGGCTGCTGCTGCTATGGCTATGGCTATGGCTGCTCTGGCTATGGCTATGGCTGGTATGGCTATGACCATGGCTGCTATGACTATGGCTATGGCTGCTATGGCTATGGATTTGGCCATGTCTATGGCTGCTATGGCTATGGCTAAGGCTGCTATGGCCATGGCTATGGATGCTTTGGCTATGGCTATGATTACGGCTATGGCTGCTCTGGCTATGGCTATGGCTGCTGTGGCTATGACTATGGCTACTATTTCTATGGCTATGACTGCTCTCGCTGCTATGACTATGGCTATTGTTGCTACGGCTATGGCTATGGCTATGGCTATGACTGCTATGGCTATGGTTATGGCTGCTATGGCTATGGCTACGGCTGCTATGACTATGGCTATTGCTATGGCAGCAATAGCATTGGCTGTGGCTACAATGGCTATGGCTATGGCTGCTATGGCTGCTATGGCCATGGCTATTACTGCTATGTCTATGACTGCTATGGCTAAGGCTATGGCTGCTATGGCTATGGCTATGACGGCTATGGCTATGGCTATGGCTGCTATGGCTATTGCTATGGCCGCTATGTCAGTGGATGGTATAGCTATGGCTATGGCTGCTCTGGCTATGGCTATGGCTGGTATGGCTATGGCCATGGCTGCTATGACTATGGCTATGTCTGCTATGCCTATGGATTTGGCCATGTCTATGGCTGCTATGACTATGGCTATGGCTATGACAGCAATAGCTTTGGCTGTGGCTACAATGGCTATGGCCATGGCTGCTATGGCTGCTATGGCCATGGCTATTACTGCTATGTCTATGGCTGCTATGGCTATGACTATGGCTGCTTTGGGTATGGCTATAGCTGCTATGGCTATGGCTTTGGCCATGTCTATGGCTGCTATGGCCATGGCTATGGCTGCTTTGGCTATGGCTATGGCTGTGGCCATGGCTGCTCTGGCTACGGCTATGGCTGCTGTGGCTATGGCTATGACTACGGCTATGGCTGCTACTGTCGCTATGTCTGTGGCCGGTATAGCTATGCCTACGGCTGCTACGACTATGGCTATAACTACTATGGCTATAGCATTGGCTGCTGTGGCTATGGCTATGGCTCTGGCTGCTATGGCTATGGCCATGGCTGGTATGGCTATGGCCATGGCTACGGCTACGGCTGCTATGGCCGCTATGGCTATGGCTATGCCTGCTATTGCTATCGCTAATGCTGCAATGGCAATGGCTATGACTACGGCTATGGCTATGGCTGCTATGGCTATGGCATTGGCTGCTATAGCTTTGGCTGTGGCTGCTATGGCTATGGCTATGGCTGCTTTGGCTACGGCCATGGCTGGTATGGCTATGGCCATGGCTTCGGCTACGGCTGCTATGGCCGCTATGGCTATGGCTATGCCTGCTATGGCTATCGCTAATGCTGCAATGGCAATGGCTATGACTACTGCTATGGCTATGGCTGCTATGGCTATGGCTATAACTGCTATGGCTATGGCATTGGCTGCTGTGGCTATGGCCATGGCTATGTCTGCTCTGGCTATGGCTATGGCTGCTATAGCTATGGCTATGGCTGCTCTGGCTATGGCTATGGCCATGGCTGCTATGGCTATGGCTACAGCTGCTATGGCTATCGCTATGCCTGCTATGGCTATGGCTATGGCTTCTATGAATATGGCTACTGCTGCTATGGCTATGGCTATGGCTGCTCTGGCTATGGCTATGGCTGGTATGGCTATGGCCATGGCTACGGCTATGGCTGCTATGGCCGCTATGGCTATGGCTAAGGCTGCTTTGGGTATGGCTATAGCTGCTATGGCTATGGCTCTGGCTGCTATGGCTATGGCTATGGCTATGGCTACTATGGTTATGGCTATAGCTGCTATGGCTATGGCTCTGGCTGCTATGGCAATGGCTATTACTGCTATGGCCATGGCTATGGCTGCTTTGGCTATGGCTATGGCTATGGCTATGACTGCTCCCGCTGCTATGGCTATGGCTATTGTTGCTACGGCTATGGCTATGGCTATGTCTATGGCTGCTTGGGGTATGGCTATAGCTCCTATGGCTATGGCTCTGGCTGCTATGGCTGTGGCTATTGCTGCCATGGATATAGCTATGGCTCCTATGGCTATGGCTATGGCTGCTACGTCTATGGCTGGTATAGCTATGCGTATGACTGCTACGGCTATGGCTATAACTGCTATGGCTATGGCATTGGCTGCTCTGGCTATGGCTATGGCTATGACAATGGCTGCTATGGCTATGGCTATGCCTGCGATGTCTATGGCAGGTATAGCTATGCCTATGTCTGCTACGGCTATGGCTATAACTGCTATTTCTATGACATTGGCTCCTGTGGCTATGGCTATGTCTATGGCTGCTATGGCTATGGCTATGGCTACGGCTGCTATGGCTATGGCTATGGCTGCAATGTCCATGGCAATGGCTGCTATGTCTATGGCTGGTATAGCTCTGCCTATGGCTGCTACGGCTATGGCTATAGCTGCTATGGCTATGGCTATGGTTGCTATGGCTATGGCCATGGCTGGTATGGCTATGGCCATGGCTACGGCTATGGCTACTATGGCTATGGCTATGACTGCTCACGCTGCTATGGCTATGGCTATTGTTGCTACGGCTATGGCTATGGCTATGGCTATGGCTATGGCTATGGCCATGGCTGCTCTGGCTATGGCTATGGCTGCTGTGGCTATGGCTATGACTACGGCTATGGCTGCTACTGCCGCTATGTCTGTGGCTGGTATAGCTATGCCTATGGCTGCTACGGCTATGGCTACAACTGCTATGGCTATGGCACTGGCTGCTGTGGCTATGGCTATGTCTATGGCTGCTTTGGCTATGGCTATGGCTGCTTTGGGTATGGCTATAGCTGCTATGGCTATGCCTCTGGCTGCTATGGCTATGGCTATGGCTGCTATGGCTATGGCTATGGCTGCTTTGGGTATGGCTATAGCTGCTATGGCTATGGCTATGGCTGCTGTGGCTGTGGCTATGGCTGCGTCTGCTATGGCTATGGCTATGGCTATGGCTGCTATGGCTGCTATGGCTATGGCTATTGCTGCTATGGCTATGGCTATGGCTATGGCTATGGCTGCTATGGCTGCTATGGCTATGACTATCGCTGCTATAGCTTTGGCTGTGGCTACTATGGCTATGGCTATTGCTGCTATGGCTGTGGCTGTGGCTGCAATGGCTGTGGCTATGGCTATGGCTGCTGTGGCTAATGCTATGGCTGCTATGGCTATGGCTACTATGGCTATATCTATGGCTGCTATGGCTATGGCTATGCCTGCTATGGCTATGGCTATGGCTGCTATGAATATGGCTGCTGCTGCTATGGCTATGCCTCTGGCTGCTATGGCTATGGCTATGGCTACTATGGCTATGACTATGGCTGCTATGGCTGTGGCTATGCCTGCTATGGCTATGGCTATGGCTGCTATGAATATGGCTACTGCTGCTATGGCTATGGCTATGGCTGCACTGGCTATGGCTATGGCTGTGCCTGCTCTGGCTATGTCTGCGTCTGCTATGGCTATGGCTATGGCTATGGCTGCTATGGCTGCTATGGCTATGACTATCGCTGCTATAGCTTTTGCTGTGACTGCTATGGCTATGGCTATTGCTGGTATGGCTGTGGCTGTGGCTGCAATGGCAGTGGCTATGGCTATGGCTGCGATGGCTATGGCTATGGCTGCTGTGGCTGTGGCTATGGCTGCGTCTGCTATGGCTATAGCTATTGCTATGGCTGCTATGGCTGCTATGGCTATGGCTATTGCTGCTATGGCTATGGCTATGGCTATGGCTATGGCTGCTATGGCTGCTATGGCTATGACTAACGCTGCTATAGCTTTGGCTGTGGCTACTATGACTATGGCTATTGCTGCTATGGCTATGGCTGTGGCTGCAATGGCTGTGGCTATGGCTATGGCTGCTGTGGCTAATGCTATCTCTGCTATGGCTATTGCTATGGCTACTATGGCTATGACTATGGCTGCTATGGCTGTGGCTATGCCTGCTATGGCTATGGCTATGGCTGCTATGAATATGGCTACTGCTGCTATGGCTATGGCTATGGCTGCACTGGCTATGGCTATGGCTGGTATGGCTATGGCCATGGCTACGGCTATGGCTGCTATGGCCGCTATTGCTATGGCTATGCCTGCTATGGCTGCTATGGCTATGAATATCGCTGCTATAGCTTTGGCTGTGGCTACTTTGGCTATGGCTATAGCTGCTATGGCTATGGCTATGGCTATGGCTGCTATGGCTGCTATGGCTATGACTATGGCTGCTATAGCTTTGGCTGTGGCTGCTATGGCTATGGCTATGGCTGCTATGCCTATGGCCATGACTGGTATGGCTATGGCCATGGCTACGGCTACGGCTGCTATGGCCGCTATGGCTATGGCTATGCCTGCTATTGCTATCGCTAATGCTGCAATGGCAATGGCTATGACTACGGCTATGGCTATGGCTGCTATGGCTATGGCTATAACTGCTATGGCTATGGCATTGGCTGCTGTGGCTATGGCTATGGCTGCTATGTCTATGGCTGCTATGGCTATGAATATCGCAGCTATAGCTTTGGCTGTGGCTACTTTGGCTATGGCTATAGTTGCTATGGCTATGGCTATGGCTATGGCTGCTATGGCTGCTATGGCTATGACTATGGCTGCTATAGCTTTGGCTGTGGCTGCTATGGCTATGGCTATGGCTGCTTTGGCTACGGCCATGGCTGGTATGGCTATGGCCATGGCTTCGGCTATGGCTGCTATGGCCGCTATGGCTATGGCTATGCCTGCTATGGCTATCGCTAATGCTGCAATGGCAATGGCTATGACTACTGCTATGGCTATGGCTGCTATGGCTATGGCTATAACTGCTATGGCTATGGCATTGGCTGCTGTGGCTATGGCCATGGCTATGTCTGCTCTGGCTATGGCTATGGCTGCTATGGCTATGGCTATGGCTGCTCTGGCTATGTCTATGGCCATGGCTGCTATGGCTATGGCTACAGCTGCTATGGCTATCGCTATGCGTGCTATGGCTATGGCTATGGCTGCTATGGCTATGGCTATGGTAATGTCTATGGCCGCTATGGCCATGGCTAAGGCTGCTTCGGGTATGGCTATAGCTGCTATGGCTATGGCTCTGGCTGCTGTGGCTATGGCTATGGCTGCTATGGCTATGGCTATGGCTGCTATGGCTATGGCTAAGGCTGCTTTGGGTATGGCTATAGCTGCTATGGCTATGGCTCTGGCTGCTATGGCTATAGCTATGGCTGTTATGGCTATGGCTTTCGCCATGTCTATGGCTGCAATGGCTATGGCTCTGGCTGCTGTGGCTATGGCTATGGCTGCTGTGGCTATGTATTTGGCCATGTCTATGGCTGCTATGGCTATGGCTTAGGCTGCTATGGCCATGGCTATGGATGCTTTGGCTATGGCTACGGCTGCTATGGCTATCGCTATGACTGCTATGGCAATGGCTATGGCTGCTATGGCTATGGCTATGACGGATATGGCTATGGCTATGGCTGCTATGGCTAGGGCTAAGGCTGCTTTGGGTATGGCTATAGCTGCTATGGCTATGGCTCTGGCTGCTATCGCTATAGCTATGACTGTTATGGCTATGGCTTTGGCCATGTCTATGGCTGCTATGGCTATGGCTGTTATGGCTATGGCTTTGGCCATGTCTATGGCTGCTATGGCTATGGCTCTGGCTGCTGTGGCTATGGCTATGGCTGCTGTGGCTATGTATTTGGCCATGTCTATGGCTGCTATGGCTATGGCTTAGGCTGCTATGGCCATGGCCATGGATGCTTTGGCTATGGCTACGGCTGCTATGGCTATCGCTATGATTGCTATGGCAGTGGCTATGGCTGCTATGGCTATGGCTATGACGGCTATGGCTATGGCTATGGCTGCTATGGCTATGGCTAAGGCTGCTTTGGGTATGGCTATAGCTGCTATGGCTATGGCTCTGCCTGCTATGGCTATGGCTATGGCTGCTACGGCTATGGCTTTGGCCATGTCTATGGCTGCTATGGCTATGTCTAAGGCTGCTATGGCCGTGGCTGTGGCTGCTTTGGCTATGGCTATGGCTACGGCTATGGCTGCTCTGGCTATGGCTATGGCTGCTGTGGCTATGGCTATGGCTACTATGGCTATGGCTATGACTGCTCTCGCTGCTATGGCTATGGCTATTGTTCCTACGGCTATGGCTATGGCTATGGCTATGACTGCTATGCCTATGGCTATGGCTGCTATGGCTATGGCTATGGCTGCTATGACAATGGCTATAGCTGCTATGACTATGGCTATGGCTATGGCAGCAATACCTTTGGCTGTGGCTACAAAGGCTATGGCTATGGCTGCTATGGCTGCTATGGCCATGGCTATTACTGCTATGTCTATGGCTGCTATTGCTATGACTATGGTTGCATTAGCTTTGGCTATGGCTATGTCTGCTATGGCTATGGCTACGGCTATGGCTATTATGGCTATGGCTATAGCTGCTACGGCTATGGCTCCGGCTGCTATGGCTATGGCTATTGCTATGCCTAGGGTATGGGTATAGCTGCTATGGTTATGGCTCTGGCTGCTATGGCTATGGCTATGGCTATGGCTGCTATGGCTGTGGCTATGGCTGCTATGGCAATGGCTATGGATGCTTTGGCTGTGGCTATGGCTGATATGACTATGGCTATGGCTGCTATGGCTATGGCTATGGCTGCTAGGCCTGCTATGGCTATGACTATTGCTCCTATGGCTATGGCTATGGCTATGGCTATGGCTGCAATGTCCATTGCAATGGCTGCTATGTCTATGGCTGGTATAGCTATGCCTATGGCTGCTACGGCTATGGCTAAAGCTGCTATGGCTGTGGCATTAACTGCTGTGGCAATGGCTATGACTACGTCTGCTCTGGCTATGGCTATGGCTGCTATGGCTATGTCTATGGCTATGGCTGCTACGTCTATGGCTGGTATAGCTACGCGTATGGCTGCTACGGCTATGGCTATAACTGCTATGGCTATGGCATTGGCTCCTGTGGCTATGGCTATGGCTACGGCTGCTATGGCTATGGCTGTGACTGCTATGGCTATGGCTATGGCTGCTACGGCTGCTATGGCTATGGCCATGGCTGCTATGGCTATGGCTACAGCTGCTATGGCTATCGCTATGCGTGCTATGGCTATGGCTATGGCTGCTATGGCTATGGCTATGGTAATGTCTATGGCCGCTATGGCCATGGCTAAGGCTGCTTCGGGTATGGCTATAGCTGCTATGGCTATGGCTCTGGCTGCTGTGGCTATGGCTATGGCTGCTATGGCTATGGCTATGGCTGCTATGGCTATGGCTAAGGCTGCTTTGGGTATGGCTATAGCTGCTATGGCTATGGCTCTGGCTGCTATGGCTATAGCTATGGCTGTTATGGCTATGGCTTTGGCCATGTCTATGGCTGCTATGGCTATGGCTCTGGCTGCTGTGGCTATGGCTATGGCTGCTGTGGCTATGTATTTGGCCATGTCTATGGCTGCTATGGCTATGGCTTAGGCTGCTATGGCCATGGCCATGGATGCTTTGGCTATGGCTACGGCTGCTATGGCTATCGCTATGATTGCTATGGCAGTGGCTACGGCTGCTATGGCTATGGCTATGGCTGCAATGTCCATGGCAATGGCTGCTATGTCTATGGCTGGTATAGCTATGCCTATGGGTGCTGCTGCTATGGCTATGGCTATGGCTGCTCTGGCTATGGCTATGGCTGCTCTGGCTAGGGCTATGGCTGCTGTGGCTATGGCTATGGCTACTATGGCTATGGCTATGACTGCTCTCGCTGCTATGGCTATGGCTGTTGTTGCTACGTCTATGGCTATGGCTATGGCTATGACTGCTATGCCTATGGCTATGGCTGCTATGGCTATGGCTGTGTCTGCTATGGCTATGGCAATGGCTATGGCTGCTATGGCTGCTATGGCTATGGCCATGGCTGGTATGGCTATGGCCATGGCTACGGCTACGGCTGCTATGGCCGCTATGGCTGTGGCTATGGCTGCTATTGCTATCGCTAATGCTGCAATGGCAATGGCTATGCGTACGGCTATGGCTATGGCTGCTATGGCTATGGCTATGGCTGCTCTGGCTATGGCTAAGGCTGCTATGGCAGTGGCTATGGTTATGTCTATGGCATGCTATGGCTATGGCTAAGGCTGCTTTGGGTATGGCTATAGCTGCTATGGCTATGGCTCTGGCTGCTATGGCTATGGCTATGGCTATGGCTACTATGGTTATGGCTATAGCTGCTATGGCTATGGCTCTGGCTGCTATGGCAATGGCTATGACTGCTATGGCCATGGCTATGGCTGCTTTGGCTATGGCTATGGCTATGGCTATGGCTGCTCCCGCTGCTATGGCTATGGCTATTGTTGCTACGGCTATGGCTATGGCTATGTCTATGGCTGCTTGGGGTATGGCTATATCTGCTATGGCTATGGCTATGGCTGCTATGGCTATGGCTCTGGCTGCTATGGCTATGGCTATGGCTGCTATGGCTATGGCTATGGCTGCTCTGGCTATGGCTATGGCTACTATGGCTATGACTATGGCTGCTATGGCTATGGCTATGCCTGCTATGGCTATGGCTATGGCTTCTATGAATATGGCTACTGCTGCTATGGCTATGGCTATGGCTGCTCTGGCTATGGCTATGGCTGGTATGGCTATGGCCATGGCTACGGCTATGGCTGCTATGGCCGCTATGGCTATGGCTAAGGCTGCTTTGGGTATGGCTATAGCTGCTATGGCTATGGCTCTGGCTGCTATGGCTATGGCTATGGCTATGGCTACTATGGTTATGGCTATAGCTGCTATGGCTATGGCTCTGGCTGCTATGGCAATGGCTATTACTGCTATGGCCATGGCTATGGCTGCTTTGGCTATGGCTATGGCTATGGCTATGACTGCTCCCGCTGCTATGGCTATGGCTATTGTTGCTACGGCTATGGCTATGGCTATGTCTATGGCTGCTTGGGGTATGGCTATAGCTCCTATGGCTATGGCTCTGGCTGCTACGGCTGTGGCTATTGCTGCCATGGATATAGCTATGGCTCCTATGGCTATGGCTATGGCTGCTACGTCTATGGCTGGTATAGCTATGCGTATGACTGCTACGGCTATGGCTATAACTGCTATGGCTATGGCAGTGGCTGCTCTGGCTATGGCTATGGCTATGACAATGGCTGCTATGGCTATGGCTATGCCTGCGATGTCTATGGCAGGTATAGCTATGCCTATGTCTGCTACGGCTATGGCTATAACTGCTATTTCTATGACATTGGCTCCTGTGGCTATGGCTATGTCTATGGCTGCTATGGCTATGGCTATGGCTACGGCTGCTATGGCTATGGCTATGGCTGCAATGTCCATGGCAATGGCTGCTATGTCTATGGCTGGTATAGCTCTGCCTATGGCTGCTACGGCTATGGCTATAGCTGCTATGGCTATGGCTATGGTTGCTATGGCTATGGCCATGGCTGGTATGGCTATGGCCATGGCTACGGCTATGGCTACTATGGCTATGGCTATGACTGCTCACGCTGCTATGGCTATGGCTATTGTTGCTACGGCTATGGCTATGGCTATGGCTATGGCTATGGCTATGGCCATGGCTGCTCTGGCTATGGCTATGGCTGCTGTGGCTATGGCTATGACTACGGCTATGGCTGCTACTGCCGCTATGTCTGTGGCTGGTATAGCTATGCCTATGGCTGCTACGGCTATGGCTACAACTGCTATGGCTATGGCACTGGCTGCTGTGGCTATGGCTATGTCTATGGCTGCTTTGGCTATGGCTATGGCTGCTTTGGGTATGGCTATAGCTGCTATGGCTATGCCTCTGGCTGCTATGGCTATGGCTATGGCTGCTATGGCTATGGCTATGGCTGCTTTGGGTATGGCTATAGCTGCTATGGCTATGGCTATGGCTGCTGTGGCTGTGGCTATGGCTGCGTCTGCTATGGCTATGGCTATGGCTATGGCTGCTATGGCTGCTATGGCTATGGCTATGGCTGCTGTGGCTGTGGCTATGCCTGCTATGGCTATGGCTATGGCTGCTATGAATATGGCTACTGCTGCTATGGCTATGGCTATGGCTGCACTGGCTATGGCTATGGCTGTGCCTGCTCTGGCTATGTCTGCGTCTGCTATGGCTATGGCTATGGCTATGGCTGCTATGGCTGCTATGGCTATGACTATCGCTGCTATAGCTTTTGCTGTGACTGCTATGGCTATGGCTATTGCTGGTATGGCTGTGGCTGTGGCTGCAATGGCAGTGGCTATGGCTATGGCTGCGATGGCTATGGCTATGGCTGCTGTGGCTGTGGCTATGGCTGCGTCTGCTATGGCTATAGCTATTGCTATGGCTGCTATGGCTGCTATGGCTATGGCTATTGCTGCTATGGCTATGGCTATGGCTATGGCTATGGCTGCTATGGCTGCTATGGCTATGACTAACGCTGCTATAGCTTTGGCTGTGGCTACTATGACTGTGGCTATTGCTGCTATGGCTGTGGCTGTGGCTGCAATGGCTGTGGCTATGGCTATGGCTGCTGTGGCTAATGCTATGGCTGCTATGGCTATTGCTATGGCTACTATGGCTATGACTATGGCTGCTATGGCTGTGGCTATGCCTGCTATGGCTATGGCTATGGCTGCTATGAATATGGCTACTGCTGCTATGGCTATGGCTATGGCTGCACTGGCTATGGCTATGGCTGGTATGGCTATGGCCATGGCTACGGCTATGGCTGCTATGGCCGCTATTGCTATGGCTATGCCTGCTATGGCTGCTATGGCTATGAATATCGCTGCTATAGCTTTGGCTGTGGCTACTTTGGCTATGGCTATAGCTGCTATGGCTATGGCTATGGCTATGGCTGCTATGGCTGCTATGGCTATGACTATGGCTGCTATAGCTTTGGCTGTGGCTGCTATGGCTATGGCTATGGCTGCTATGCCTATGGCCATGACTGGTATGGCTATGGCCATGGCTACGGCTACGGCTGCTATGGCCGCTATGGCTATGGCTATGCCTGCTATTGCTATCGCTAATGCTGCAATGGCAATGGCTATGACTACGGCTATGGCTATGGCTGCTATGGCTATGGCTATAACTGCTATGGCTATGGCATTGGCTGCTGTGGCTATGGCTATGGCTGCTATGTCTATGGCTGCTATGGCTATGAATATCGCAGCTATAGCTTTGGCTGTGGCTACTTTGGCTATGGCTATAGTTGCTATGGCTATGGCTATGGCTATGGCTGCTATGGCTGCTATGGCTATGACTATGGCTGCTATAGCTTTGGCTGTGGCTGCTATGGCTATGGCTATGGCTGCTTTGGCTACGGCCATGGCTGGTATGGCTATGGCCATGGCTTCGGCTATGGCTGCTATGGCCGCTATGGCTATGGCTATGCCTGCTATGGCTATCGCTAATGCTGCAATGGCAATGGCTATGACTACTGCTATGGCTATGGCTGCTATGGCTATGGCTATAACTGCTATGGCTATGGCATTGGCTGCTGTGGCTATGGCCATGGCTATGTCTGCTCTGGCTATGGCTATGGCTGCTATGGCTATGGCTATGGCTGCTCTGGCTATGTCTATGGCCATGGCTGCTATGGCTATGGCTACAGCTGCTATGGCTATCGCTATGCGTGCTATGGCTATGGCTATGGCTGCTATGGCTATGGCTATGGTAATGTCTATGGCCGCTATGGCCATGGCTAAGGCTGCTTCGGGTATGGCTATAGCTGCTATGGCTATGGCTCTGGCTGCTGTGGCTATGGCTATGGCTGCTATGGCTATGGCTATGGCTGCTATGGCTATGGCTAAGGCTGCTTTGGGTATGGCTATAGCTGCTATGGCTATGGCTCTGGCTGCTATGGCTATAGCTATGGCTGTTATGGCTATGGCTTTGGCCATGTCTATGGCTGCTATGGCTATGGCTCTGGCTGCTGTGGCTATGGCTATGGCTGCTGTGGCTATGTATTTGGCCATGTCTATGGCTGCTATGGCTATGGCTTAGGCTGCTATGGCCATGGCTATGGATGCTTTGGCTATGGCTACGGCTGCTATGGCTATCGCTATGACTGCTATGGCAATGGCTATGGCTGCTATGGCTATGGCTATGACGGATATGGCTATGGCTATGGCTGCTATGGCTAGGGCTAAGGCTGCTTTGGGTATGGCTATAGCTGCTATGGCTATGGCTCTGGCTGCTATGGCTATAGCTATGACTGTTATGGCTATGGCTTTGGCCATGTCTATGGCTGCTATGGCTATGGCTGTTATGGCTATGGCTTTGGCCATGTCTATGGCTGCTATGGCTATGGCTCTGGCTGCTGTGGCTATGGCTATGGCTGCTGTGGCTATGTATTTGGCCATGTCTATGGCTGCTATGGCTATGGCTTAGGCTGCTATGGCCATGGCCATGGATGCTTTGGCTATGGCTACGGCTGCTATGGCTATCGCTATGATTGCTATGGCAGTGGCTATGGCTGCTATGGCTATGGCTATGACGGCTATGGCTATGGCTATGGCTGCTATGGCTATGGCTAAGGCTGCTTTGGGTATGGCTATAGCTGCTATGGCTATGGCTCTGCCTGCTATGGCTATGGCTATGGCTGCTACGGCTATGGCTTTGGCCATGTCTATGGCTGCTATGGCTATGTCTAAGGCTGCTATGGCCGTGGCTGTGGCTGCTTTGGCTATGGCTATGGCTACGGCTATGGCTGCTCTGGCTATGGCTATGGCTGCTGTGGCTATGGCTATGGCTACTATGGCTATGGCTATGACTGCTCTCGCTGCTATGGCTATGGCTATTGTTCCTACGGCTATGGCTATGGCTATGGCTATGACTGCTATGCCTATGGCTATGGCTGCTATGGCTATGGCTATGGCTGCTATGACAATGGCTATAGCTGCTATGACTATGGCTATGGCTATGGCAGCAATACCTTTGGCTGTGGCTACAAAGGCTATGGCTATGGCTGCTATGGCTGCTATGGCCATGGCTATTACTGCTATGTCTATGGCTGCTATTGCTATGACTATGGTTGCATTAGCTTTGGCTATGGCTATGTCTGCTATGGCTATGGCTACGGCTATGGCTATTATGGCTATGGCTATAGCTGCTAGGGCTATGGCTCCGGCTGCTATGGCTATGGCTATTGCTATGCCTAGGGTATGGGTATAGCTGCTATGGTTATGGCTCTGGCTGCTATGGCTATGGCTATGGCTATGGCTGCTATGGCTGTGGCTATGGCTGCTATGGCAATGGCTATGGATGCTTTGGCTGTGGCTATGGCTGATATGACTATGGCTATGGCTGCTATGGCTATGGCTATGGCTGCTAGGCCTGCTATGGCTATGACTATTGCTCCTATGGCTATGGCTATGGCTATGGCTATGGCTGCAATGTACATTGCAATGGCTGCTATGTCTATGGCTGGTATAGCTATGCCTATGGCTGCTACGGCTATGGCTAAAGCTGCTATGGCTGTGGCATTAACTGCTGTGGCAATGGCTATGACTACGTCTGCTCTGGCTATGGCTATGGCTGCTATGGCTATGTCTATGGCTATGGCTGCTACGTCTATGGCTGGTATAGCTACGCGTATGGCTGCTACGGCTATGGCTATAACTGCTATGGCTATGGCATTGGCTCCTGTGGCTATGGCTATGGCTACGGCTGCTATGGCTATGGCTGTGACTGCTATGGCTATGGCTATGGCTGCTACGGCTGCTATGGCTATGGCTATGGCTATGGCTACTATGGTTATGGCTATAGCTGCTATGGCTATGGCTATGGCTGCTATGGCTATGGCTATGGCTGCAATAGCTCTTGCTGTGGCTACTATGGCTATGGCTATGGCTATGGCTACTATGGTTATGGCTATTGCTGCTATGGCTATGGCTATAACTGCTATGGCTATGGCATTGGCTGCTGTGGCTATGGCTATGGCTGCTATGTCTATGGCTGCTATGGCTATGACTATGGCTGCTATAGCTTTGGCTGTGGCTGCTATGGCTATGGCTATGGCTGCTATGGCTATGGCCATGGCTGGTATGGCTATGGCCATGGCTACGGCTATGGCTGCTATGGCCGCTATGGCTATGGCTATGCCTGCTATGGCTATCGCTAATGCTGCAATGGCAATGGCTATGACTACTGCTATGGCTATGGCTGCTATGGCTATGGCTATAACTGCTATGGCTATGGCATTGGCTGCTGTGGCTATGGCCTTGGCTATGTCTGCTCTGGCTATGGCTATGGCTGCTATGGCTATGGCTATGGCTGCTATGGCTATGGCTAAGGCTGCTATGGCCATGGCTATGGCTGCTTTGGCTATGGCTATGGCTACGGCTATGTCTGCTCTGGCTATGGCTATGGCTGCTGTGGCTATGGCTATTGCTACTATGGCTATGGCTATGACTGCTCTCGCTGCTATGGCTATGGCTATTGTTGCTACGCCTATGGCTATGGCTATGGCTATGGCTGCTATGACTACGGCTATGGCTATGGCAGCAATACCTTTGGCTGTGGCTACAATGGCTATGGCTATGGCTGCTATGGCTGCTATGGCCATGGCTATTACTGCTATGTCTATGGCTGCTATTGCTATGACTATGGCTGCATTAGCTTTGGCTATGGCTATGTCTGCTATGGCTATGGCTACGGCTATCGCTATTATGGCTATGGCTATAGCTGCTACGGCTATGGCTCCGGCTGCTATGGCTATGGCTATTGCTATGCCTAGGGTATGGGTATAGCTTCTATGGTTATGGCTCTGGCTGCTATGGCTATGGCTATGGCTATGGCTGCTATGGCTGTGGCTATGGCTGCTATGGCTAAGGCTATGGATGCTATGGCAATGGCAATGGATGCTTTGGCTGTGGCTATGGCTGATATGACTATGGCTATGGCTGCTATGGCTATGGCTATGCCTGCTATTGCTATCGCTAATGCTGCAATGGCAATGGCTATGGCTACGGCTATGGCTATGGCTGCAATGGCTATGGCTACGGCTGCTCTGGCTATGGCTATGGCCATGGCTGCTATGGCTATGGCTATGACTGCTATGGCTATCGCTATGCGTGCTTTGGCTATGGCTACGGCTGCTATGACTATCGCTATGACTGCTATGGCAATGGCTATGTCTGCTATGGCTATGGCTATGACGGCTATGGCTATGGCTATGGCTGCTATGGCTATGGCTAAGGCTGCTTTGGGTATGGCTATAGCTGCTATGGTTATGGCTCTGGATGCTATGGCTTTAGCTATGGCTGCTATGGCTATGGCTTTGGCCATGTCTATGGCTGCTATGGCTATGGCTCTGGCTGCTGTGGCTATGGCTATGGCTGCAATGGCTATGTATTTGGCCATGTCTATGGCTGCTATGGCTATGGCTTAGGCTGCTATGGCCATGGCTATGGATGCTTTGGCTATGGCTACGGCTGCTATGGCTATCGCTATGATTGCTATGGCAGTGGCTATGGCTGCTATGGCTATGGCTATGACGGCTATGGCTATGGCTGCTATTGCTATGACTATGGCTGCATTAGCTTTGGCTATGGCTATGTCTGCTATGGCTATGGCTACGGCTATGGCTGCTCTGGCTATGGCTATGGCTGTTGTGGCTATGGCTATGGCTACTATGGCTATGGCTATGACTGCTCTCGCTGCTATGGCTATGGCTATTGTTGCTACGTCTATGGCTATGGCTATGGCTATGACTGCTATGCCTATGGCTATGGCTGCTATGGCTATCGCTATGGCTGCTATGACAATGGCTATGGCTGCTATGACTATGGCTATGGCTATGGCAGCAATACCTTTGGCTGTGGCTACAATGGCTATGGCTATGGCTGCTATGGCTGCTATGGCCATGGCTATTACTGCAATGTCTATGGCTGCTATTGCTATGACTATGGCTGCATTAGCTTTGGCTATGGCTATGTCTGCTATGGCTATGGCTACGGCTATGGCTATTATGGCTATGGCTATAGCTGCTACGGCTATGGCTCCGGCTGCTGTGGCTATGGCTATTGCTATGCCTAGGTTATGGGTATAGCTGCTATGGTTATGGCTCTGGCTGCTATGGCTATGGCTATGGCTATGGCTGCTATGGCTGTGGCTATGGCTGCTATGGCTATGGCTATGGATGCTATGGCAATGGCTATGGATGCTATGGCTGTGGCTATGGCTGATATGACTATGGCTATGGCTGCTACGGCTATCGCTATGGCTGCTAGGGCTGCTATGGCTATGACTATTGCTGCTATGGCTATGGCTATGGCTATGACTATGGCTGCTATGGCTATGGCTATGGCTGCTAGGTCTGCTATGGCTATGACTATTGCTCCTATGGCTATGGCTATGGCTATGACTATGGCTGCTATGGCTATGGCTATGGCTGGTATGTCTGTGGCTGGTATAGCTATGGCTATGATTGCTACGGCTATAGCTATAACTGCTATGGCTATGGCATTGGCTGCTGTGGCTATGGCTATATCTATGGCTGCTATGGCTATGGCTATGGCTATGTCTGCTATGGATATAGCTGTGGCTGCTATGGCTATGGCTATGGCTACGGCTGCTATGGCTATGGCTATGGCTGCAATGTCCATTGCAATGGCTGCTATGTCTATGGCTGGTATAGCTATGCCTATGGCTGCTACGGCTATGGCTAAAGCTGCTATGGCTATGGCATTAACTGCTGTGGCAATGGCTATGGCTATGTCTACTCTGGCTATGGCTATGGCTGCTATGGCTATGTCTATGGCTATGGCTGCTACGTCTATGGCTGGTATAGCTACGCGTATGGCTGCTAAGGCCATGGCTATAACTGCTATGGCTATGGCATTGGCTGCTCTGGCTATGGCTATGGCTATGACAATGGCTGCTATGGCTATGTCTATGGCTGCTATGTCTATGGCTGGTACAGCTATGCCTATGGCTGCTACGGCTATGGCTATAACTGCTATTTCTATGCTATTGGCTCCTGTGGCTATGGCTATGGCTACGGCTGCTATGGCTATGGCTGTGACTGCTATGGCTATGGCTATGGCTGCTACGGCTGCTATGGCTATGGCTATGGCTGCTATTGCTATGGCTATGGCTGCTCTGGCTATGGCTGTGGCCATGGCTGCTAGGGCTATGGCTATGGCTGCTATGGCTATGGCTACGGCTGCTATGGCTGTCGCTATGACGGCTGTGGCTATGGCTACGGCTGCTATGGCTATGGCTATGGCTACGGCTGCTATGGCTATGGCTATGGCTGCTATGGCTCTGGCTATGGCTACTATGGCTATGGCTATGGCTATGGCTGCTATGGCTATGGCTATGGCTGCTATGGCTATGGCAATGTCTGCCATGGCTCTGGCTTTGGCTATGGCTGGTACAGCTATAGCTATGGCTATGGCTGCTATGGCTATGGCTATGCCCATGGCTGCTGTGGCTATGGCTATGGCTGCAACAGCTTTGGCTGTGGCTACTATCGCTATGGCTATGGCTATGGCTACTATGGTTATGGCTATTGCTATGGCTGCTATGGCTGTGGCTATGGCTACTATGGCTATGGCTATGGCTATGGATGCTATGGCTATGGCTATGGCTACTATGGCTATGGCCATGACTGCTCTGGCTGCTATGGCTATGGCTATTGTTGCTACGGCTATGGCTATGGCTATGGCTATGGCTATGGCTGCTATGGCTATGGCTATGGCTGATGTGGCTATGGCTATGGCTGCTATGGCTATGGCTATGGCTGCTCTGGCTATGGCTGTGGCCATGGCTGCTAGGGCTACGGCTATGGCTGCTATGGCTATGGCTACGGCTGCTATGGCTATCGCTATGACGGCTATGGCTATGGCTACGGCTGCTATGGCTATGGCTATGGCTGCAATAGCTTTGGCTGTGGCTACTATGGCTATGGCAATGGCTATGGCTACTCTGGTTATGGCTATTGCTATGCCTGCTATGGCTGTGGCTATGGCTGCTATGGCTGTGGCTATGGCTACTATGGCTATGGCTATGGCTATGGCTGCTATGGCTATGGCTATGGCTGCAATGTCCATGGCAATGGCTGCTATGTCTTAGGCTGGTATATCTATGCCTATGGCTGCTACGGCTATGGCTGTAACTGCTATGGCTATGGCATTGGCTGCTGTGGCTATGGCTATGGCTGTGTCTGCTCTGGCTATGGCTATGGCTCCTATAGCTATGCCTATGGCTGCTATGGCTGTGGCTATTGCTGCTATGGATATAGCTATGGCTCCTATGGCTATGGCTATGGCTGCTACGTCCATGGCAGGTATAGCTATGCGTATGGCTGCTACGCCTATGGCTATAACTGCTATGGCTATGGCATTGGCTGGTGTGGCTATGGCTATGGCTATGTCTGCTCTGGCTATGGCTATGTCTGCCCTGGCTATGGCTATGGCTGCTGTGGCTATGGCTATGGCTGCAATAGCATTGGCAATGGCATCTATGGCTATGGCTATGGCTATGTCTGCTATGGCTGCTATGGCTATGAATATCGCTGCTACAGCTTTGGCTGTGGCTACTATGGCTATGGCTATAGTTGCTATGGCTATGGCTATGGCCATGGCTGCTATGGCTGCTATGGCTGTGACTATGGCTGCAATAAGTTTGGCTGCGGCTGCTATGGCTATGGCTATGTCTGCCCTGGCTATGGCTATGGCTGCTGTGGCTATGCCTATGGCTATGGCAATGGCTGCTATGGCTATGGCTATGGCTGCTGCGGATATGGCTATGTCTATGACTGCTATGGCTATGGCTATGGCTGCTATGGCTATGGCTATGGCTGCAATAGCTTTGGCTATGGCTGCTTTGGGTATGGCTATAGCTGCTATGGCTGTGGCTCTGGCTGCTATGGCAATGGCTATGGCTGCTATGGCTATGGTTGCTATGGCTATGGCTATGGCTACGGCTGCTATGGCTATGGCTATGGCTGCAATGTCCATGGCAATGGCTGCTATGTCTACGGCTGGTATATCGATGCCTATGGCTGCTACGGCTATGGCTGTAACTGCTATGGCTATGGCATTGGCTGCTGTGGCTATGGCTATGGCTGTGTCTGCTCTGGCTATGGCTATGGCTCCTATAGCTATGCCTATGTCTGCTATGGCTGTGGCTATTGCTGCTATGGATATAGCTATGGCTCCTATGGCTATGGCTATGGCTGCTACGTCTATGGCAGGTATAGCTATGCGTATGGCTGCTACGCCTATGGCTATAACTGCTATGGCTATGGCATTGGCTTGTGTGGCTATGGCTATGGCTATGTCTGCTCTGGCTATGGCTATGTCTGCCCTGGCTATGGCTATGGCTGCTGTGGCTATGGCTATGGCGGCAATAGCTTTGTCAATGGCATCTATGGCTATGGCTATAGCTATGTCTGCTATGGCTGCTATGGCTATGAATATCGCTGCTACAGCTTTGGCTGTGGCTACTATGACTATGGCTATAGTTGCTATGGCTATGGCTATGGCCATGGCTGCTATGGCTGCTATGGCTGTGACTATGGCTGCTATAAGTTTGGCTGCGGCTGCTATGGCTATGGCTATGTCTGCCCTGGCTATGGCTATGGCTGCTGTGGCTATGCCTATGTCTATGGCAATGGCTGCTATGGCTATGGCTATGGCTGCTGTGGATATGGCTATGTCTATGACAATGGCTGCTATGGCTATGGCTACGGCTGCTATGGCTATCGCTATGACTGCTGTGGCTATGGCTATGGCTGCTATGGCTATGTCTATGGCTGCTATGTCTGCTATGGCTACGGCTATGGCTATGGCTGCTATGTCTGCTATGTCTATGGCTATGGCTATGACTACTATGGTTAAAGCTATAGCTGCTATTGCTATGGCTCTGGCTGCTATGGCAATGGCTATGGCTGCTTTGGGTATGGCTATAGCTGCTATGGCTATGGCTATGACTGCTCTGGATATGGCTATGACTGCTCTGCTGCTATGGCTACGGCTATTGTTGCTACGGCTATGGCTATGGCTATGGCTATGGCTGCTATGGCTATGGCTATGTCTGCTCTGGCTATGGCTATGGCTGCTATGGCTATGTCTATGGCTATGGCTGCTACGTCTATGGCTGGTATAGCTATGCGTATGGCTGCTACGGTTATGGCTATAACTTCTATGGCTATGGCATTGGCTGCTCCGGCTATGGCTATGGCTATGTCTGCTCTGGCTATGGCTATGTCTGCCCTGGCTATGGCTATGGCTGCTGTGGCTATGGCTATGGCTGCAATAGCTTTGGCAATGGCATTATTGGCTATGGCTATGGCTATGTCTGCTATGGCTGCTATGGCTATGAATATCGCTGCTACAGCTTTGGCTGTGGCTACTATGGCTATGGCTATAGTTGCTATGGCTATGGCTATGGCCATGGCTGCTATGGCTGCTATGGCTGTGACTATGGCTGCTATAAGTTTGGGTGCGGCTGCTATGGCTATGGCTATGTCTGCCCTGGCTATGGCTATGGCTGCTGTGGCTATGCCTATGGCTATGGCAATGGCTGCTATGGCTATGGCTATGGCTGCTGCGGATATGGCTATGTCTATGACTGCTATGGCTATGGCTATGGCTGCTATGGCTATGACTATGGCTATGGCTGATGTGGCTATGGCTATGGCTATGGCTGCTATGGCTATGGCTAGGCTGCTATGGCTATCGCTATGCGTGCTATTGCTATGGCTATGGCTCCTATAGCTATGCCCACGGCTGCTATGGCTGTGGCTATTGCTGCTATGGATATAGCTATGGCTCCTATGGCTATGCCTCTGGCTGCTACGTCTATGGCTGTTATAGCTATGCGTATGGCTGCTACGGCTATGGCTATAACTGCTATGGCTATGGCATTGGCTGCTCTGGCTATGGCTATGGCTATGGCTATGACAATGGCTGCTATGGCTATGGCTATGGCTGTTATGTCTATGGCTATGACTGCTATGGCTATGGCCATGCCTGGTATGGCCATGGCCATGGCTACGGCTATGGCAGCTATAGCCGCTATGGCTATGGCTATGCCTGCTATTTCTGTCGCTAATGCTGCAATGGCAATGGCAATGGCTACGGCTATGGCTATGGCTGCTATGGCTATGGCTATGGCTGGTCTGGCTATGGCTATGGCCATGGCTGCTATGGCTATGGCTATGGCTGCTATGGCTCCTATGGCTATGGCTATGGCTGTGGCTACTATGGTCATGGCTACAGCTGCTATGGCTATGGCTCTGGCTGCTATGGCAATGGCTATGGCTGCTTTGGGTATGGCTATAGCGGCTATGGCTATTCCTATGGCTGCTATGACTATGGCTATGGCCATGGCTGCTATGGCTATGGCTATGGCTGCTATGCCTATGGCTACGGCTGCTATGGCTATCGCTATGACTGCTATGGCTATGGCTATGGCTGCTATGGCTATGGCTATGGCTGCAATAGCTTTGGCTGTGGCTGCTTTGGGTATGGCTATAGCCGCTATGGCTATGGCTCTGGCTGCTATGGCTACGGCTCTGGCTGCTGTGGTTAATGCTATGGCTGCTATGGCTATGGCTATGGCTACAATGGCTATGACTATGGCTGATATGGCTATGGCTATGGCTACTATGGCTATGGCTAGGCTGCTATGGCTATCGCTATGCGTGCTATTGCTATGGCTATGGCTCCTATAGCCTTGCCTATGGCTGCTATGGCTGTGGCTATTGCTGTTATGGATATAGCTATGGCTCCAGTGGCTATGGCTAAGGCTGCTACGTCTATGGCTATGCCTGCTATGGCCATGGCTACGGCTATGGCTGCTATAGCCGCTATGGCTATGGCGATGCATGCTATTGCTATCGCTAATGCAGCAATGGCAATGGCTATGGCTACGGCTATGGCTATGACTGCTATGGCTATGGCTATGGCTGCTCTGGCTATGGCTATGGCCATTGCTGCTATGACTATGGATAGGGCTGCTATGGCTATCGCTATGCGTGCTATGGCTATGGCTATGGCTGCTATGGCTATGGCTATGGCTGCAATAGCTTTGGCTATGGCTGCTTTGGGTATGGCTACAGCTGCTATGGCTATGGCTCTGGCTGCTATGGCAATGGCTATGGCTGCTATGGCTATGGCTATGGCTCCTATGGATATGGCTATGGCTGCTATGGCCATGGCTATGGCTGCTATGGCTATGGCTATGGCTGCTATGGCTATGGCAATGTCTGCTATGGCTGTGGCTTTGGCTATGGCTGGTACAGCTATAGCTATGGCTTTGGCTGCAATGGCTATGGCTATGCCGATGGCTGCTGTGGCTATGGCTATGGCTACTATGGCTATGGCTACGACTGCTCTGGCTGCTATGGCTATGGCTATTGCTGCTACGGCTATCGCTATGGCTATGGCTATGGCTGCTATGGCTGTGGCCATGGCGGCTATGGCTATGGCTATGGCTGCGATAGCTTTGGCTATGGCTGCTTTGGGTATGGCTATAGCTGCTATGGCTATGGCTCTGGCTGCTATGGCAATGGCTATGGCTGCTATGGCTATGGCTGCTATGGCTATGGCTATGGCTACGGCTGCTATGGCTATGGCTATGGCTGCAATGTCCATGGCAATGGCTGCTATGTCTTTGGCTGGTATATCTATGCCTATGGCTGCTACGGCTATGGCTGTAACTGCTATGGCTATGGCATTGGCTGCTGTGGCTATGGCTATGGCTGTGTCTGCTCTGGCTATGGCTATGGCTCCTATAGCTATGCCTATGACTGCTATGGCTGTGGCTATTGCTGCTATGGATATAGCTATGGCTCCTATGGCTATGGCTATGGCTGCTACGTCTATGGCAGGTATAGCTATGCGTATGGCTGCTACGCCTATGGCTATGTCTGCCCTGGCTATGGCTATGGCTGCTGTGGCTATGGCTATGGCTGCAATAGCTTTGGCAATGGCATTATTGGCTATGGCTATGGCTATGTCTGCTATGGCTGCTATGGCTATGAATATCGCTGCTACAGCTTTGGCTGTGGCTACTATGGCTATGGCTATAGTTGCCATGGCTATGGCTATGGCCATGGCTGCTATGGCTGCTATGGCTGTGACTATGGCTGCTATAAGTTTGGCTGCGGCTGCTATGGCTATGGCTATGTCTGCCCTGGCTATGGCTATGGCTGCTGTGGCTAATGCTATGGCTGCTATGGCTATTGCTATGGCTACTATGGCTATGACTATGGCTGCTATGGCTGTGGCTATGCCTGCTATGGCTATGGCTATGGCTGCTATGAATATGGCTACTGCTGCTATGGCTATGGCTATGGCTGCACTGGCTATGGCTATGGCTCGTATGGCTATGGCCATGGCTACGGCTATGGCTGCTATGGCCGCTATTGCTATGGCTATGCCTGCTATGGCTGCTATGGCTATGAATATCGCTGCTATAGCTTTGGCTGTGGCTACTTTGGCTATGGCTATAGTTGCTATGGCTATGGCTATGGCTATGGCTGCTATGGCTGCTATGGCTATGACTATGGCTGCTATAGCTTTGGCTGTGGCTGCTATGGCTATGGCTATGGCTGCTATGGCTATGGCCATGGCTGGTATGGCTATGGCCATGGCTACGGCTACGGCTGCTATGGCCGCTATGGCTATGGCTATGCCTGCTATTGCTATCGCTAGTGCTGCAATGGCAATGGCTATGACTACGGCTATGGCTATGGCTGCTATGGCTATGGCTATAACTGCTATGGCTATGGCATTGGCTGCTGTGGCTATGGCTATGGCTGCTATGTCTATGGCTGCTATGGCTATGAATATCGCTGCTATAGCTTTGGCTGTGGCTACTTTGGCTATGGCTATAGTTGCTATGGCTATGGCTATGGCTATGGCTATGGCTGCTATGGCTGCTATGGCTATGACTATGGCTGCTATAGCTTTGGCTGTGGCTGCTATGGCTATGGCTATGGCTGCTTTGGCTACGGCCATGGCTGGTATGGCTATGGCCATGGCTTCGGCTATGGCTGCTATGGCCGCTATGGCTATGGCTATGCCTGCTATGGCTATCGCTAATGCTGCAATGGCAATGGCTATGACTACTGCTATGGCTATGGCTGCTCTGGCTATGGCTATAACTGCTATGGCTATGGCATTGGCTGCTGTGGCTATGGCCATGGCTATGTCTGCTCTGGCTATGGCTATGGCTGCTATGGCCGTGGCTATGGCTGCTTTGGCTATGGCTATGGCTACGGCTATGGCTGCTCTGGCTATGGCTATGGCTGCTTTGGCTATGGCTATGGCTACGGCTATGGCTGCTCTGGCTATGGCTATGGCTGCTGTGGCTATGGCTATGGCTACTATGGCTATGGCTATGACTGCTCTCGCTGCTATGGCTATGGCTATTGTTGCTACGGCTATGGCTATGGCTATGGCTATGACTGCTATGCCTATGGCTATGGCTGCTATGGCTATGGCTATGGCTGCTATGACAATGGCTATAGCTGCTATGACTATGGCTATGGCTATGGCAGCAATACCTTTGACTGTGGCTACAAAGGCTATGGCTATGGCTGCTATGGCTGCTATGGCTATGGCTATTACTGCTATGTCTATGGCTGCTATTGCTATGACTATGGTTGCATTAGCTTTGGCTATGGCTATGTCTGCTATGGCTATGGCTACGGCTATGGCTCCGGCTGCTATGGCTATGGCTATTGCTATGCCTAGGGTATGGGTATAGCTGCTATGGTTATGGCTCTGGCTGCTATGGCTATGGCTATGGCTATGGCTGCTATGGCTGTGGCTATGGCTGCTATGGCTATCGCTATGGATGCTATGGCAATGGCTATGGATGCTTTGGCTGTGGCTATGGCTGATATGACTATGGCTATGGCTGCTATGGCTATGGCTATGGCTGCTAGGCCTGCTATGGCTATGACTATTGCTCCTATGGCTATGGCTATGGCTATGGCTATGGCTGCAATGTCCATTGCAATGGCTGCTATGTCTATGGCTGGTATAGCTATGCCTATGGCTGCTACGGCTATGGCTAAAGCTGCTATGGCTGTGGCATTAACTGCTGTGGCAGTGGCTATGACTACGTCTGCTCTGGCTATGGCTATGGCTGCTATGGCTATGTCTATGGCTATGGCTGCTACGTCTATGGCTGGTATAGCTACGCGTAAGGCTGCTACGGCTATGGCTATAACTGCTATGGCTATGGCATTGGTTGCTCTGGCTATGGCTATGGCTACGACAATGGCTGCTATGGCTTTGGCTATGGGTGCTATGTCTATGGATGGTATAGCTATGCGTATGGCTGTAACGGCTATGTCTATAACTGCTATTTCTATGGCATTGGCTCCTGTGGCTATGGCTATGGCTACGGCTGCTATGGCTATGGCTGTGACTGCTATGGCTATGGCTATGGCTGCTACGGCTGCTATGGCTATGGCTATGGCTATGGCTACTATGGTTATGGCTATAGCTGCTATGGCTATGGCTATGGCTGCTATGGCTATGGCTATGGCTGCAATAGCTCTTGCTGTGGCTACTATGGCTATGGCTATGGCTATGGCTACTATGGTTATGGCTACTGCTGCTATGGCTATGGCTATAACTGCTATGGCTATGGCATTGGCTGCTGTGGCTATGGCTATGGCTGCTATGTCTATGGCTGCTATGGCTATGAATATCGCTGCTATAGCTTTGGCTGTGGCTACTTTGGCTATGGCTATAGTTGCTATGGCTATGGCTATGGCTATGGCTGCTATGGCTGCTATGGCTATGACTATGGCTGCTATAGCTTTGGCTGTGGCTGCTATGGCTATGGCTATGGCTGCTATGGCTATGGCCATGGCTGGTATGGCTATGGCCATGGCTACGGCTATGGCTGCTATGGTCGCTATGGCTATGGCTATGCCTGCTATGGCTATCGCTAATGCTGCAATGGCAATGGCTATGACTACTGCTATGGCTATGGCTGCTATGGCTATGGCTACAACTGCTATGGCTATGGCATTGGCTGCTGTGGCTATGGCCTTGGCTATGTCTGCTCTGGCTATGGCTATGGCTGCTATGGCTATGGCTATGGCTGCTATGGCTGTGGCTAAGGCTGCTGTGGCCATGGCTATGGCTGCTTTGGCTATGGCTATGGCTACGGCTATGTCTGCTCTGGCTATGGCTATGGCTGCTGTGGCTATGGCTATTGCTACTATGGCTATGGCTATGACTGCTCTCGCTGCTATGGCTATGGCTATTGTTGCTACGCCTATGGCTATGGCTATGGCTATGACTGCTATGCCTATGGCTATGGCTGCTATGGCTATGGCTATGGCTGCTATGACAATGGCTATGGCTGCTATGACTATGGCTATGGCTATGGCAGCAATACCTTTGGCTGCGGCTACAATGGCTGTGGCTATGGCTGCTATGGCTGCTATGGCCATGGCTATTACTGCTATGTCTATGGCTGCTATTGCTATGACTATGGCTGCATTAGCTTTGGCTATGGCTATGTCTGCTATGGCTATGGCTACGGCTATCGCTATTATGGCTATGGCTATAGCTGCTACGGCTATGGCTCCGGCTGCTATGGCTATGGCTATTGCTATGCCTAGGGTATGGGTATAGCTTCTATGGTTATGGCTCTGGCTGCTATGGCTATGGCTATGGCTATGGCTGCTATGGCTGTGGCTATGGCTGCTATGGCTATGGCTATTGATGCTATGGCAATGGCAATGGATGCTTTGGCTGTGGCTATGGCTGATATGACTATGGCTATGGCTGCTATGGCTATGGCTATGCCTGCTATTGCTATCGCTAATGCTGCAATGGCAATGGCTATGGCTACGGCTATGGCTATGGCTGCAATGGCTATGGCTACGGCTGCTCTGGCTATGGCTATGGCCATGGCTGCTATGGCAATGGCTATGACTGCTATGGCTATCGCTATGCGTGCTTTGGCTATGGCTACGGCTGCTATGACTATCGCTATGACTGCTATGGCAATGGCTATGGCTGCTATGGCTATGGCTATGACGGCTATGGCTATGGCTATGGCTGCTATGGCTATGGCTAAGGCTGCTTTGGGTATGGCTATAGCTGCTATGGCTATGGCTCTGGCTGCTGTGGCTATGGCTATGGCTGCAATGGCTATGTATTTGGCCATGTCTATGGCTGCTATGGCTATGGCTTAGGCTGCTATGGCCATGGCTATGGATGCTTTGACTATGGCTACGGCTGCTATGGCTATCGCTATGATTGCTATGGCAGTGGCTATGGCTGCTATGGCTATGGCTATGACGGCTATGGCTATGGCTGCTATTGCTATGACTATGGCTGCATTAGCTTTGGCTATGGCTATGTCTACTATGGCTATGGCTATGACTGCTCTCGCTGCTATGGCTATGGCTATTGTTGCTACGTCTATGGTTATGGCTATGGCTATGACTGCTATGCCTATGGCTATGGCTGCTATGGCTATGGCTGCGTCTGCTATGGCTATGGCTATGGCTATGGCTGCTATGGCTACTATGGCTATGACTATGGCTGCTATAGCTTTGGCTGTGGCTGCTATGGCTATGGCTATGGCTGCTATGGCTGCTATGGCTATGACTATGGCTGCTATAGCTTTGGCTGTGGCTGCTATGGCTATGGCTATGGCTGCTATGGCTATGGCCATGGCTGGTATGGCTATGGCCATGGCTACGGCTACGGCTGCTATGGCCGCTATGGCTGTGGCTATGGCTGCTATTGCTATCGCTAATGCTGCAATGGCAATGGCTATGCCTACGGCTATGGCTATGGCTGCTATGGCTATGGCTATGGCTGCTCTGGCTATGGCTAAGGCTGCTATGTCAGTGGCTATGGTTATGTCTATGGCCGCTATGGCTATGGCTAAGGCTGCTTTGGGTATGGCTATAGCTGCTATGGCTATGGCTCCGGCTGCTATGGCTATGGCTATGGCTATGGCTGCTATGGCTGCTATGGCTATGGCTATTGCTGCTATGGCTATGGCTATGGCTATGGCTATGGCTGCTATGGCTGCTATGGCTATGACTATCGCTGCTATAGCTTTGGCTGTGGCTACTATGGCTATGGCTATTGCTGCTATGGCTGTGGCTGTGGCTGCAATGGCCGTGGCTATGGCTATGGCTGCTGTGGCTAATGCTATGGCTGCTATGGCTATGGCTACTATTGCTATATCTATGGCTGCTATGGCTATGGCTATGCCTGCTATGGCTATGGCTATGGCTGCTATGAATATGGCTGCTGCTGCTATGGCTATGGCTATGGCTGCTTTGGGTATGGCTATGGCTGCTATGCCTATGGATTTGGCCATGTCTATGGCTGCTATGACTATGGCTATGGCTATGGCAGCAATAGCTTTGGCTGTGGCTACAATGGCTATTGCCATGGCTGCTATGGCTGCTATGGCCATGGCTATTACTGCTATGTCTATGGCTGCTATGGCTATGACTATGGCTGCTTTGGGTATGGCTATAGCTGCTATGGCTATGGCTTTGGCCATGTCTATGGCTGCTATGGACATGGCTATGGCTGCTTTGGCTATGGCTATGGCTGTGGCCATGGCTGCTCTGGCTACGGCTATGGCTGCTGTGGCTATGGCTATGACTACGGCTATGGCTGCTACTGTCGCTATGTCTGTGGCCGGTATAGCTATGCCTACGGCTGCTACGGCTATGGCTATAACTGCTACGGCTACAGCATTGGCTGCTGTGGCTATGCCTATGGCTCTGGCTGCTATGGCTATGGCTATGGCTGCTATGGCTATGGCTATGGCTGCTTTGGGTATGGCTATATCTGTTGTGGCTATGGGTCTGGCTGCTATGGCTATGGCTATGGCTGCTTTGGATATGGCTGCTATAGCTATGGCTATGGCTGATATGGCTATGGCTATAGCTGCTATGGCTATGGGTATGGATGCTTTGGCTATGGCTATGGCTGATATGGCTATGGCTATGGCTGCTATGGCTATGGCTACGGCTGCTATAGCTATCGCTATGCTTGCTACTGCTATGGCTATGGCTGCTATGGCTATGGCTATGGCTGCTATGGCTATGGCTATGGCTGCTGTGACTATGGCGATGGCTATGGCAGCAATAGCTTTGGCTGTGGCTACAATGGGTATGGCTGTGGCTGCTATGTCTGCTATGGCTTTGGCTATGGCTATGCCTGATGTGGCTATGGCTATGGCTGTGGCTGCTATGGCTATGGCTAGGCTTCTATGGCTATGGCTGCTATGGCTATGGCTAGGCTTCTATGCCTATCGCTATGCGTGCTATTGCTATGGCTATGGCTCCTATAGCTATGCCCACGGCTGCTATGGCTGTGGCTATTGCTGCTATGGATATAGCTATGGCTCCTATGGCTATGCCTATGGCTGCTACGTCTATGGCTGTTATAGCTATGCGTATGGCTGCTACGGCTATGGCTATAACTGCTATGGCTATGGCTCTGGCTGCTGTGGCTAATGCTATGGCTCCTATGGCTATGGCTATGGCTACAATGGCTATGACTATGGCTGCTATGGCTATGGCTATGTCTGCTATGGCTATGGGTATGGCTTCTATGAATATGGCTATTGCTGCCATGGCTATGGCTATGGCTGCTCTGGTTATGGTAATGGCTGCTATGGCTATCGCTATGCGTGCTACGGCTATGGCTATGGCTGCTATGGCTGCCATGGCTATGGCTATTGCTGCTAAGGTTATGGCTATGGCTATGGCTATGGCTATGGCTGCTATGGCTATGGCTATGACTGCTATGACTATGGCTATGGCTATGGCTGCTATGGCTATGGCTATGTCTATGTCTGCTATGGCTGCTATGGCTATGAATATCGCTGCTATAGCCTTGGCTGTGGCAACTATGGCTGTGGCTATTGCTGCTATGGCTATGGCCATGGCTGGTATGGCTATGGCCATGGCTGGTATGGCTTTGGCCATGGCTACGGCTATGGCTGATATGGCCGCTATGGCTATGGCTATGCCTGCTATTGCTATCGCTAATGCTGCAATGGCAATGGCTATGGCTACGGCTATGGCTATGACTGCTATGGCTATGGCTATGGATTCAATGGCTTTGGCTGTGGCTACAATGGCTACGGCTATGGCTATGGCTACTATGGTTATGGCTATTGCTATGGCTGCTATGGCTGTGGCTATTCCTGCTATGGCTATGGCTACGGCTATGGCTGCTATGGCTATGGCTATGGCTGCTCTGGGTATGGCTAGGGCCATGGCTGCTATGGCTATGGCTATGGCTGCTTTGGGTATGGCTATAGCTGCTATGGCTATGTTTCTGGCTGCATTGGGTATGGCTATAGCTGCTATGGCTATGACTATGGCTGCTAAGGTTATGGCTATGGCTGCTATGGCTATGGCTATGGCCATGTCTGTGGGTGCTATGGCTGTGGCTAAGGCTGCTATGGCCATGGCGATGGCTGCTTTGGCTATGGCTATGGCTACGGCTATGGCTGCTCTGGCTATGTGTATGGTTGCTGTGGCTATGGCTATGACTACTATGGCTATGGCTATGACTGCTCTCGCTGCTATGGCGATGGCTATGGTGGCTACGGCTATGGCTATGGCTATGGCTATGGCTGCTATGGATATAGCTATGGCTGCTATGGCGATGGCAATGGCTACGGCTGCTATGGCTATCGCTATGGCTGCTATGGCTATGGCTATGGCTGCTATGGCTATGGCTATGGCGTCTATGGCTATGACTATGGCTGCTAAGGCTATGGCTATGGCTATGGCTCCTATGGCTATGGCCACGGTTGCTATGGCTGTCGCTATGCGTGCTATGGCTACGGCTATGGATGCTATGGCTATGGCTATGGCTGCTATGGCTGCTACGGCTATGGCTATATCTGCTAAGGCTATGGCATTGGCTGCTGTGGCTATGGCTATGGCTATGACAATGGCTGCAATGCCTACGGCTATGGCTGCTACGTCTATGGCTGTTATAGCTATGCGTACGGCTGCTACGGCTATGGCTATAACTGCTATGGCTATGGCATTGGCTGCTGTGGCTATGGCTATGGCTGCTATGTCTATGGCTGCTATGGCTATGAATATCGCTGCTATAGCTTTGGCTGTGGCTACTTTGGCTATGGCTATAGTTGCTATGGCTATGGCTATAACTTCTATGGCTATGGCATTGGCTGCTGTGGCTATGGCCTTGGCTATGTCTGCTCTGGCTATGGCTATGGCT